>NC_138883.1:52370285-52816822 GCF_965194825.1 Balaenoptera physalus
GCATAAATAGGTTAGTTCAGAAAAAGTTAAAGATATCCACACGTGTACTAAGTGGAGTAGCAGATCAGTAGCAAGTCTAATCCAACACATCTTTGGTATATTTTACCCAAGTAATTATTGTCCATGGAGAATCTTTTTGACCTTTCATAAAACGTATTCTCAACCAAAAGTTCTTGGTATGCATTAAAAGCAGGTGTTGACAAATCACATGGGCTGAAAGACATGAAATAAGCTGATAAAGAATGTCTCCACATTGGGAATGTGGCATTACTGCTGCTATGAGTATAACTATTTGGATGGGAGTGTAGGTCATAGAGAAAGTAAAAGAAATACTGATATCAGATAATTAACAAGAGAGACATCAATGTAGGAAATATGTAGGAAAAAATAAAATGAGATTCCCAAATTGCTGGCCAGAAGGATGCACAGAAGGATCAAAATACGTAGAGAAAAAAACAAGAAGAGAGAAGACTAAAATCTCTATTTCTATATATCGAATTAAATGGTGGGAAGAGAGAACACAGGGTTAAAAGAAGACAAATTAATAATAATTGAAAATATTACAGCACATATCATAGCTCAGACTGCTATGACAAAATACTATAGAGTGGGTATCTTAAATGACTGACATTTATTTCTCATAGTTCTGGAGGTTGGGAAGTCCAAGATCAAGGTGCTGACAGATTCACTTCTTGGTGAAGGCCTTCTTCCTGGCTAGCAGAAGGCCACCTTCTCACTGTATCCTCACACGGTGAAGAAAGGAAGCTCTGGTGTCTCTTTCTCTCCTTGTAAGGGCACTAATCCCATGATGGGGCTCTACCTACATCATCTCATCTAAATGGTATTACTTTTCAATGGCCCCACATCCTAATACCATTACATTGTGGGTTGGTGTTTCAACATATTGATTTTGAGGGGACACAAGCATTCAGTCCATAACAGAGTATGTTGCAAGAAAATAGGGAAAAGAGAATGCAGTCAAGGAGAGAAGCCTGTATGACACACACAGAAAAGAGCGTGGGAGAAATGCCAAAACCAGGTAAAATGTTATAGGATACTGAGCATATGTATTCTCATAGGATCATAGGCCTGAGAACACAGTGAAGTGTTTCAGATAGCAAAGAGTTCAAGAACGAGAACAATATTTTTCAACCTAGACTTTGAGAGGGCATCAAAAGCTTACTTCAGCAATAATAAGTAACTCCCCTGGAGTGATGCAGGAAGTAGCCAAACTGAACAAAATCTACTAACTGTGAAAGAAATTTAGCAACACACAGAAGGAAGATAGAAATGGAGGGAACTACTATTCATTGAGTAACATCTGGATGCCAAATTCTGTGCTAGATACTTTGCTTGTGTTCTCTCATCCAGGGCTGCAAATACTGTAGGAATAATAAGAGGGTAGAATAAAACAAAGGTATTTATAAACTAGGAGACTTCAGGAATGGCACAATCAAGAAATGTTTCAGTCATTTAAAAGAAATTTTCAGACAAACAAGGTTGAGGGCTATTTATAAGCAATTAACTGGACTCTTCAAAAATGCTAAGATTATGAAAGACAAAGATAGACTGAGGAATTTTTCCAAATTAAAGGAGACTAATGACACATGACAGCTAATAGTATCAGAGTGTGAACATGGAAGTTAAATAACAATACTGGTATTTTCTAGATTATGTGATCTTGATGGTATTTTTCAACTTTTTAGTATTTGTAGTTTGTTATGATTTCTTTTTATTTCTAAATAAATATTCAGTCATGCTTATTATTTTGTAATGCCGTATTCTTTTTCTTCCATGGGATTCCTAAAATGTATGTGTTTCAAGCCCCACAAGGTCTTATTCTTCTCCTAGAAAAGAAATAAAAGACAAAAAAAAAGAATAGGGGAAAAAGTTTTTATAGAGCAGGCATGTGCTCTAGTACAGTAAAGAAGTCGGGGTGTTCATCTAAAATATGCACTTATCTTCTGACTGAAGTGAGTCCAGACTTTTAGATGGATGCATTTAAGCTCTAATCTTGAAGATCAATACACATTATTTAAATGATCAGTTACTGCGTACAGTGAATGTATACATACAATAAAGACTTAATTACCTATATTATTATAATCAGTAGTATTGATAGGTTTACAGAATGACTGGCATTTTCACTGAAGCAGAATGAATCTTTAGGGCCCTACTGGAATGTTTAAACTGTGACAGAGAAGAACTAATTTAAGGAATGCAGAAGTTAAAAATGAACAACTGTGAAGCTGGATTACCCTAGACATTTGCATTTAATTTTCTAGGCTCCTTTTTCATCCTGTTCATCTGGTATTAGGCAATTCTGTGATGACAATGTGAGCAACTGTACACACAGGCCCAAGGCAAAGGTTTAGGTACCTAATGTTTAAAAGACTAAAAGTTCCCATTAGTGGGTACAACTATTAGCTTTCCTCTTTTACATAAGTAATCCAAAAAAGACCTGGCTTTCTTCAAATGTCAGCTGTTCTTTAAAAATCAGCACTCTTGGTCTTTACCCATTTTGGTTCTAATATTACTCAGGTACTTTTTGTCCATTTGCATTCTCAAGCTGTTTCTTTGTTCTATTGTCGTCAAAACTAGGCACTATTTATTACCATTGACAGAACCACATATTATGTCACCGGCAAAGCCCATTAACTCCCAAGAAATAAAAATAGAATCTGGGTAATAAACTAAAGTCTAACCTTGTTTTTTTTTTCCTTTATGTCTCGTCTAGTTTCACTTGCTCACAGGAAGCTGTGTGCAGAGGCCTTGCACCCGGCCCTTCAGACCAGCGTTCCCGGTGTGAAACGTTTGTGCCAACACCTCAGCTCCGTGGGCCACGTGCAGAAGCACCCGCATGACGCTGCAATTCAAGATGGCAGCGGCGGGCCACGTGCAGAGACGCTACACCTGGGACTTCAGGCTGAAATACCAAGATCAACACGACTGAGCCCAATCCCGCGAGAACTCCTCCCCGCTGACGAGATCCTATAACGCAGCCCCGGCCACCGCCTGTGCAAGAGAGCCTTGTGCTCTAGAGCGAGAGCTTGCAGCTCTCCATTGTTTGATCAAAGAATTAAACTCTCCTTTGTTTCTGAACTCTGTCTTGGCACCAGTGACACGCTGGGCAAAAGGCCCCTTGTTGGGGACGTACTCCAGAGGGTCGGTAAAAACTTTAGGATCTATAAAATAGGTATATACTATATTTTATTCAATTGTATATTTGTATACAGACTTATGTATTGTATACAAGTAAATAAATATTTTGAATTTCAATAGCCATTTCAGTGCTTCAGAATGACATGTAAACTCCCCTCAAAAAAAATTCTCCCCTGATATTGTGTATTAGTCACCTGCAGCAGTGTTCAAAAGATTTGGGTATGGTTTCTTAGTAACAGTCACTCATTATCCTAAATACGTGGTGCTTAACTTTAAACTCATCAGCCACTCCATGAATGTTGTCTTGTTTAAAGAATGTCTTGTTCCTGGTTTGTTCCCCTGAGTAAATAAGGTACCAACAAGGTATTAGTTACACTTATGTGTGACATCAGCCATCAAACTCACCAATAAACTGTGACTGTGAAACAAGAGATGAGCCTTTAGAAAAGAGCACTGAAAGCCTGTCAAAGTTCCATTAAGTACTGATTCCGCTGGCAGGGTTGCCTTCCTAGCATCCACTCCCTGACATTGATTAGAAACAAGGGATCTAAGGGCAGCTCATTGTTAGTTAGCCCCAAAATTGCACTCTGGAAAGAGATACACAGCATCTGGCTGAATTCTGTCAGAAATTCTTTAAAGCAGGGCCAGAAAAAGACACTCTGTATCTCATTTCTGTGGCCAACACACTGTTAATTTCTAATCTGGTACAAAGACCTGATTAGTCAATGAACATATTTTGTTGATAAAAGTTCCAGAAAACAATTAAAATGCACACTGCTTTGTTTTGGAAACTATTGATGCTGTCTAAAAGACTTGCATCTGGCACCCTAAACATTTCAGCTTTCATCAAATGCTGCATGTCCCAGTTTTTGGCCATCCCAGTTCATGATTATTCTCAAATTTTTGGAAATAACCAAAGGACTAATTAGGTCACATGTAGCTTGGCTTCAGTACCAGGCCCAGGATCCCAGCTGGAAGTGAAGGCACTTAGGAGAGCAATCACCATGTCTAACACTGCTGCCTAGCTTTGGGGATGATTGACGTTTCAAGAGCTGAACAAGCTTAACATTGAATGAAATGCATTGAGGCAGAGCTGACACTAGGAAATGAACACATGTGTTCTACAAATGTTTGCCAGGCATTTGCTATGTGCTATACATTGTGCTAGATGCTGGAGAGAGAAAGGTTAGTATGAAATTCCCCTGCCCAAAGAAACCATAGCCTATGGATTTAGACAAATATGTTATTTACAATATAGTATGATAAGTGCCACACTGAGGCAAAAAAAAAAGTGGGGGAGGGTTACTAGAATATAAAGTAGAAGCATAAAATTAGTTTTAAAAGAAAAAGGAATGCTTTGAGGAGGAAGAGATATCATTAGGGGTGGGGGGTGGCTAGGAAAGAACAGCACATGTAAAGAATCATGACAGTAGAAAACATGGCATCTTCTGGGAAATCAAAATGTTTAGAGTATGGAGTACAAGCAGTTTACCATGGCCCTTAATATTCTGCATTATTTGCTTCTCACTTTTTTAGCATCTTTTAGGTGTTCACTATTCTTCAGTTGCTCAGACCTTTGTTCAGATCCTCCAGTACTCCAGGCTTTTTCCTGGCTCAGTGTTTGCCCACATGGTTCTGCCATGATTGGGTCAATCTTATTAATCTCAGTTTAAATATCATCTCCTCAAAGACATATTTAAGTGATAACATCTCCTTTATATTATTCTCCATCGAGGCAACCTACAGAATTCTCGTATTAATATGTATTTCATTTTGTAATCACT
The DNA here is from genome assembly GCF_965194825.1 of Balaenoptera physalus. Taxonomy (NCBI): domain Eukaryota; kingdom Metazoa; phylum Chordata; class Mammalia; order Artiodactyla; family Balaenopteridae; genus Balaenoptera; species Balaenoptera physalus. The sequence continues at coordinate 52,375,232 of NC_138883.1, forward strand.
TCTTTTTGCATTTATTTGTTTATTGCCTATTTGTCGAAAATCTCTATCTGAACCTTGACCTCTTTGCTTTCTTTCATGCCTCTAACTTAGTGGTATTTAGATAAATTTTGGAAACTGATTTAATGGTCCCAGATGAAAGCTATCTAATGTTTTATTAAGTCTGATAAAGATGACATTATTGTTGTAGAGTTTACTTAATACTATGTGCCTTTCATCATTCACTATGACAAAAAATAGTGATAGATTCCCTGAAAGTTTATTAGTTTTTAATATCTAGATAAGCATGAAGAGAAAGTTAAAAGACTCTCAGACACTTGTAATTTCTCCTCAGGAGACTATGTATATACCACTTAAGTGTAATAAATGACCAGAATTTCATAGTAAGTCAGCAGTAGAGCTCAGGTTTGAAAATGTTATACTTATACATAGACTTTGATTTAGTCTGAAACCAGGCTTGGTTTCTTTCATCACTCTTTTCTTAGTATCTCCCAAATTCATCACATGAAGGAAAAATAAATGTCCCTCAAAGCTATCCTTATTCAAAGATCCTTTTTGCATTGCAGATCTTAAGTTCTTTGTAGGAGCATCTTGTATGAGCTGGTGCCTGATCAAACGGCATTAGAACTATGTATTTATAAATTTCATTTTCTCATAAAAATCCATGAGTCCTCAGACATGATTAGAAAAGAACAGATATTCAAAGAAAGAATACTTAAGTAAATACTAAGAAAAAGTGACATAGCAAGTGACCAACAACAATAAAAAAAGAGTAAAAAATTGGACATTCACAAACTAAGATAAAATTGAAAACATCTTTAAGAAGATAATATTCTTAATAGCTTTTAATTGATAGAAATCTGGTAACAAAGGATATTTATTCGCTTATTTATCTGTGCTCATATGATCTATACAATTGGAATCTGCTTTCCTTAAGCTAAAAAGAAAGACATAGGGCATGCTAATGTTATGACTGTGCTTCTTTGATGTCCTATGACCTTAGTAGAATACTCTAATTCTGAAAAGTAGTTTGTTTTTATTTACTTCTATTTGTTAATGCATTAATAGATTTTAATTATCAAGTTCATTGATAGAAATCTTTGCAGGACGGCTGAGTACTACCTAAGGAATACAACCTGAAGTTTATCTTATAGTTCTAACACAGTGCATATACAGACAAGACTGGCCTTAAATATGTAAATGTCTTTGCCAGGGACAATATATCATGAAACAGTTTTTCCTGGAGACCAGGAAATGATTTATTGAAGCAGTAAGCCAGCCATGTCACAGTTCTTTACAGTCCGTCTATCGTCTATCCAAACATCTATAGGAACAATAACTGGGACTGGGGTTTATGATCTATTTTCTTGTTGCACTTAATTTCTGGCTTTTTATGGTAAAATATAAATTTTTAATTCCACTTAATGGATAATAACCTTCTAACTATTTTTAAGAAAAACATAGTTTGCCAATAATATTAAGCAAGATAGTGGTTTTTATTGGATAATTGTTTTATGTCTCCTGTAATCTTCAGTTTTTGTTACACCATTGATTATTACATTTCAAAGACATTAGGCAAATCAATGGATAATATGGTTTATTTGGGGGGGCATAAATAGTGTTTCTAAAGCCTTTATCATGAATTAATTTTTATGCCACAATAAAATATTGTGGTTGATTCAATACCTACAATTGCTAGTTTGTGGAATCTAAGGGGCCGGAGGGCAACAACTGGCCAAAGGTCTTCTCTGTGGAGTATAAGCTCCACTCTCTCCCCTGTGGGAGAGCCGGACCATAGTGGTGCCTCATTTCTCATACTCTGGGGTTACTTCTTTTCTCAGCTTCTCAGCCAGCAGAGTGCAGTCAACCACATCCATGCTGACAACACTCTCTGGAAAAGCAACTTACATACACACTTCCACTGCTTTCACAACTGCTGGGTTTAGGCAGTTGAGTGTTTAGAAGGTTTACTGGTGGAATACAAAGGGACTTTGTTTTTTAACCAAAGGGAGTATTTAATAATATTATTTCTGTATTGCTTAATATGGGCATATTCTCTCTCCTACCATCACCACTAACACACACACACACACACACATTTTGTGGCTCATCTCAGGTCCCATGAATCAAAATTTTAATAGGTTGGGCTGAGGGAATCTTCAGTTTTATCAAGGAAATAAAAGTTTGAAAATCCACTCTTCCTAGATAGTAATAGACAATAAGGCTATCTGCCCATATCACTTTAAGAATTTTAATGATTCTTAAAGGGACACTTACTACCAGACACAGAGGAGAAACATTATCTTACTTCCCTAGTTAAGCTCTGAGAATCTTCTAAATTAATGAATTTAGATTAATGAATAACTACAACAATTTTAGCCATGACAGAACCTAATCTATTATATAATCTTAAGAACAGTACTACATGTATTATTTTTATGAAAGTTTCCCAAAATACTGATTTAATCACATGTTATTTTAAGTTATTAGAAATGTTAATGTTTATATCTGTCCTAGTTACTAACATCTGTCAACTGATAAGTGTATGCAATTTTTTATTTTTCACATTTAAATGTGAACCCATCCTTTTGTCTATTCACTATCCATCACCAATGCAATACACCTAAATGAGCAACCTTAAATTTTCCTTTTAATGTTTTAACATCACAAAGTTTGTTCTATTTGTAACTAGGTATGTTTTGGGGTAGATATAGAAATAACTGCTAGCAGTGATTCAGAGTTTCATAAAACAAAGAGCAAATGGAAAAAATGGTTTTAAATGTATTTGATTTGACTTGATTTAGATAAATTGGGTAGATTAGAAAATTTTTAAATGACCATTATGTTTCTGTGAATTGGCAGGAGAGGTGAAAGGTAACTGGCCTGTTTAACCTCCTTTCTGAAGCAGACTGATAAAATGCTGTAGTTAAAACTAATACTTGGCAGTAGCAAGAAGCTCATAAACCTGGAGTGACTTGAGCCCTTCATTTAAAAAAGGCAAATGGTAATATAAAAATGGACTCATTTCAGGTTTTAAATTTAGACTATATAAAAGATTAAGAAATGAAAAACACACATTATATAGAAAGAGAGCAAGACATTGCATTCAGAAACGATCTGCCTCAAAGCAAAGAAGGTAATTCCACAAAAAAAGAGCCAGACAATAATTCTTATAAATTGTGGTTAATCAAATAATAACACTTGCATTTTATATTTATATAATGCTATTTTATTATATACATTTCCTATCAGTGAACCTGATTTGTAAAAGAATTGTCACCTAACTATAATTCACCATTGTTCCTTGCTTGTTTTTGTGTTTGTTTGTGCAACAGAGCAAAGTGATTGAGCAAAATTAAGTAATTCAGAAATTCAATAAAGGAACTAAGAAAAGAATAGTCCTTACTCTTGAGTGTTTAAAATAAATCCCTAAAGAGAGTCAAAATCTGGAAATTGTGTAATTCAATTAAAGTGTAAAAACAAAATCTTTTTTCTGAATTATAAAATCTTAGGTATGACAAAGGATAGATGTGATGCATGGATTCTCACAAAGTTATGTGCCATAGAAATTTTTGAGAAGCTCTAAATTATAGCAAAATATACCCAGCATGAGAATTATGTTTTGGCTTAAAGGCCCACATACTATGAAGAATTCCAATAAAGATTCTCAGTAGTCTACTTGATCAGCTCACTCTCAGTTTGGGGGATATGTTTCAAGGCCACCAACTTTGATCCCAAGACCTCATCCTCTTGTGAATACAAAATAAATCAGGCTAGCCATTAATCTCACATTTTGTACCTTCATAACTACAGAACTTCAGCCCTCTTCCAAGAGATTCGCCCCACTCCAGAATCTATAGATATAAGCTATTGGATTATATCTCCAATGAGGCACAGAATCATCAAGGACCAAGGCCAGCTCCATACTCTGTGTAGCATAATCTTCTATCTCCTGTTTCCCAGTTAGGTAACTATTCAGAGCACCACTCAGGCTAATGCTTATGCTGCTGCTGAATTGCCTCAGACAATGGTGTCATCTCTGTTGTCTGAAGAGAACAATGAAATGTCTTCTTTACCTTTATTCTGCTTCTGTACAGCAGAGCCTCAAATCAATACAGACTTCGGGGATGCGGCTTTTTTCAGAATTTCACACAGTTCTTTACCCCCGCAGCATATACTGCTTCCAGCAAGTCTAGGTCAAGGCTGCCACACAGTACAAGGAGCCTTGGTATCTGTTGTTAAAGCTGCCTCATCGAGTCACACTTCATCAAGGTAGAATTGTCTCTGAAAATGTACAATCCCACCAGTTGTCTTCATTCTCATATCTCAATGTATTCACCCTGTAGGTCTACATGTGGCACTCTCCTATGAGGCATTTCTACTTCCATGTAAATCAGAAGATATAGATCAACTTGTTGTCAGGAAAATGGGGTAAAGCCAAACATTCCCTATTTCTATAAGCCATTTTAACATTCAGCAACCACAGTAAACTCAGCTGCTACAATGAACAGATAATTACAAACAAATAAGTGATATCAACTTAACAAGGTTGTTCAACTTAACTTAGCTTGTTATATATACAATTTTATAATCTCTTATGAAAGAAAATACTTATCTTTCTCAAAAACTCACCTGGAAAATTTCTGTGGTATATTAACATGACCATGATTTTGATCATCCTCTCCAACAACAACATCAAAAAGAAAAACAAGTTCTTAGGCTTTCCTTACACATTGTTCTTTTCCTCCATGGCACTAACATTTCACATGCATTTCATGTTTGCCAGGATGCTCTCCTTTATTCAATGTTCTATCCCCAGACACTAGGAGCATATCTGGAGTAGAGTGGACATTTGTAGTAAATATTTCTTGAATGAATGAATGAATGAATGAATGAATAATTAAATGAATGACTCTATTAGTTTGCTAGGGCTGCCATAACAGAATACCACAGACTGTGACACTTAATCAATAGAAATTTATTTTTTCATAGTTCTGGAGGCTAGAAGTCCAAGATCAAGGTGTTAACAGGTTTGGTTTACCCAGAAGCCTCCTCTTCCCTTGGCTTGCAGATGGCCACCTTCTCACTGTGTACTCATATGGTCTCTTCTCTGTGCATGCACCCCCAGTGTTCTTTTTTATGTCCAAATTTACTCTTCTTATGACAACAGATTGGATAAGGGCCCACCCTAACAGCCTCATTTTAACTTAATCACCTCTTAAAAGGCCCTATCTTTAAATACAGTCACATTCTGAGGTACTGAGGTTTAGGGCTTCAACTAAATTCAACAAGAATTTTAGGGGGACACCGTTCAGTCCATAAAATGAACTATGAACATTTACACCACTCATCTAAAATTCAAGATTACAATAAAAGAGACAAATGCTAACTCACTTATGTGTAAAATGTTATTACTATCTATTTAGTCAGTATGCATGCATATCTTACAAGAAATCTAAATATTTTATTAACAGAGAAAAAATTCTGTAACTATAATAAATTTTAATGGAAACAATCAAGAAATTAGCTCAAATGTCGATGTTTGTACAAGGAAACTAGTTAATGGTTTGCAGCAATTCTCATAAGAACCTTTTACAAGTATATTAAGTAAGTAATCCTGAGAGAAAGTATGATGAATGAAGAGTACCAGAGACAAGAGGAAAAGTGAAAACAAAGCTCTAGAGTCTCTATATCCAAGGACAATATTTCTAGTTTATAACTTAATTACATAGATGGGTTGTGTAAAAACTTTTCATAAAAGCATTGTAAAAGAGAAGCAAAACCCTGCAGTGGCTAAAAGCAGAGGCTGGGAACAAAGCCGACCTGTGCCTGAATCCCTGTCCCGCCACAGCCTGGTTGTGATTTGGACAAGTTATTTCACCTTTCCGAACCTCTTTCTTCTTCTGTAAAACAAGTCATAATTGGAGATTAAAAGATATAAGTAGGGCTTCCGTGGTGGCGCAGTGGTTGAGAATCTGCCTGCCAATTCAGGGGACACAGGTTCGAGCCCTGGTCTGGGAAGATCCCACATGCCGCGGAGCAACTAGGCCCGTGAGCCACAATTACTGAGCCTGCGCGTCTGGAGCCTGTGCTCCGCAACAAGAGAGGCCGCGATAGTGAGAGGCCCGCGCACCGCGATGAAGAGTGGCCCCCACTTGCCGCAACTAGAGAAAGCCCTAGCACAGATACGAAGACCCAACACAACCAAAAATAAGTAAATAAATTAATTAATTAAAAAAAAAGAAATAAGTAAAGAGCTTTGCACAGTGGATAGAGAACACTAAATATTCAATAAGTGAGAGAAAAAAGGATATAAATTAAACTGAATGCTAAATATTTGATTATCTCACATTAACCTATGATTATGGATATGTGGTTCATTTGGCACATATTTAGTTTCCAGCTCAGAGCAAGAGATATAAGAGATCAAATCATCATCTTCTTCTTCATCATCATTATCATCATTTTAGAATTTACATTTATTAAAGATTTACTCTGTGAGACAAAATATGCTTTAAGTTTTATGTTCATGATCTCATTTAATGTTCCCTCTACACACACACACACACACACACACACAGGCACACACACACAGGCACACTTTATGGGGTAGGTACTAACATTACCTACATTTTACAAATGAAGGAAAGCAATTTTCCCATCATATACTTACCTGTACTTAGGCCTTTATGATTCCAGACTGAACTTCGGTGCAGCATAGTTACTGTCAATTGTTAATAATATTCAGATTGAATCCAGAGAAGCCAACTGCAGAAGTATGTTAATGAGATTATTCAAAATGTTCAGGGTTAAATATATATTAAGGTTATCTATTTATTGGAAATCTGAACAAACAAAAAAGTCAAATGTTTTCTCTGTGTCCTATTTTACAATGTAAAAAGGATATAACTGCCAAGTAGACAAGTTGTTTTTGGACATATACTTAAGAAGGTAACTAATCCACAGGATCTTTGACTTAACTGGTGTGGGCCATGGGTTGATCCTCCCAGAGGAACTGCCTTAGCTATTCACCTTGAAGAGAACCTTTGCACTGATAAGGAGGTAGTTAATTGAAGGGAACCCACACCCTTTCTTCTTGCCTGCCTTGATCACTAATGTGGAAAGACAGGATGCTTGAAGCAGCATAAATGATCTTATGACCATGACAGTAAAGCCAAGAGCCTCTCAGAGATGTTGGATTCAACAATTCTGGAACAACAGTTATTAGGACTTCTTGCTATAATTCTTGAATTAATTGTCCTTATGTTTAAACCATGTTGAATTGAGCTTTCTCATATGGAGAGCTGAATGTCTCCCTGAATGACCTAAGTTTGCTTCACTGTGCAAAAATACTGAATAATCAAATGTGAATTAACTGTGATAACTCTTTATATTCATTGATTTTCTCTTTAGTTCACATAAAGCTTACTATATTCCTTCCTGGGGAAAAATAGATTATAATTTTAGAATAGAGAATATGGAAAGTTGTTCTTACAGAAAAACTATTTTTATGTGTGGCTAAATTAACATAAATGCCCTGGGCAAAAAATGAAATATCTGGCAAAAATAATTTCACAGATGATGTGAAAATTTTCCATACAGCACTAATTATGATTATATTGCCCATAAAGCAATTGTTCTTTTCTATATTCAGATCAATACCATGCCAAAATATAAAAAATAAATAGAGAATGTCTCTTGCCATAACTCTAAATGCTAGTTTGGCTAAAAAGAAATTCATTTTGAATGAAGTACATTTTGTCTGTACTGCTTCATCATCAATAATAAAGAATTCATTCTGTCTTTCTGCAAAAATTGTTACATGATATATTCTTAGTACAAATTTTTCAAAATTTCGAGACTTAATTCATGTGAACTGTATGTAATGCTGTTGCTGACACTTTCCCTGGTACTTACTATCCCTGAAATACTTTCTGAACTTTTCAAGTTATCATCACAGAATCACTCAACACTATGGCCTCCAGTCATCTGTACCATCACTGAAATTCCTTTTAAGGGCAATAAAAAGAACAAGAGAAAACATTCAGAAGCCAAAAAGACAGGCCTTTCCCCCTAAGAGGTTTATATTACAAGATTCTCAAGCAGAACTGGACATATATACATAAACTAAGAAATGCATCACAGATTTGAAGTATACCTGCACCCACAAGCTAAATAAATAGTTATTTTTAAAATGTAAGCAGTTAATACAGATTAGACACCCGTGGATCTGCATAATTTATTACTTTCAAAAATGGTAGGCTTTCTTCTTTCCTCTCACACCCTTCACAAACCCTGCACAATGTACTGTAATATCCCTGTTCTACGCTAGGACTGAAAGCGGGTGAACAAAACAACTTTATATTTCCACCTAACAAGACACATTCATACTTCATACAAATAAAGACGTTCTCACTCTCTAAAATAAGGAGACACACAGTCCCAATAGCATTGTATCTATAGTTGTTATATTAATTAATTCTCAAATTCATTCACCGTCCCATTGGATTTACTTTAAAGTAAAAATTGCACCTTTGAGATCTGCCTGAGCGCAGCCTCTTATATACTGTTTCCACTTGATGACATATTAATTTTGCTCATGCCCAACCTTCAGTTTGATCAAAAAACAACATGACTGAGAGCTCAGACTTCATGGTCACCTGATATCCCATGGTGCATTGTCTTTCCTAATGACAAGTAGTAAAAGTCAGAAGCTGTTTCTCAAAATAATAATAGTTACTGGCTGAAGAAGGTATGGGTTTTCTCCAAAATTTTTGAGGTTTGTACTACAATTCTCCTATAGGTTCTTGCCAGATTCTCCATACAGCATTCTTATTTGCCACAGATAATTAGAATATCATTGGATTTCCTGGATTATGAGGCCCAAGGAGAAAAGCAGTTTGCACTGGAGCCTGAACTTGCTTCAGAGTATTCTTTTGCTCAGGGAATAAAAACTTTTAGGTAATTTGGTATATAGGTTAAAAGAGAACACACAAATGTAGTATATGTTGCTTTTAAATTCCAAACATCATGCCTCATTGTGTTTGTGTGTGATAAGTGGTGTGAAATACAGTAGCTTGTGTTTCATCCTGATGAATATACCTTGTGCTCCAGATTATTCAACCCCTAGAAACTTCACTGAGGTAAGAAAGTCTTGAAATTTTGTGCAGTTTATCTGTTACTCTCTGGTTCGCATATATCTTACTAAGGCATTTAAATTATCTACTACCTCCACCTCATCCTATCTAATCAGAATAATATCAATTTATGGAAACAGTGTGGATAATTAAGATATTTGCAGACTATGTTATGGCAGAGAGCAGGAGAGTAGAAATAGCTCTAAGGTATAGCCATGACGATGTACTATTGCCTGCTAGAAAAGGCAAACTTTCTGGTGGTCCCTGCAATTTTTTGTATGGAGAAAAATGGATAGGCCAGATCAGTATTTGCAAACCAAGTCCCAAGGGCTGTTTTGATTTGCTCTGTGCCTGTTTTATTGGCTGCAAACAGAGCCACCAAAGTTATTCTCCAAGATCCATCCAACTTTTGCACAGACCAAATAGTCAAGTTAAATGAGGATGTGATAAGTATAGCTTCTCTGCAATCTTTACAATCTTCGATAACAGTACAAATCTTTGCAATTCCTTTAAGGATGTAATATTGTTTCTGGCTTAATATCTGAATAGGAAGGGAGAAGCTCAGGGACTTTCACCATGGTCTTTACCCATGGGTCACAAAGTTAATGTAGGGATTCTGCCAGTTCCCAAGTATATCTATTTCAATTACATATTCAAGAACTGCTGTGAGTTAACCTTGGGCTGAGACTCCGGCTTTCCCCTAACTAGCATTAGCTTCTGCTTTGACTGGTGAACCATTGTGGCACTTTAGGTGGAAAAGAAATTACCTGGAGAATGCTGGCTTCAGGAGAGCCACCAGAGCTGCTGCTATGGGATGGAGAAATATTTCAGAAAGCATGAACTTCTAATCTATGAAACTTGGTACAGTGGTGAAGAGTACCAGGCCACTTGCATACCAATCCACTGACTGCCATGTTGAACCCAGAACACCCTTAAAGGAAAAGAAGTCTCTTCCTCCTGCTCTGATCTTGCAATGGCCTTTCAGTGCCCTCTATTGGTGAAGTCTAACATCAAGTTACCTAGCAAAGGAGAAATGTCCAGAAAGTACAGGATCACAAAGCCAGGCAAGGCAAGGCAAGGCAAGATGGATTTGGAGCTCAGAAGTAATAAATAAATAACTAACACAGGTAACAAGATTAACTAAGTGAGAGATGAGTGAGTAGATCTCTCATGATAGATTTTAGAGGGTAAGAACAGTTATGTCCTTTGTAAGAAATAACCAAAAGTCTCCCTTGCATTAATAATCAAGTATAGAAAGCAAACTTCTCTGTGGATGTCATTTGGCCTCTCTCCCCTGCCAGTATGGTATTTTATGAAATTTTAAGTTCTTTTTGTGTGACATATTCAAATGGAATATCTTTTTCAATCCTTTAACTTTTAACCAATTTATGTCTTTGTATGTAAAGTGAGTCACTTGTAGACAATATATAGTTGGATGGTTTTTTTAATCCATCTCTGCATTTAATTTGGAGCATTTAACTCATAGATATTTACTATTATTACTGATAAAGAAACACTTAATCCTGCCATTTTGCTACTTGTTTTCTGTAAGCCTTATATTTTTTGTTTTTTTCAGTTCCTCTTTTACAGCTTTCTTTTGACTAAATTGATATCTTCTGGTGTATTATTTTAATTCCCTTGTCACTTCTCTTACTATTTATTTTTTAGTTATTTTCTTAGTTGTTTTCCTGAGGATTACAATTTATAACAGGGTTACCAGAGAGGAGTGGGTTGGTAGGTAGGGGCAAAATAGGTGAAGGGGATTAAGAAGTACAAACTAGTAGGTATAAAATAAATAAGTTACAAGGATGTAAGGTACAGCACAAGGAATGTAGTTAATATTTTATAATAACTCTGTAGGGAGGGTAACCTATAAAAATATCTAATTACTATATTGTACACCTGAAACTAATATAATATTGTAAGTCAACTATACTTCAACTAAAAATTTATGACAGAAGGAAATTTTTTAAACTCACAAATATGTGGGAGTCAAACAACAAACTCCTAAAAACCAATGAGTCAAAGAATGAATCAAAAGTGACACTAGAAAATATTTTTATATACTTGAAAACAAAACACAACAAACCAAAACTTATGGGATGCAATGAAAGTACTCAAAGGGAAATTCACAGCAGTAAATACCTTCACTGAAAAAGAAGATTTCAAGTCAATAACCTAAACTTTCAACTTGAAAAGCTAAAATTTAAGGAGGAGCAAACCAAACCCAAAATAAGCAGAAAGAAGAAAATAATAAAGATTAAAGAATTAACATCAATCTTTATCAAATTCTTCCCCCCAAAAAAGAAAAGAAGAGAAGTGAACTCTTTCTAACTCATCCTATGAGGCCAGCATTACCCTGATATCAAAACCAGACAGACAATAAAAGAAAAAAGTCCACAGATAAATAACTCTCATGATGATAGTGCAAAAATCATCACTGACAACAAATACAGCAAATCAAAACCATAATGAGATGTCAATTTACCATTAGTAGGATAGCTTTTTTTTTTTTTTTTTAAGGAAAATAACAAGTGTTGGTCAAGATGTGGAGAAATTGAAACCCCCATATATTGATGACTGGAGTGTAAAATGGTTCGGCTTCTGTGGAAAACAGTTGGAAGAGTTTTGGCAGCTCTTCAAAGAGTTAAACATAGAGTCACAAAAGGACAGAGAAATTCCACACCAAGGTATATACCTAAGAGAACTAGAAACATAAATCTACACACAAAAACATGTTCATGGATGTACATAAAGCATCACTGAAAATAGCCCCAAAGTGGGAACAACCCAAATGTCCATCAGTTGATAAATTTATATTAAAAATGTGATATATCTGTATAGTGGAATATTATTCAGCCATTAAAAATGATGTACTGATGCATGCTACCACATGGATAAGCTTTGAAAACATTATGCAAACTGAAAGTGAGACACAAAAGGCCATATATCGTATGAGGCAATTCATATGAAATGTCCAGAATAAGCAAATTAGTAGAGACAAAAAGCATTAGTGATTTCCAGGAACTGGGAAGAAGAAGCAAATGGGGAGTGACTGCTTAATATGTATGAGATTTCTGTTTGGGGTGATGAAAACATTCTGAAATTAGATAGTGATGATGGTTATACAACACTGTGAACATACTAAAAACCACTGAATTGTACGGCAAATTTAAGTTTTGTCAATTTTATCTCAATTTTTAAAAGTTTAAAAACTGATGAAGATAGTTTTTGCTATATACACAATTATACCAACTTAATGAAGAAATGTTCTTCTTCATATATGTTTATATCTTTATAAATAGACTTCATTTTTAAAAACAGTTTTATATTTACAGGAAAATTAAGAAGCTACTTATAGAGAGTTCCCATATGCCCAAACCTAGTTTCTCCTAGTATGAACACTCTATATTAGTATAGTACATTTGTTACAACTAAAAATGAGATTAATACATTATTATTAAGTCCATACTTTATTCAGATTTCTGTAGTTTTTACCTAATGTCTTCTTTTTCTATTTTAGGAACCCATTCAGGATACCGCACTAGATTTAGTTGTCATGCTTCCCTAGGTTTCTCTTGGCTGTAACAGTTTCACAGATTTTTCTTGTTTTTGATGACCTTGACAGTTTTGAGGAGTACTAGTCAAGTATGTGGTAGGATGCTCCTCTATTAGAATTTGCTGATGTTTTTCTCATGATTAGAGTGGAAGAATTTCTGCTGTATAAAAATTTCAAGAACTTTCTGTCACTGTATATGTCACAGGAATTCACTCTATTAGACAAGAGGCTCATCAAGAGACTTTTTTCTCAGCTTTATTATTTATAACTGACAAATAAAATTGTAATATATTTAAAGTGTACAACATGATGATTTGATATACATATACATTGTAAAAGGATTCCCCCTGGAAATCTTACCTAAATAATCCCTTCTTAATTTTTGCTTCTGCTGATACACCTGAAGGACTTTGCCCTCAAGTTTCCTAGAGGCTACTTAGTTTAATTGAGGGGACTTTTGAGTCATATCGTTAATCTCTCAACGAGATCTTATGAAGTTCTAAGGGAGGATTTTATGGTCACACCTTCAGCATTTTCTCTAGAGTATTTTCCTGATAGTGAATTTCTGAATTTCAGCATTTTTTGCCATCTGGGTGGACTGACAGTTTCCCAAATCATCAGTTCTGGTTCTTTTTACTTTAATAATTTTTCCCTCAATTCATCTCTCTCCTCTCAAATTTTACTATAAGCAGCAAGAATAAACCAGGCCACATCTTCAACACTAAGCTAGGAATCTACTCAGCTAAATACCAGACCATAGTATATTTAATCAGTTCCTATTAATGGATATTGGGTTGTATTCTGTTCTTCTACTATTACAAATAGTACTACAATAGATTTTCTTGTACATATGGCTTTTTATATGTTCTGTCAGTATGTATTTGAAATAGTACTAAAGAAGAACTGCTGGATAAAAGGGAAAAATGTATATGTAATTTGCCAAATTACCTAATTTCTCTCTTTAGCTTGAGTGATTTTTGTACTATATGAGAATGCCTGTTCCCCAAGTCTTGCTAAGACAGTATTTTCAAAATTCAATGTCTGGCACTCTGATAGATGAGAAATGGCATTTTAGCACAATTTTATTTTGCATTTTTTATTATTGTAAGAGAACAGTTTTTTCCTAATTTTTTACCTCTTCATTTCATTTTTGAAGACTACTTTCTGGGTATAGAATGTTTAACTTCTTTTAATACTCTGAAGATAGTATTCCATTGTCATATGGCTTCAATTTTGTTTTTCTGTTTGAGGAAACTGGCTTCAGTCCTATCATGACTTCTGTGCAGGTGATTCATCTCTTTTTCCCCAGATGATTTTGTCATTTCTCTGTGTCTTTTTTGTTATCTTTAGCACATTTACCTTGTTATGTATAGGTACATTTTCTTCATTTGCTTCTTAATCTGAGGATTTGTGTCATCATCAGCTATTTAAATTCTGAGCTATTATATCTTTAAATCTTTAATATTTTTCTTTTTTCCTCTTTGGAATTCAATCATATTTGTATAGACCTTTGTTTTTTTCTTACTCTCTTATCTCATATGTTCTGTTCTGTATTTTTCTACTCTTTTAAATATTCACATTCATTTTTGAAATTTTCTTCTTTTAATCCAGTTCAAAATTCTCTCTTCATCTGTATCAAATATATATATATATATATACCACATCTTTTTTATCCATTCATTTGTTGATGGACATTAAGGTTGTTTCCATGTCTAAGCTGCTGTAAATAGTGCTGATATGAACACAGGGGTTATGCTTCTAAATATTTTCTTCAAAGATTGATTTAAATGGATAGATTGGACATCTTTGAGGAATGAATTTGGTAAGGACATGAATATATTTTAAATGCTTGATGAATTAGAAAAGCAAATGGCAAGTATATGCTATCTGCAGAATAAACAATGTGGATGAAAAAATTTTCAATTCTGCATGCTGAAAGTCACTGTTTCTGAGAGTAAAGTCTTTAGGTAATTTGAAAATTAAGGTCAAAAGAACAGAAACAATAAATTAATTTTCAATAATTTGTCACAACTTTAAGATTCTTGTATGTAATATTACTTTGTACTTAATTTTTTAACAATTGATAAGAAATCAGTATTTGTGCTTACTTTAATGTTTTATTAACTAAATATGATTATGTTAGTATTTGAATTGTCAGAATATATATTTGCTCCATATCATTAAAAGGGGAAAAACATTAAAATTTTATTATATGCCTAGAATTTCTCAAAGAGTGATGATTAACCAGATATGTTTTATCAATGTCCTACTTACAATTCAATTTTTCTTTTTAAAAAATTATAAACTCAAGATGGAAAATGAACATAAAAGCCAGGCATTATTCTGAAATTCAAATAAGTAGCTTGATGAAGTTCACTATCAGCTCTTTATTTCTGTGCTAACAAGAAGAGGACTACACTTTAGCTGAAAAAATAATACACTGAAACAGACACTGCAATAATTGTCTCCTTCGGGCATTTGTCTGTCAAATAAGGAAGTATCTAATGAATATGGAATTACTCTGCATTATAGGGAAAGGCTGTTCCAGAAATACATTGCATTATGTCACTGTTAAAATTAATTACTTGGAGTACTTTATAAATTCAAAAATAGTTTTTTAATCAACAGATGTATCCTAATAAAAAAATTATTATTCCAAAATGCCTCTAGTCATCCTAAAATAAAACTTTCAACATAGATTATGACTTAAATCCAAATAAAACAATTACTTGCAAACTGGGTTAAAGTTAGAATATAATGCTACAATAAAGGGATATTATTAATGTAATTGTAGGGTTTCTTAGCAAAATAATCCAGTTCAAGTTGGGAAAGGGTAGCAATTCACAAAAAGTCAGTGTGCTTCTTACATGATCTTTGAACATAGGACATTACCTTCCCACTTAGTCCAAGCCCATATAGTGAAAATATGCCTTTTACTTCCTTACTATACATATCTCTTTGATTCACTAAATCCAGGTTTTAGTTCATTTCTACTTGAGGAGAACATTTTCCAACAAATTTTGGAAAAATTATATGCGTGTTTGTATGTAAAGTATGGTAGAGTTAAGGAGCAGTTTTGCCTTTAGATTAGACTTAATAATATACAATATAAAGCAGGGTAGATGTAGAGATAAAATGACAGGAAGTCTGTTATTTGCTTAAAAGACTCATGCAAGCTAGAATTTAGAATGGTATTTAATTTTGTTAGTGTGAGCAGTAATTGACAAAAAGTGTATGTGTGGCAGGGAGGGAATTTGGGGGTGCTGGTATTAAATATTTTATTTATTTTATCTGGATGCTGGTTACATGAGTATGTTCAGTTTGAGAAAATTCATTTTGCTATATATATTTACAATGTGCATTTTCTTTGGGTATATTATAATTCCACGAAGATCTTAAAAAACAAAAAATAAATAAGATAGGATATGTAAAAGTATAGTACATATGGATATTTATTGAAATTCGATGGCAGCTGCAGGATTATTCACAATAGCCAAGATATGGAAACAACCTAAATGTCCATCAAGAGATGACTCGGTATATATAATAGAATATTAATCAGTCTTAAAAAAGAAGTAGATCCTGCCATTTACAACAACCTGGATAGACCCCAGAGGACATTACACTAAGTGAAATAAGACAGACACAGAAAGAAAAAATCTGCATGACTTCACTTATGTGGAATCTAAAAACGTCAAATCCGTAGAAGCAGAGAGTAGAACTATGGTTAGCGGAGGGTGGGAGCACGGGCTGGGGAAATAGAGGGACGCTTGTCAAAGAGTACAATGTTGTAGTTATGTAGGATGAATAAGTCTAGAGCTCTAACGTTTCAGCATGATGACTATAGTCAATAATACTGTATCAAATACCGTAAGTTTGCTTAAAAAGTAGATTTTAGGTGCTCTCATCACACAAAAAATTGGTAACTATGTGAGGAGGTGAGATGTTAGTTTGACTGTAGTAATCATTTCACTATGTATATGTATATCAAATAATCATGTTGTACATGTTAAATATAAGCAATTATTATTTTAAAATAAGTTAAAAGAAAAGAGACAAAAAAGAAGTTGGATGACAGAATATGTGGGTTTTTATATTCTACATTTAGAATTCTGAAATATTTAAAAATTTTCAAAATACAAAGATTTTTAAAATGAAGTAAAATGATACAAGGCAGATAGCTGATTCGGCAACCATTGTTGACTTCCTGACATGAAACTTCTACATAGAAAACTAGCACTATTGTTATTGAGTAAAACAGTGGCTTGGAATAAATATTTCGATGAAATGTTTGATTGAATAGAATCATTTTCTAATAATTACCACTTGCACTGCTTGCATTGATTGATTCCTCCCCCTAATATTTGCTATCATGTATACCCTCTGGGACTTTCCTCCTTTCTTCGAATGGGGTTCCCCCAAAAGCAGAAAGTCAATAAAAGATGCATTAATAAATAGAAATTGCTATGGGCAACTGGAGCTCAGACTTGCTGACTATTTGCTGAGAAAACTTTCCCACCAAGGAATGAGGAAGTCGAGGCATTTATCTCCCAATAAATGTCCCTTACTGTTTGAAGGTTGCTTCTGTGGGCACAACTCTGGCCTGCTCCTTGACTTACTATGTTTCTACACCTTGAGAATACCCTCACGCTGAAGTGCTTGAGGTGGGAAGCCATTCATTTATTCCATGAATTATTCATTAAAGACACAGGTGGCCTCCAGGGGGATCAAGAGAGTAAGGCCAGAGCCTTATACAAATGCTACATTTTCCTATATATGGATTTAACAAGTATTTAAAATGAACAAATGCTTAAAATGAACTAATATTACTACCCATCTAATAACTTGTAATTAATAGTTTGTGCTTTTGATTCCTTTCCTTTCATATGAAGTTGATTATAAACAAAATAGGAATGCATGATATATAGAGTACAAGGATTTTGTATGCCCTCATGGTTATGAGTATTCTCTCCAAGATTTTGAAACAAGAATTTTCTTACTTTCAACACTGATGACATGTGTTGAATCCATCTCAGTTTCATTTCTGTTGCTCTAGAGTGAGATTTGTATTATAAAAGATTTTATCTGTGATTCCATCATTCTCTTTACAGGTCTCTTGTAAACAATAAGGACGGCTTAACAGAATTCAAAATAACTTAAAGAATAAAAACCAAGGAAAATTCTTCATAATTACCAAGTAACAATATGAAGAATGATACCACTTATTCTGGGTTGCCTACAGAATGGAAGTAAAGAGAATATCTTAATGTAAAATAGATCTAGAAAATTAAATGTGCTAACACCCATTTAAATGATATGTGGCTAATAGACCACTAATGAAGCCCTCTCTATTTGGAAAAAAAAAGTGGAAAAAGACAAAAACTAAAAGGTAAGTAAAACAGACACATAACCTTAGGCTAGAATCTGGGAGTAATTGACATAATATAAAGAGAAGTAGTTTGAGGGAGGAAAAAAAGAAAGGAAGAAATTTACTCTGGATTTAGTCCTTGACTAAAGTCAAGAGATTAGCTAAGAAAAAAATTAAGGAATATGCTTCGTATGTCCCCCAACTAAATGGCGCATTTCAGGTGCCATTTGCAGAGAAAACACCACAATACACACATTCTGGAAAGTATAACTACTACAACTGAGCACTGGAGAGAGGACAGACATAAAAAATCCTGTTGCAGCATGCTGGGAACTATAATCTTTACCTACTATCTTGGTTTGGAACCAGAAAATCAGATTATGCATGTAGTGGAAAAATACCTTGAAGTAATAGAGAATTGCATGGCCTGTTCCTTGTTAAGGCTACATCAGTCTATCCTCTACTGTGACTCTCAGAAGAGAATTTCACCATTACTTAGGTGGAGAGAGAGCAGGACTTAAGACAATCCACATTTTCGATTAACAAAGATTAAATCCTGATAAATCTAAACTCTCTTTAAAAAGAAAAATAACCAGCATTGGGCTAATAAAAAATTACTGCAGCAACAGAGGAAGGGAATGGCATGGAGAGAGTGCATCTTTGACAATAGTTTATTGCAATATCTAGAAGAAATTACAATTAATTATTTGACACATCTTGTGGCCCTGAGTGTCGGGGAGGACATAAGAAGGAACAGGATGAGGTAAAGAAAGCAGTGAATGAATTATCAAAGGGCTTCGATGATGATTATAAATTAGTGATAAAGTTAAAATTTCCATTTGACTCTGGTGTGGATATCCACCGCTGTAGGCAATCAAAGCAGTGATATGGACCAGAAGCATGGGAAGCTTTCCAAAAACGTAAAGGAAAATGACAAATTTGAACTAATAAGAGAAAATGAACGCACACACATACTATATATTTTGGATATATGAAGTGACTATATTTATATATTTCGAGAGAGAGCAAAGAGTAAAGATAGAGCAAAGAGTAGTTGTTCCTGAAAGAGTATAGCCAGAATAAACAGAGAAGACATAAGTAAGAGAAAACATTTCAAAGGTGAGAAAGGAATTACTGACATTTAAGGTGTAGTTGCTGGGGAAAATCCTTATCTAGATACATCCTGATAAAATATGTGAATCACAGACATGAAGTAAAAACATTGAACGCACCTAGGGAGAAAAAGCAAATATCTATAGTGAATGAAAAGTCAAGCTGGCGTCAGACCTCTCCTTCTGTAATAATATTGACAAGTTACATTGGTGCAACAGACATCAAAATATCATTAGGATATAATGAAGGTAAATAATCTAATCAAGAAGGTTGCTTTTATATATTTATATTTACATATACAACTTTGTATCTTACATTTAATATTACACTGTATTTTCAGAATCCATGAAATATTTACCCAGAAAAAACCAGCTAAAAGACCACAGGGAACATTTCAACAAACATAAAAAACTAGAAATTGTACAGTCTACATTTTCTCATTATGCAATAATTGACATGGAAGATAACTAATTGCAGCAAATATTTTTTAAAATCTCCTTGGCAGCTGATTGGTTAACCAATAATTAAAAACTACAGTTATTATAGTCTAAATCCAAACTAACAAGAAAGACAACATATGTCAAAAATACAATGAAACAGCAAATTCTACACTCAGGACAAGAGGCATAAATCTAAATACTTTTATCAGTAACTAGGTAAGAATAAAAATAAATAAATGAATTAATCTAAGAAGCTATAACTGGAATGCCGAAATTATCCCAAGGAAACTAAGATAGTAATAGAGATGAAAACTAATAAAAAACTTAATTAGGAAACATGAACTAGTATAAGTGACAAGTAAATTTGAAAGCTGGTTGATTGAAGAGACAAAAAAAGATGAAACTTGAAAACGCACAAAACTTATACACTGATACATACACACAAAGAAATTAAAAGTACTAAACTTTGAGAATGAAAAAAGTGATGTAAACACAGATCTAGAGAAGATGTTTATTAAATTTTAAGACTACACTACTCATAAAACCATATTTCGTAAATGTTAAGAAATGCATGAATTACTCTGATACCATAAATTGAACAGGAATGTCCTTCAAAAACGTGAATGTCCAGATGACTATCATGGACCTTTCTGTAATAATTTTTATGATATTCTAGAGCTCATAAAAATTACAAGCTTCCCAGTTAACCTAATGATTACAGCACAAAGAAATTTCAGACCAGTTTCAAATAAGAGTATAAATATAAGAAAATACTAAATAAAATTATTAGTAAATCCAGAACTTTATTAAAGCCATAATACATTCTTACAGAAACATACACAAAGATATTTCAACATAATAAGCCCTCTGGGCCTCAGTTTCCTCATCTATAAACTAAATAATGATAGGTTCTACCTCATATGGTGATTTCAAAGATTGAATATATTAATAAGTTTAAATGGCTTAGATATTTTGTTATATAATTTCTCAACAAATATCAACAGCCATTGTAATATTAACAGCAATTAAAATTGATTAAATACATCAAAACCCATCAAAGTAGTTTTGGATCAGATTTGTATTTAAAAGTCTGTGTCTACCAGTGAATTTAACCCTCTCTAACATCTCAGCTTTCCTCAGGTGCATATGCATAATGATAGCTTTCTTCTAGCTTTATTATGATGATTAAATGATATAATACTTAGCATGTTGCCTAGTACATTATAAATTTTCATGGTAGTTGTCATTGCCATTGTGATGGTTAATTTTATGTGTCATTTGACTGGGCTAAGATACTTAGCTAAATCTCTGGTATTTACCTAGATAGCTGGTAAAACATTATTTCTGGGTGTGTCTCTGAGGATGTTTCTGGATGAGATTAGCACTTGAATGGATAGACTTGGTAAAAAAAAAAAAAAGATTGCCCTCCCCAATGCAGGTGGACATCATCCAATCCATTGAGGGCCTGAAGAGAATAAAAATGCAGAGAAAGGGCAAATTTGCTCTCTTTGCTTGATCTGGGACATCTATCTTCTCCTGCCCTCAGCTATCAGCTTTATTGTTCTAGGGCCTTAGGACTGGGACTGGGATTTATACCATCAACTCCCCTGGTTCTCAGGTGTTCAGACTTGGACTGAATTACACCACTGGCTTTCTTGTTTTCCAGCTTGTAGACAGCAGATCATGGGACTTCTTGCCCGCCATAATCTCACGAGCCAATTCCTATAATAAATCCCTTTTTGTGTACATCTATATATATCTTATTGGTTCTTTCTCTAGAGAACCCTAATACATCATTACAATAAACCTAGGTTTAAAATAATCACAAAATGATTATAATTTATGCCAAAAAGGCATTTGGTTAAATTCATCAGCCATGCAGATTGGGTGAGTAGGTGAGAGAAAAACAACATCAACGACCAGAAATAACAACACAGACAAACCTTTCATTAAAATAGCAATTATATATCCATTTGAAATAGATACTCAATGGCATTCTGAACTGTGAAACACTAGAGGCATTCTAATTAAAATCTGAAACATGTTATCACTAACATTTTTCAGTTGTATAACAGAAGTTCCTGCCAATCGAATCTCACAAATCGGGAGAAGTAAAGACTCATTACTACCGGAAAGAAGCAATCAAAATCATCATTATTAAAAAAAAAAAAAAATCGTCATTATTAGCAGATTATATGATTGTCTTCCTGATAACTCAAGAAATCAAAGAAAAAAGAAAAATAGACCTAAAAAGCAATTTCAGATGGTTATCAAATGAGTATACAAAAATTAAATAACTCTCCTACATACCAACAATAACCAATTAGAAAATGTAAGTTTTAAAATTTCTCATTCATAGTAATGACATATAATTTTTCAAAAGTGTACAAGGCATACACAAACAAAACTACAAAATATGATTACGAACTTGAAAAAGTCTAAATGAATTAAGAAACAGTCCATGTTCCTGGGTGTATGTAAATTGTTTCTGAACTCTGAAACTGACTGTAAGTTTTATATGGTCAGTACCCAGATAGATTCATTCATAACCATAACCAATATATCTGCTGACTATAGGCTCTTTTCTCTCTTGGGATAGTCTCTGTCTCTGTCTTTCTCTGTCTCTCTCTCATCTCTCTATTTCTATTTCTCTCTGAGTTGTCTACGGGCTTCCACTTATACTGAGAATACAATCTTCTCTTTACACTGACCCATAGGGTTCTTCATGGGTTGGTCCCTAACTACTTCTCAGAAAGCCTTCTTTCTCTTCCTTCAAGGCATTAATCTCCAAAAACCCTTGTTTTTCCTTTTGTCTGTAGATCTCACCTCTTTATATGGTAGGCCTTTTATTCCTGAGGTCTATCTCATAATCACTTTCCTAATGATACTATCTAATCTAATCCCCAACCCTTTCAGAGTCTAACACAACACTGTTGTTTTTTTTTAAAGTACTTATTGCAATCTGAAATCATCCTTATTGTTTGTTTGGTTGTTTATTGTTCAATATCTGTCTCCTGCCATTAGAATGTAAGCTTTGAAACCAACCAAATGCCCAACATAGGGAGTTTAGTTAATTGATTATATTGCATTCATGCATTGGGATGATATTCAATCATTAAAACTGTTGCTGAAGATGATCACTTACTGCCATGGCAAGATGTCACTCTATACTGAATGGAAAAAAATGGGATACAAAATAGGTAAAGAAGTATGTCACTCAAAATACATCTTTAACAATTATCTCTGCTCCAAGCCTAACCAAGAGATTTATTGTCTCAGGGCAAGAGAGTTAGGGTGCATGCTCTTTATCTTAAGATAGAGAATTTGCTTTTTTTTAGTAACACTACAGCATGTCAAAAGCCAGGCATTTGCACCCGATATGATGCTTGACACATTAAGGGGTTATGGAAAAAATTTAATATAGTCAGACCATACTTTTTAAAAGTAAAATAACATGGAAGAGAATGAAATGGAATGGAAGAGAAAGGAACACATCAAAATAAATACATGCGGTAAAGGTAATCACTTTATGAGAAAAAAATGCGTTTTTTGTGTGTTTATGTGTGTATGTACACTGAGTCATGATGTTAAATAAATTGTTGTGGGTTGAGGTTTAAAAAGATGGCAAGAAAAGAAAGTTTGAAAACTGCTGCTCTAAGTGAGTTTTATTTAAGGGAAGTAGACAGGAAGAAGAGGCAAATTCCCCTCTTCTGGTCACAGGAAAGTAAGAAAAAGAGAGGAAAGAGAAGGGAGAGATTTCCTCTTTCCAGGCTTTTGCTAAATAGAGGGTACTCATCAGAGAGTTGCAGGGGAACACTGAGGACAGAGACTTGTACTTTGATTAGTCTCTTGGGCACCCCAGGCTCCCCACCTCTTTACGGGGAGTGCTGCAGCAAAGTTAACTTGGGAATAGGAGTCCTTCAAGCCTAGTTTCCCTGGTCCTCTCTGGTTCCCTGAGAAAGGGCATGATCACCTATGTTTTAATAAACATCATTCCATTTAACTTTCACAACATTTTCCTGAGTGAGTAGTATACTTTACAGATATGGAGAGTCATGTGTTACTGAGGTTATTGGATTTGTCCAAGCTAGGAAAGTGTGATTCCATAGTGATTTAGAAGAAAACTTCCTACAGGCAAGGATTTAAGATAGAAGCTCCAGAGGTTTCAACCAAATAGCCTTTGTGTAGACTGTTGCCCAAGAGACAAGTGTGGCTCCACTATTAGTTTTCTAGGGCTGCTGTGACAAAGTACCACAAACTGGATGGTTTATAACAAGAGAAATTTATTCTCTTATACTTCTGGAGGCTAGAAGTATAAAATCAAGGCGTCAGCAGGGCCTCGCTCTCTGTGATGCTGGGGGAGAATTTGTTCCCTGCCTTTCCCTTAGCCCTTTGGCACTCCTTAACTTGCACATGCGTCACTCCAGCCTCTGCCTCTGTTGTCACCTGGTATTCTCCCCTGTGCATGTCAACTTCTGTGCCTTCTCTTTTCTAAGGACATCAGTTTTATTGGATTAAGAGCCCACCCTACTCCACTATGACCTCACCTTAACTAATAACATCTTCTACAACCCTATTTACAAATTAAGTCATGTTCTGGGATTCTGAGGACGTGCTTTAGAGGGACACTACCAACCCAGTACAGCTCCCTGTGCCTCTTCTCTGCCGTCGCCTATTTTATTTCTCGCTTATTAACCCTCATCAGAGGACTCAGCCACATTTTTTTCTTGGCTGCTCTTATTTTCTTTGCCAGTTTGGTGGCACGCCAGGATATTTGTCTCTCCAACCTCCTAACAAACAATTTCCTACCTACAGGTTTTTTCTCCCTTCTTCAAGGAACTTCCCTTTGGAAACTCTCTGGCCCACCCAGTCCTGCATTCCTTTGGATCTGCCCTTGAACTTTGAACTTCCATGTGATATTTTGCCTTCCTGGGTCACCCCAAGTAGGCAAGACCTGGTCCTATCCCCTTAGTAACTTATTTATAGGGGACCAGGCCATGCAGCTATAACTAATGTTTTGAAATATTATCCTATATTCAATTTGTTTCTGACTGCCTGTAATTCTTGCTGCTCTAGGGTAATATATTTATTGAAGTTGGGCATCCCTTCAGGGAAAGGGCAGAAGCCAGGGAAAAAAGAAGTGTCAGACATTTGAGAGAAAAAAGGATTTTTGGGAACTCCTAGACCCAGGCTCTAAATTATTAAGCTCTGGCTTGGAGGATTCAGACCACAGCAGTTTTTCTACAAACCAGAGAGTAGGGAGAATGCAAGGTTGAAATGAAGTCCATTTTTCCCTTTAGAAGGAAGGTGAGTACCCCTGGTGTGAAGCTTGTAGTGGGGGAGAGTGGAGGACCCCAGAGAGAGACTGAGAGAGAGGAAGGGAAAAGAGAGGTAGAGTTGGAGAACAGGGATATGCATGTCCCTGAGGACTTCCCTGTCCTCTTGTGGTTGCGCAGGGATTAGTGACCTTCTTATACTTTAAGAATTCCATGGTATAGAAAGCTTGTTTTTTGAATCTTGCCTTAACTCTTGGATGTAGGATGAAAATCAGAATTTCTACAAATGAGTAGAAATGTCAACATGGTATATTCAGGTAAGGGGAGAATGAAGAATAGTGCCATTTGGTTTCCTAATGTGAGTCATGTGTAGGAGATCCAGACTCTCCCGGCGGCTCCAGAGGAGCATGGGAAGGTGCTTCCATGGCTAGAGGTCTGGGAGAAGCCTGAGCTCGGAATGAGGTGGGAGCTGAGTCCTTATGATTCAAAGCCAACAGGGAAGATGGGAGCACTGGGTGAAGCAGGGTAAGTGGCAGACACCCAATAATCAAGTGGAGGACAGCAAAGCTGGATGGAAGAAGACACCTCTCCCTATTATCGGGACAAAATCTGAAACAACCACTAGTCAGATAAGGAGAAGGAGAAGAGCAAATGAGAGAAACCCTAGAGAACGAAGTAATTACATGGGAGACAAAGTTTTAAACTGAGAAGAGACTCTGCTTCCTTGAATTTTTCCAATAGCTAGCTGATATGATTAGCTTGTTTGCAGATTGAGTTTAATTACAGAGAATGTTAAATGTTGATATTGTACTATATTATATTATGTCATATTGTATTGTATTGTATATATTTTAGTGTTGTGATGACACATTTTGAATCCACCACCTGATTGTGACTCAGATTTCCTTTCCTTTATTTCCTATTACATGCATATCTGTAAATTGCTCCAAACATAGAATCTTGGGGGAAATTTTTGTTCAACTCTCTCGTAGTCCTTGATATCTTATCTGTGGCTTAATCAAATCACTTCTTTGTCAGAAATAGTGGGTTTCCTTATATTTCCACCACAAATTTTCTAATCCAACGCTGATGTTCATCTTTAATCTGGTCTACTGGTGACCTAGATGTGTAAGCATTGCTTCACACTACTCTGTTTTTGAAAGATAGTAAACCAAGCATAGTGATAAGGAGAAACTTCTCTGCATTAATATTTAAGCTGTTGAGTTCTCCAAGGATACATCCAGGGACGCAGCAGTTTCAAAAATAATCTTGAAGCAGAATTGTACTCTCAAATTTTCAACTTTCCAGCTATACCTAAGTACTGAAATGCCAAATCGTTACAGATAAACTGTGGAAGGACTTCAGAGTTCAATGTGACTGGACAGAAATGGGACAGATGAACTTTGAATAAAAGCAAGTGAAGTAATGCTTTTAGAGAAAAACACTTCATCATCCTTATAAAACTAAAGGTTCCAAGCTGTCAGCTAACCTCAGATGGAGTTCATTCCAGTTATTAGGCCCATATATTAATGCTCTCCAACAACTAACAAATATTAAGAAAAATATTAACAGTAATAACAATAACAATGTATTGCTTAAGTCAAGTGCTGAGCTATGTAACGTTCATGTATTACTTTATAGAAAACTCTTAGTAACCTCTTGCTCTCTTTTCATTTTATGGGATACAGGAAATGTCAAGGTCACAATGACGTCAGAAATTCAAGTTCAAGGCAATCTGATGTTAAAGCTCAGACATTTACCTACAACGTTACACAGCCCTGCACTGAACATCTGCTCTGGAACAAATCAGCATTAGGTTTGTTCCCAAAATAGTATCAGAATTTTAATAATAGTGGAAAGGAGACATGTCAGAATAAGAATAAATCTAGGGCAGGGCTACTAAAATCACCAAGAGGTGATATGAGGGTATATGAGGGTAGACTTTTAAAAATAATCATGGGTTCAACATACAAACTGTATAGAAAACATGAATGGTTTACAAAATCCCAGAAGTCTGGAACTAGAAACTAGCATGTCTGTCTTGAAAGGAGGGCCTATGAGAGGGAATGCTCTTTACCAAATGAGTAAAAACTCTCAGAAATTTGCTATTTTTAGCTGTTAATAGAGTATCAAGAATATCAAGGCCCTTGGCTCATATTTTCTGCCTCTACTTTCCTCTGTTTGTCAGATACTCTTCATTGGCAGCCACGATATATCTGAGACCTTAGCCCCATCATCTGGTAACAAATTACCTTGGCATCCTCTCAAAACAGTATCCATATAGTCAGCCTCTCCTGGGCACCTCCTTTTTTATTTGGACCCTGTATTTGCTACTTCCAGGGATTATTCTTTGGGTACTTTGTTGCTTCCTCAAGCTATACATCTCTCCTTGACTTCTCTCAGTCCTTACAAAGGGGATTTGATGTGCTTCCTTATTTCTAATATTAGCAGTTACCATTCTCATTGTCCTTTTTGTTCTCACCAAAGCCCTGTCAAAGGACAACACTGTTTCCCAAAATGAAATCCTTGTCTCATATTTAACACCAGTGTCTGGGTTCTGCTTCTTATAAACAATTGCTCCCACCCTACCGCCTAGAAATTACCAGCACCTGGAACCTCCAATGCTATGCTCTGTGTCTCTGATAGGAAATCATATCTGTCATCTGCAACAGCCAATTCTATGTGATACTGCTTAGACTTCCAAGCTTGCATGCTGGAAGCTATTACTAAGTAGGAGGAAATAAAACCAGGTGAACAGGCATTTGGTTAGAGAAAATTTACCAGAATAGAAGATTCTGTGCCCTACAGAAGTGGTTCCAATTTAGGTTAGTCAAACTTTATTGTAACCTAGGTTAGCTTTCAAGAGATCTGGTCAGAGGTCGAGGGGGTGATGGTTCGTGGTCTCAGGTACATGTCTGGGCCATAGAACAATGAGCTTGCCTTAACTGATTTTGAAATATCAGAAGTATATTTAGTCTCAAGATTAAAGGAGTAGGCCAGGGATACAGACATGTAGCCAACTGTGGTATGATTCAGGGTGGGTTATATTCCTAGTAAGCTGTGATATGAGCCAGGAACCTGTGACCATGAAGAACAGAGCAAGCACAAGGAAGTATGGAACAACAGGTCAGGGTGCACAATTCCCCAGAGATTACTATAAACCACTGATGATTTTTACATTCTTGTTTGGTTGCATAAACTAGAAAGGGAAGAGTATGTATGGGAGTCAGTGTGATTTAAAGGGCCATAAGGGAGTAGCCGTAGTAAATAGTACAGAAGACCTGGTATTTGCTTTGGGGGAGGAGGCTAGCTCTGAAAGAAAGGATGCATTTGCCACTGATAGTCTGATTTTGCCTACTCCGCTGTATCTCCAGAGTTACTAGTTTTTCTCACTTCAGTCCCACTACCTTGGGTGGATTTTGTGCCAAGCTGTGACTCCCTCCATGACATTGCCTCTCTCATGCTACCTAGGTTGGAACATCCTGCTTATACTGCAGGACAGAGATAGAAATTTAAAATGAAACTACAGTCAATAAAACTCTAAGGGGTTATTAAGATAATTAAGGCTGTCAGAGGAGAGCCCCTAAATTTTCCTGGCCTTGTCATCACAAATGATAAAGTGTCCATTGATGTTTCTGTTAGAGACAGAGTAGTACTCTTGAGCGCGCCCTGGCAGTAATGCAATGGAGGATTCCTTTGAGTTCTGTACAATTTCCATATTCACTATGCAAAATCCAAGAAGCTGGCAATCCTTAAAGTTACTTACCCTTCCCCCATAGGAAAGTGCACTAATTAGGCCACACAGATTATCCTGGTCCTGATTTCATTACAGCCTTTGGACCTGCCTTCTGGAGCATCTCCCTTTCTCTCTGATAAACCACCTCCCTGCCTGCCCTTAGGACTCAGCTCAGGCTTACCACCTGGAGGTCTTCAATAGTGCTAAGGTGTGGCTGGATACATCATGCCTATTTGGTCAGGGCAGCCTAAAAAATGTTGACTTTTAAGAAAACAAACAAACAAAACAAAAAACCTTGGTTGATTGAATTGGCCAATTGTTTGTAGAAGTAATCTATCATTTTCATTGGAAGGAAAAAACATATGAGATCCAGTGCAATTTTTATTCTTACTATCATATAACCTAATTAATGGTTCCATGTAAAATCTGCCACCATGGGACTTTCCTTAGATAGCACTTATAGTGTCAATAGAAGTAGTGGTGCATGTGTTGACCAACAAACCCTGTCCACTAGATTGTGTCTTTCTTAAAGGAAGGGATTCTGTCCTGTATATCTTTGAATGTTCAATATCCAGGACAGGACCTGGCCCAGAGTAGATACACCTGGTGGTTTCCTCAACTGAAGTAAATTGTAAAATGACTGGGTTCTCTACAAGCTCCAAATATTTCATTCAGGAATGCTGAGGGCTCCATGGGTGTTTGGTCCTTACCTAGGCAGAGGTGTGCATTACATGGAAAAGAAAGGCCCTGAGCTCCTGAAACTTAAGTCCTAATGTGGCAGGTTAAGCAGAGTAATCCCTCTTAGAGATACTGACTTAGTCTGGGTTCCTTTGTTAAAGTGATACACTGACTTTTTAGGATAATAAAATATTTGTGTGGAGTCCTGAAATCACTCAAAGAGCCTATGGTTCCATAAATAAAAGTCAAAAAAAGGACAGTACAAATATACAGGTGAAGTACTATCTCAGAACATGAGTGGCCAAAATCTGGAAGTGCCTCATGGACAAGACACATTCTGAGCTGCCATCTGAGAGAGGAGTTGCACTTTACTGCTCCTTGAAGCTGCTGTGCTGCTGTATGCAGGAATTATCTACTTTTAAAAGACAGATTTCCTGAAACATAAGACAATTCCCCTCACAGCTGACCAGTGAGTGAACTTCACTCATTCTCCTTCAAAAATGCCACACATTGAGTTTTGCTTCTACAGTGATACTTAACTCCATCTACTATGCGAAAGTGTCATTTCATAAAGAAGCGGTCCTCAACGCTGAGGCAGCCTTTGGGACCTTCTCAACATTGGTCCTCTTACCTTGTAAATCCAGAGCGTAAGCAGTAGATCACACCCTGTAAAAATAATATGCATAATTCACTTAAGTGAGGAAAAGGACCTTGGTGGAAACAATGGGGTCTATTCATTTCCTAGTGCTCGGAGGTAACACACCCCCTCCTGCCCCTCCTAGCCATAGCAGAGGGAAAGGGACCTGCAGTGTGTTATACCAGTCTATTATGGGAGCAGATAAATGAATACTATGCTCCAAATTTTCCATAGCAATTACTTTTTTTAAACACATGTATAAATGCACGTTTTTAGATATTTTAATCACTTCCCTATCCATATGTTGTTTGAAGACTGAAGAACATATTCGACAAAGTGGATTGCGTGCAGGAAGCACTAATTTTTGTGGCTACAGAGACAAATCAGAAACCACTACTTATATTACCAGTTTTCCCCTATAAATCTTCGGTGGACTATTTCTACACTAGTTCCAATGTAAATTATAGATGCTTTGCATTTTCTAATCCTTTTGTAACTATGAATTTCTTAAGCTCCTCGAAAGCCTCTGTCACAAAAGAGAAAAGATTTTCAAAGAGGTTAACTTTAGTAGGAGACATTGCGTATTAAATATGCTAAGCTCTGAACTCTTAGTGTTTTCCCCCTAGAGCCTTCACTGCTGTGACGACCGTATTTCCATTTAAAAGGACAGAAATGGGGAAGAAACGATGCTGTTTCCAAGTGCTGTGGCCGGTTCTGCCCTCTAGTCAAGCGGAACGGATCCCGGGAGACCTTGGGCGGAGTGGAGGGGATGGTGTGTCCTGTAATTACCCGGGGTCTAAGGTGGTAGCTGGCCCTTCCGCGTGCAAACGCCAACAGCGGCGTCGGAAACGATAACCGGTGTCCGAGGACGCGCAGCTCCGGGAGGTGGGGGGACGGGGGGCTCGCGGGGAAGGCTGAAGGCTGGAGGCCGGATGCCGTCGGCCTCGCGGAGCCTCTCTGCACTGTCCATACTGATGAGCTCCACAGCTGACACAGGAAGGCAGAGTGAGGAGGAGGCGCGGAGGCAGGCGACTGAGCCGCGCACCCGGCTTTGACGTCGCCCGGCTGCGGCTAGAAGCTCGCGCTCTCAGCACGTAGCGCACAACGTGACCACACACAGCCTTCCTCTCCGGCAGCCCGGCAGCTCGGCAGCCCCGCAGACCCACTCGCCGCTTCGCCCTCCTCCTCCTTTCCGCCTCCGCGGCGCGTACCCCCGCGCACACCCAGGGATTCCGGCCGGCGTCGAGCCCTCGGCGCTTCGCCGCCCGGCCCGGGCACCTCCGCCGCAGCTGGGGCCCGAACGGCGGCCACGCAGCCGGTGTCCTTCTCAGGCGGCCGCTCCCGCGTTCATCTCCGGATGCCAGCACTACGTTAGCCCAGGCGGGGAACCCCTTCTGCGGCGCCCTCCTCTAAACTCCCGCCTGTCCCGGCCGCCCCCACCCCTCCACCTGGCGGGGGCAGCGCGGAAGCGAAGAGGACGCGCGCGGTGCCGGTGGGCACGCGTAGACGTGTGTGCGACCCGCTCTCTGCTTGGCATTCTCCGTCTCTTGCAAGGGACGGTGCCTGGACTCTGCTTTCGGCTCCCGGAATTGGTGCGGCCGGCCTGAGCCCCCTCTTCGCTGGCGTGGCGCTAAAGGCTATTTTGGAGAACGGTGGAGGTGGCCGCGGCGGCGGCGGCGGCAGCGGCTGAGGCTGGTGCCCGAGAAAGCTCCAGACTCACACTCTGCGCCCTGTCGGTCCCTCTCCTCCTTCTTCCCCCTCCTCCCTTCCCTTCCTCCCCACCCCCGTCCCCCTAGCCCCACTCCTCCTCTTCCTCCTCCTCCTCTTCCTCCTCTCCCCGCTCGGCGATGCGAGCCTGTATCGTGTAACAGGATTGGCGTTGCAATGGCAACTGATGGAATGGGGGAAGGCAAGACAGCAGGGCTGGGGGCTCCGGACTGCGGGCGGGCGGGCGGCTGCCGCCGCTTGACGCTCCTCCGGGGACCTTCGCGAGTTACTTTGTAAAGGCGAACCCAAGCGAGGAAGCCCCTGCTCGGTGCCCCGAGTCAGAGGCCACTTCCTGCTCCCTGGCTGCCCGCGTCAGGCTCGCACCGCTCGGCACACCCGGCTCCTCGCCAGCACCCGCCGCCGGCCCAGCGCGCCGCCGCCGCCGCCGCCGCAGCCGCTGCGGAGACTCCAGCCCGCTCCCCTGAAGAACACTTCGCCTCCCGGCTCCGCTTCCCATCACGCCCCCTGCTCCTCCCCGGCGTCTGCGATTTTCCCAGGCGCCCAGTGTGAGTGAGGCGTGCGTGTGAGTCTGTGTCAGGATATTGTGTTGTGGGAGTGTGTGTGTGTGTGTGTGTGTATGTGTGCATGAGTGTGGGGTGTGAGGGGCTCCTGCGCTCCGCTCACGGCCGCCGCCGGGGGAAGACGGACGGACTGCGCTTCCCTCTTCCGCGAGCGGTTCCCGGGCACCTCGGCTCGGCTGGAGAGCGAGCGGAGCGCGCCCGGCTGGCCGCCGGCCTCCAGAAGGTCCCGCTGCGTCCACCCTGGGCTGGATATGTTCATGTTCACGTGAAGATGGATTTAGTGTACGGTCTCGTGTGGCTGCTGACAGTCCTCCTGGAGGGGATCTCCGGCCAAGGAGTGTACGGTGAGTGGAATCGCGACGCTATTGTGACCTTGTGATTCTTAGGGAAGATGGGCTGGTGAGCGAAAATGCACGACTCGCGCCGTTCCGGGGCCCCTCCCGGCGTGGCTTTTGATTTCCACTTCACGTTATTGGGAGCGATAAGGAGGCGGCGAGCGCGCTGCGAATCGGGCTGCGAACCGCTTTCCCAGCGCCTCGGCTCGGGCTCGGAGTTGGGTCGAGCCGGCAGCCCAGCACTCGTGCGAATAAGTGGCTTTGCACTTGATTTATCCCCCCTGGGGACCCGAGCTCTAGATGTCTTTGATTTAATAATGATTTGGCTCTTTGCATGCCTTGGTGTCGGTGCCGCGGTTTCCTCCCAAGGGAAGCTTCGAATGTGACCCCAGTGAGCTCCCCATTCCTCTCCGCCCCGTCCCTCAGCCTTCTCTTTTCCTTTTCCTTTTTCTGGGGGTGGGGGGGGCGTGGGGAGAGTTGAATGCCTACTTGACTTGATTTTCCGGCTCAGGAAGTGGGTTGACAGTCGAGTTGCGTTCTGCACCAACCGTTGCCACGAGCACTGACTTGGGGAGGGGAAAATAGCAGGGAAGATTCTCGGTGCCAGACACAATTAAGGGACATGTTTATGTGAATGGATGAGCAAATGCATGAATGAACGGACGGCCAAGTCTGCGCGTCTCGGCTCCGGGGCAGGACACTAGCTCACTGCAACAGGAACATAATCTCAGTTCTCCGGAAAACGCAGGTCTGGGAGGGTTCGGACGGAGAGAAGGATGAGCTAGTTAATTCGGATGTTTTTAAGTCCTCAAGAGCCAATCCAGGTTCCTTCGCCTGTCAGCAGTTGGCACCCTTGGTTTTCGGGACTGAAAGATACACACACACACACACACACTCTCTCTCTCTCTGGCTCAAATGTGAGTCTTCTCCTGGGATAAGCAGGCGGTGCTACAAAGGAAAAAATAACTTTTGTGTTCTCGAGGTATGGTGGGAAGGTTAGGAGAAGAGCCCTTGAGGGGACAGCAGGCCGAGACTCACCCACAGCTCCCAGGCTGGGGCCGACATCCAGAGAAAGTGTGTGCTGGAAATTTGGCAGCTCGCCCTTGGTCTCCCTCGGGGTTGGGACCCCAGCGCTGCAGTGCTAGGCACCGGCTGCCCCGGGCAAAGGGCATGAGTGTTTGTGGAAGCGCAGACCGTAGAAGTGACTTGGGAGTGGGCGCGGATTCAGGGGGACCTTGAGCCCTCAAACTGTCTGGGAACGTGGAGTGCGCAGTGGGCAGGTGTTTGGGAACCGAGGCGGGAGGTTCGCCTTTACTCTCTCCGCGGTGTCTTGTCCAGGGCTGAGCGGTGCTGGGGGCTGGTGGGGAGAGGGTCAGGAGCGGCGAGCTCTGGCCTCTGCTTCGCTTCATCGGCCGTTCCCCTTGCCTGTCTTCCTACTTCCCTCCTTGGCTCTGGACAAGAGATCTTCACTTTCTCCCACCTCTAAGCATCTTATTTTCCCCTCTCTCCTCACTCCCTCTTTCCCGAATGAAAGAGAGCTTTCTTGGTGGTGGTGGTGGTGCTGGTACCGCTGCTGCTGGTGTGTGTAGGAGAGATGCTGAGGTATTGAACCTCTTGGCTTAAACCGCTTGGCTGATGGCAGGAGGTGAGGCCTTGAGCGGAGCAGGAATTCATTTAGTGCTGTTTTGACTTCTGCTGGACTCTGGTGTCCCGAAGCTGAGAGTGGCTGGGATTCTAGGGATGGAGGAATGCTGCAGATAAGATGGAACCTTCTCAGCGAGCTGTTCCCTAGTGTGAGTCTGAACTCTGCTTGTCCAAGTCTTTATTTCTCTCCCACTGGTTCAGATTAGCCCAAATAAAAAGTTTTTGTTTTTGTTTTGTTTTTTAAATGTGTGTGTTTGTGTGTGTGTGTGTGTGTGTGTGTGTGTGTAGGAGATGAGAAGTGAGAAAAATCGGGGGGGGGGTAGGGGATGTTCTGGAACTGTCTTGATTAGAAAGGGTTCCATTTTTCTGTCACTGTTTGTCATTCAGATTGTTTGTCCTGGCAAGTCTCATGCTGGGCGGTGGAAAAGTGTAAGATGTAGGAGTGGAGACAAGTAGAGAACAATTGCATCAAAACAGTCCTGGGCCATGCTGCTTAACAATAAGGGGGAAGGCATTTCTGCTACTGAGCTGATCGTTGTGAAGGTGGTGGTCTTTTTTTTTTTTTCTTTTACTATTGATGTGGTTATTAGTCACTTAGCTAGGAGTAGAATTGACTTTGTTTGAAAATTAGTCAGCATCTCTAGTCGTTATAAATGTCATAGCTATCAGGTGGGTGAAAAAATATATTTATATATTACTTTTCAAATATGTCTTACAAATCACAGAAGTTAGATTCTCAAGATGGGAATCCCTAACCTTCAGCATTAGCATCACCTGGGAACTTGTTAGGAATGCAAATTCTCTGACCCCTCCCAGGGTTTCTAAATCAGAAATTCAGAGTGTGGGATCCACATTCTGTGTTTTTCACCTCAGGTGATGATTAGGATGCATGCTAAAGTCTGAGAACCACTGATAAAACTTCACATTTCATTGCTTTGACTTTGTAAACCATGACCTTTCTTAACCTGAAGTAGTTTCATCTTTTTATTTTTTGTGGAAGCATTTATGGGGAAGAGAAGATTTTATTTTTATTTAGGTATAAAGTATTGATTAACTGTAAGAAGGACATAGACATAAGAGTTAGTGTAAGATTATAAAGTGTGTTTTGAACATTTTACATGAGGAGTCTGGAAAATGATTAATTAAAAAAAGCAGTGCAATTATAAACAGAGACTTCAAAGACCTAGATAGGAACTTTGCTAGCATAAGTCTGTATCCCTGTCACCCTTTATTTGCCTGTGTTGGCCAGATGTAAAACCATTCGTGCTACACACTAAGTATTATTTCTTAATATTGTTTTCTAGTAGCTAAGTTCAAGAGAAAATAAAATTATTTTATCGGTAATTCAGGCAAAATCACTTCACTGTAGCCTAAAACTAATTACATGATTTAGAAATATATCATTGTAACCTTTCTTCTTTGAAATAGCTAGTCAGCCCTTCATTCTTCTACTGCTAGCCTGGAAAATTCTGAGCATGAAATTCAGATGTTTTTAAGTAATTGAGACTATTTGTTTTAATATATAGATTATATTGTCTTGAGTTACTGTAATCTTCTTCCTATTGTGTTTGATCAGCTTGGTACCGTGTGTACTACTTAAGTATAAAAGTTTCTGCTATAGACCTAGGGACTTACTGTCATTTATCTGGGGATATTGCTTAGCAGACTTACTGCACAGTAGCTGAGATTTGTGTATATGTGGCATTTGGGTAAGGGAGATTATCTTTTGATTTATATCTGCCTGTCTACCCATCACCAATGATTCTGATGTCATTAAAAAACATTTTTTAAAAATGGCATTTTTCCCTGTAGATATCTATATTTGTGTAGTTTTTATTTTTTAATTTTTTTTTAATAAAATTTTTTTTGGCCATGCCATGAGGCTTGTGGGATCTTAGTTCCCCAACCAGGGATTGAACCCGGGGCCATGGCAGTGAAAGCGTGGAGTCCTAACCACTGGACCACCAGGGAATTCCCTGTGTAGTTTTTAAAATCAATTTTCTTAAGTTATATATTCTCCCTTCTTGAATTAAAAAAAATTTTTGGTATTCAAGCTTTTTCCTCAAAATAATCTTGGAAGTTTAAAGTTTTATTTTAATTTTCTTTTTACTATATTAAACGTCACTGAAAACCAAAAAGTTATTAAAGAACAGTGAACTGGTATCCATTTTTGGCATTGTTAATTTTGTTGCACTAAACCCATTGCATTACATTTAGGATAACTGATTAAACATAGCATCAAGGGTCACAATGTAAACCCCAGCTAGGTGTATGCAACTGCAATACTTAGAGCTGTGTGATCCAAAGTATTTTTCCTAGTTTTGAAAGTTTTCTTTGTAAGTTATTCTGTGGATGTTTAACTGTGTTTTTTAGAGAACCTGTTGATAATTACATAATTTTGAGAATCATATCTCCTGTAAACTTCACAGTTGTCTTGCTTAAAAAGAAAAAAACTGCTCCATTGACACACACTGTATTTTTACTTCTGACCTATTATACCCTTAATTTCCGAGGAGGCTAATAAAAGATTATAACTGCATTAGCACAGGACAAATCCCCACTGCAACTGAAAAACAAAATAAAAGTCTATGTCTAAATAGTTTTTAATGGGAGCCAAATCTACCAATGACTTGGTGTCCTAAAATAATTAATGTACTGCCCATAAATAGCTTGCAGGATGTGCTAGAAAGCAATAAATAGAATAAGTTTATCAACACACGTGTATGACAAATTAGCAAGCTATATTCTCTCAATTCAAGTAATATCAATTAGTCTCATAAATTTTAAGAATGACACCCCAGGCAGTAGATGACAGAAAAAACTTGGTGGAATTGAGAACCAGGGAATAAGGTAGACAGGAAGGATCTGGAAGATCTTTCAGACTGTCAGTGGGTTGAATCTAAATGTACAGATTGACCCAAAGGGATAAGAGTGCTCTGGCAGGTCAGTTGACCATTACATCCAGTCCCAGGATGTTTCCATCCTCACAGCAAAATTATCCCAAGGTGCATTGAATTGTGATTTTTGTCCTGTTATGAGTTTGGAGAAACCCTGTGATCAGATTCTGCTTTTGACTGAACACATATTTAGGGTGTCAGCCTGTGGGAGATGACTTTAATGAGTGTTGCTAAAAAAAGGTAAATCTGAAGCTCTGTCATATGCAGTTAGCTTTAACCTTCTCTCCTCCCACTCCTCACCGCACTGTCCCTATGTGCACGCGAGAACACGCACACACATGTGTGCACCCTGGATCATCACTACTTTGGTCACCATCACAGGAAAAGTGGGCTGTCCTTTGTATCCTGAGATTATTTTTGTACATTCAAGGTTGTCCTTACTGGCCGTGTTACTGAGAATTCGCATGACAAATGAGCAGATTATTTTATACAGTGTTACTTGCTCATGTCCTGTTTGTCCCTGGGAAGCCCCTAAGTGGGCTATTAAGTACTTTAGATTGAGCAGGTTGAACATTAAGCCTAAGGAATCATTTTCTAGAGAACAAATCGGTGAGGGTGAATAGATGTCATAAAAGAAATTCAAGGAAGGCATTTTTCATGATCTTCATTATCTTGGCTTAATTTTATTGTCTCTGATACCAGCTCTTCTTATTGATATTGTAAAATTATTTTCGTTTTTGTTTTGTAAAGCAAACCACCTTAAACCTATTTTGAGAAACAGGTTTTCTGGAAAAAATGTGCTCTGTATTCTTTTAAAATGCTGTTTTAATGTGATTGGGGTAGGGCTCATGGGATGCAACTAATAGCATGAGCCTGTGGGTTCAGTTTATGTCTTAACACAGTGTTAGGAACCGTGATCTTGGGTTGCTTTCCACCTATTGAGATAATTCATCACTCATGTTCTCTGGCCTGGTCCTCATGCTTTGGGAAGAGTCTTGGAAGAGTTGGGCTCAAGGCTCGAAACCCACAAAGTCAAAGGCAAAGAGTCAGTTATACCTGCCTAGTCCTGGAACTGAGCTCTTGGCAGCTGCAGTGAACTGAAGAAATGTGCTATCAGCTCCCAGTTGAATTGGGGGAAGATCTTACTTTCCCTTTTGGCTATTTTGGAAGGACAAGCAAAGTATTATATTGAATGCATTTCAAGTATGAATAGGGTGAATGTTTTTAGCTTCACTGTAATTGCCATTAACTGAATAGCCCCTCAAAATGAAATTTCATTTCTTTGCTTCAGTGACTGTCAATGTAAATATATTAGTTAGAGCAGAATGAAGAAATGATTTCATTTATAGGCCACTGTATCCTATTTTTATTTTCAAATCCAATTAATAAACTTTTGGCCCTGTAAAATCATAAAGTCAGAAGAGACTTTACGATGGCATTAAATCATCTCACTAATTTATGACGCAATGGCTTTATATTATGCTAGTCTGATGGTGGTCCTATCCTATTCGTGAGATTTCTTTCACAACTCTTTTTTCCACAATCCAGGCTTATTCACTGGATGGATATTTTTTTGTCACCTTGCTAAAATCCCTCATCTCCATTATTGGATCATGCACTTAGTTATTTCCCATTTTATACCAGTACAATTCCATATTTTTCTTAACTTATATGACCTTGAACTGATCCCAATTAACCTCTCTTATATTGGTTTCTTACTACTTTTCCAAGATACTAATGCTAAGATACTATTTCCAAGATACTATTTCTATCTTGTGTTTTAAAACACTTATTTCCTTTCCTGTTGATGTAATTGATTGAATTCAGTAAGAAAGATGATTTCCATTTCATAATCTAAATCATACTTTCCCCAGGAGTTCACAGTCATAGAAAAGGATTTCAAATGTTAGGAATATTTTTTTTGGCTATTACACATTTACTATAAATTTACCAATTAAAGACATATTATGGTAGGAGCAAAGGTATTAGAAATTATGACGTAACTTTTCTTTCTGTCTTTTAGTATGCTACCTCTACAACTTTACATAAAAATAGGAGACATCAGTTTCTTGCTGTTCCCTGTCAAAACTATACCAAGGACTATTGTGTGGTTGGCAGATGGGGTCAAATATGTGACATGTTACCATATCCGCAAGCAGCATATTTCTTGTCCTGTTTTGTTGGAATAAGAATGAGAGGGATAAAAATAATGAAGTGATTCTGTGGAAAGGGAAACATATATGTCTGAAAGAGGAAGGGTTGGTTCATAGCTAGGCCTCCCACAGTCTTAAAGGACAGCACAAAGGGCATTGAAATCTCAATGAGGTGAGTAGGAAATCAAATGCTGGCCTGAAAAGGCCATTCAAAAAATATATCTGTCCTATAAGTAATAGCAAAACAGCAAACTATTTTTTTTCTGAAGTAAATAGAACTTTGTTCATGTGTGTCAAACAGAGGAAGAAAAAAAAAATGTCTGCCATT
The DNA here is from genome assembly GCF_965194825.1 of Balaenoptera physalus. Classification (NCBI taxonomy): domain Eukaryota; kingdom Metazoa; phylum Chordata; class Mammalia; order Artiodactyla; family Balaenopteridae; genus Balaenoptera; species Balaenoptera physalus. The sequence continues at coordinate 52,414,818 of NC_138883.1, forward strand.
TGACTGAATGACAACCTCAGGGAGATTTTTCTGCTCTCTTGAAAGGGAAAGATGGAAAGATGAGGAATTCTTAAGCAGAGCCTATGGTCCCAGTGGACCAGATTATCCTACCTGCCAATTGATTGTACTTAAGGAGAGATAGGCTCAGATTAAACATTGCGGCATTCTCTCTGTTATTTCTGAGTGGAGCTATGAATTTGGTCCAGGCCTTGCCTCGGGTCCACTTCCTACTGAAGAGGGGGAGACTCCCACGAGTCTCCTGAGAAGGATATAGAACTCTGAGGAAGATATGCAACTTTTCAGAAATTTTCAGTAGGAATTGTACACAGATTCTGGTCAGATTGTGGGTGAGTTCTGGTAACTTGAGTCAGCAAATTAAGGTATAACTTCTATGGATTAAACATGTAACTAAGTAGTAAGAGCTGTGAACTCAAAGAGTTTACTAGTTAATTAAGAAGATAAAGCCAAATGGAAAAACAAACAAAATAAGACTATGAGAAATATACAAATATTTGTGCAAGATGAGAGAGCATTGATAGCTGCCATGGTTGGAGGAAACTTGAAAAACCTGGTACATCATGATTTGAGTCTTGAAAGTAGGTTGATGTAATATAGATAAAGAGGGAGGATAGGCCAGTGCTAAAGCACAGATCCCAGCTGCAAGAATAATAGGGCAGAAAGGAAAATAACCCTGCAGTATGTGTCTAGTATTAAGCCTAAGCAATTTCTCCAAAGTTTGTCCCAACTAGAAAGATGTATCCATCATTAACCTATGGTAACTCCCTCTTCCCCAAAGTCTGTAAGTCTGTGAAATAAATTTGACTGTGTGATACTCTGGAACTTGCTCAGATATTTATGTTTACCAAGTTCCTAGGTTTGTGTGTGTGCAATGTGGAGCCACTTGACCTCATCAGGAGTTAAGACAGTTGTCTCTAAAGTTCCTGTAGTATACTGAGCCCTCCCCAATTCTACGCAAACTTGGGAAGCTTTGAACTTACATGGCAGCTCCTTTTGGAGTTAAGGTCAAAGACTTTTCAAAGCCTTTTTGAATGCGTTGCCTTTATGAAAAGAGGTATGTGCTTTCATTATTATTTTTTTTTATTCTTGTGCAAGGCAGCATAATGTGGTTGAAAACTGTTGGGGAACTTGGGCTTTCTTCTTGTTCACCTGCTGCTCTACTCCATGACCAGAAGCAAAAAAAATCTTAATCTCTTTATCCCTCAGTTTCCATCTCTAATAAACTCTTAGGAAAGTGGGCTGTTATACAGAGAACATGTAAATAACAGCAAGAATAAAAAAGTCTGGTTGCATTTTTATATCTGGAGTAGAGGGAGACTGCATAGCAAGCCTCCTTTATCTTCTTAAAAAAGTACACTCAGGTGGTCCAACAATTGGACCTCCTAGTGGGAGTGCCATTTGGTTCTCAGAACAGAGTAAGGGGCTTGGAAGTAACAGGGAGCAAGTAATTTTTTTCTGGAAAAAATAATTCCCATCTGTCAGTCTATCAGAAAATAACTCAAGTGGTATATTTTAAACAGTGTATGTAATATTAATATGTGCATGAAAATGCCATTTGCTATTGCATCTTGTATGCACATGTGGCTGGTATTGCTCCTCAGGCTAGTCTTCTTCTCTCAATCCATATAACCCTGGAGTTTCTCCTTTTGCTCCTTAATGGTGGGGGTGGGGAGCTGGTATCCCCCCTCATTTAAGAGCTCCAGAGACAATTAGTGTCGCCTAAACCTTATGACCATGAGTATATTTATATATGTGTGTGTTCAAATATATGTATAAATCTTGCTTTTGTACCAAGGAGCGAGAATAGTCTCAATGTCCTGCCATTTCGAGACTAATCTAAAAATGATACAAATAGGGATATATTTGTGAGACTACAAGTCATTGGTAATTTAAAAATAAAACCAGAGAAAATGAGAATAAATCATTAAGTGGGGCTATCACAAGTTTATTGTGTATTTGGTCCCAAAGTGACCAAAATTACTGTTTCCCACCTAGTCACCTAATCATTAAAAAAAAATCTATAAAATTAACTGAAAAGGCTGGGACCTTATTCACCATTACACTATAACAGCTACATACATAAGAAAGCATTTTTATATATAATGGATTTTAATTATCCTTGGTAAACACTTATTTTCTATTTTTTGAGGGTGAAAGGTAGCTCACCTCAATAATACCCATTCATATAACTAACTACATGGAAGAAATTCATTAGGCTAGTTTTCTGAGTGTCAGAATATTAGCTAGTTATTGGTTGGGAATATTGGTATATATATTGGGAATATTCTGTAACCAAACCAAAAGGTCATCTTTACTTGAGACTTTAAACAGGCAACAAAATTATTAGTTGAGAATAATTTTCCCCACTACGAGGGATGAACAATATTGGCTTTGCTAAGCATGTCACCTTAAGCATATACACACAGTAGACTCTGTGATATGCACAGATTTAACTGACGTGTAGTTTTTGAGTTGTCAGTCTTATCCTGGTAGTATTTCAGAATTAGTGAAGTTATTATCAAGAAGTTGTATAGTTATTGTTTTTATCCTGGTTCTGAACTTGTTCATTCTTTTTCATGGCTTATTCTACACCATTATTGCGATTCTCTCCTCATTCTTTTATTTACTTACCTTTTTCATTTGGTTCATGTTTCACACTGGACTATATTACCTGTACCCTTTCTTTGTACAGAGCTGCTGTATTAATATTAAAGTTTTCAGTCTTAGTTCACAATTAATCAAACCTCAATCTTGGGCTAATTTTGTTCTTACTTTGTCATGTGTAGCTTCATCTAAGTGTAATTGCCTAAGGAGGCGCAGCTCTCTTCCATTCTGACCCTGTAATATTGCCAAGATTGGGGTTTAGAAACTTCCCCCTCTTTACCTAAGACAAGAATAATTCTCAGTGGGCCACAGCCATTTTACTCAGAGGCTACTTATCCTCTGATGATTTTCTGTATCTCACTAACAAACATTCCTCTAGTTGCAGCAGCTGGGGTTAAAAGTGGCCTTCTTCCTGCTTCCTGTGATTTCATAATTTACTGTTGAACTCTATTATCATTATATGATTTTAGTTGATATTTCAAAAAGCATTTAAGTTTTTAATTTTCTGTCATCATTGAAAACTCACTCGTTAATGCCTTAATTCTCTAAGCTTACTTATGCAAAGAAGTACTTTGAAACCTTTTAAGTTTAATCACCTCTCCAGTTTCAGAGAAAGTGTAAAGAAGATATCTATCTTTCTACACATAAACTACACATATATATTTGTATATATAATATATGTGTATATACTCTAAAATATATATTCATATATATTAACTGTCTATGAGTGTGTGGATATGTGGGTGTATCTGTATATTCATGGAGTGGGTCTCATGGAGTAGCGGCTGAACTTTAGACAAGGAATTGGATGGCTTTCTTGCTTCCCTTGCAAAGCTGACTCTGATTCAGTGTTGACAGCAGGGCATGCAATCTCTCATCTAACATTCATTTTGTTTTTAGATATCTTTTGTGATAATTCATGTTTGTATTGTTCACCAATTTCCAACATTACCTTCAGAAACTCTCATTACTTTTTTCCTTCTATATTTTTGCAATTGACAGAAATGTTTCTTAGCTGCATAAGAGCAATACACGTGAAGTTTATTTTACCTGAACTATAGTGATGTATACACTTAAAGCCCAGTGTCACTTGCATACTCAAAAGACCATGCCTCCTGCTCTATTAGCCAGGTCTTTATACTGGTCTTTCCTCTTTTTTAAGTGGGAATTTAGAGCATAAGACATATCTGTCTTCAAGTATGGATTCTAAAATATATCTGTAAACCAAATTCAATTAACTTGGGTTATCTGCTCTCTTTTTCCATCTGTCATTGAAAAATAAACATAGGATATCATAATTTTTTCATAGAATAATTGCCGTTTTTCAAGTGCCTCCTATATGTCACACCTTCTACTAGGAGTTTTTTATACATTATGTCATACTCTAATCTTTGAATGAAATAGATGAGAAATCTGAAACTCATACAGTTTAAATAACTACCATACAGTTACCAGTGGCTGAATTTGAAATCACATATGAAGTGTATATGAAAATAAATATTTGTATATATTCTTATATGTATTATTAAATTATATTCATATATGTGTGTTTATACCCACTATGATGAAGCCATGCAAGTTACCTGGATCATCTTGTGCCATGTATGTGACATCTCAGTCTATATTTGAAATGCCGATTGGGTGATAAATTCTAGCTTTTTGCCTGAGAAATATAAATAGGTAGCTAATGTCAGCACTTTGTATCATAATTTTCTTACTTGGAAAAAGAAGATATGATTTATAATTTTGGGTTTTTTTTTCCATTTTAGAAGCAAAATGCCCATACTGAGGACTCTCTCTGGTATAATTTATTTTTGGACTAGTAGGATATTTTAAGCATATTCATAATTAGTGACCTGTAAAAATGAAGACATGGCTCTACTAGATATTCTGCAGAAGTAGTTATATTCCTCCATGTAAAATAGGAAGGATGTGCTCATAAAAAAAATAAACTGTCAACTGTACTACTTTATTTTCCCCCAGGCTGATTAACAATCACTGGCCTTGGTAAGATTGATAGTTAAGTGTGATATTTGGCCTGATTTTTGCCTTGAGTTCCCTCTGGGTATTGCTTGGGCATTTTTTGCAGAGTTAATTGAGGAGACTATATCAGCGTATCAGCGGGTTTCTATTCTTGAAAATCGTGTTGTGCTCAAGAGGACAGTTGATTGCAAGCTCTGCCCTTCTCTTAGCTGCCAGGGAGTTCCTCAAACCTCAAAGCTTACAAATTAGTGCAGTTTGGTGATTTGTTTTAGGCTTTTAGCTACAGCATTTGCTGCTATAAAAGTAATTTTTTTCCTATGCTTTTTGAATGTAGTTATTGTGTGATATAGTATAACCCTGTACCATTCTGGCTATTGTGTGATTGATACAGAAACTGCTTCGATAGGAAACCATTTCAAGCGAGAACAGGAAAGGTATTATGTTCAGCTGTAATGCCATGCATTTCTAAACAGCTGATGTTTTCTTTAACTGATAACCACCCCCCAAATTTTCAGAGGCAGTTGAGGCTTTAGAACTTTAACTCTTAATTCAGTCTGGCTGCAAGAGCAGTGCCCTGAAATTCACTATACATTCACAATGCACAATGCGGAATTCATTAATTCTTAGTATAACTGGGTGCTGTGATTGTTGTGTTTTAAAGTCAGACCTCTTTAAGAATATGGAGAAACATCGATTTTGTGAATTTTTCTCTAAAGAGTGCTTCTTCATACTCAAGCCAGATAGTTGAAACTAGTGGTCTATGACTTTCTGCACACTGAAAATTGTGATAATGTTGTGAAATGGAGTGGGCCATCATGTATTTTGCAATCTAAGAATCTCAAATTAAATTGCAAGCCTTTGTAAAGGAATAGAGTAAGAGATGAGTCAAATCAAAGTTCAAAAGAGTTTAATCATAGATTGTATGTTTTTCCTACCTCACATATTTAATGATATATCTGGGAGTACTTACAAAAAATAGTGCACCCTGTTTTTATGTTTTCTTTACTTCTAATTTTTGTATTTTATGATACCTTGGATGCAATGATCTATTTTGGATGAAGGTGGATAGTGTCTTAATGATTAGGTATAAAATTATATACCTAAGATGCATCTGTATGTTATGGTTTATCATTTAATTGGATATTATAAATATTAACAATTAATATTAATTCAATTAAATGTCTAAAAGAAGCTGGAATAGAGATTCTTATGAACTTGAAAATGCTATTTAAATATCTTTAGTTGTGACAAAAGGTAAAGTCTAGATATTTTTAAAGATTATTTTAAAATTGCTCTAAGAATCTTTTCTGGTGGCTTAACTATTGACTGCTTCTCATTCATTGTACATAGCTGTCATCCTTCCAACAATAATTATGACATTGCAGAGGTTTTCTCATTATTAATGAAAAACTCAGCATTTCTACAAATGGGAAGTGTTTGATAAAGCAAATAAACGAAAACCAGTAAAGCAAACTTCCAGTATACCATTGTGTGCTGCTCTGGGGGGATTGGATTTGAAGTTGCATGTGGAGGAACAGGTGAGTTAGTCTGGTCATGGTATTGGCCCCAAAATAGGCAGAATCAGCTGGAATCAATTTATTGCTATTACAGGAAAATAGTTGGGCCCAGGTCATGGGAATTAGTAGGATGGATCAAGGCAGGATGAGGTGTCTGCTTGTCAGAGACTGAGAGGCAGATTAACATGCAGGTGGTTTCAGAGGGCGTGCTCTTGGAACTACCCCCTGGAAGAGAGGGAGGGAGCCGGAATTCAGCGGGGGGAGAAGTTGAGCTGCGATTCAGTTAGAGCAGAGTCCTAAACTATGCAAATGGGGTACTGTGAAGTTGGGGTAGACCTTCAGAGATGTCCCAGATAGAGAAAAAATCCTTTTCACCCCCTTTTCCACCCATCACTGGGTGTGGGCTGCCCCTGGGGAGGGGGCAACATATCTCAGGTTCCCTTGGGTTGAAGGCAAATCCTGGGAGGAACTCAACTGTGAGCAGTCAGAAGGTAACACTCTTGGGAGTTGGGGGAATGAATGCCTTCATGCAGAAGGGGTTCTGGACGGTGCATCACATCTTCTAGACATCACCCCTGTGGTGTTCGTATTTGCTTGCTTGTGAAAGTTCTTCCCTTCTGGGAACTGGTCCTCTGAGAGCAGGCCTCGTTTCTTAGGGATACATACAAGAAGAAAGTCTGCGGGATAAACTTCAGCCCCTGCTGCTGCTCCTGATCTCTGATACTCATCATCCCTTTTTTAACCACCTTTTCTAGATCTCCCTTACCCCCAACGAGCAACTCTAATGGGCTGGTTGGGGAAGTGACCCTGAAGGGCTTGGGATCCTGGTCTCTATGCCCTTTTCAGGCTGCTTCCACAGCTGCTGCCTTTGTCAATTTGCTTTCAGAACCAGGAGGGAGCACCAACAGATACTTAAGTGGGTCACCTGGGTGCCTGATGTCTTCTTCCCTCCTCACATTGAGTTCATAGCAGTCTTGCCTTCTCTCAACAATCAGGGTTAATTATCCCTGCCTGAAAGGTGACTTTTTCTTGCCTGCTTGTCTTTTGCACAAGGAACCCACAGTGGCTAGGTGGCAACTGTCACAGGAGTTTGAGACGCCTGAAAGGTGACTTTTTCTTGTCTGCTTGTCTTTTGCACAAGGAACCCACAGTGGCTAGGTGGCAACTGTCGCAGGAGTTTGAGACTCTTGCTCTTTTCCCTGGGGGATGTGTTACCCCTCTGGAAACCAGGAATCTTAGCCACACAGGGTCTATAATTATGGGGATTGGAAGCACAGATACCCCATGTGGGTTACTAGGAGTGAAGGTAAAGGGACTCTTGGACCTGTGTGTTCTACTTGCTAGGGACACAGTTCCACATAATGATCATTAATTTAGGGTTATATTACATCCTGGGGGTGGGTACCTGATCCACTCAGGGTATTATCCCCAAGTTGCTCTATTAGATGCTCTTTCTTCTATCATTCTATCAGATCAGCAGCTTTTTTTTTTTTTTAATTTATTTATTTATTTACTGCTGTGTTGGGTCTTCGTTTCTGTGCGAGGGCTTTCTCTAGATGCGGCGAGCGGGGGCCCCTCTTCATCGCGGTGCGTGGGCCTCTCACTGTGGCGGCCTCTCTTGTGGTAGAGCACAGGCTCCAGGTGCGCAGGCTCAGTAGTTGTGGCGCACGGGCACAGCTGCTCCGCGGCATGTGGGATCCTCCCAGACCAGGGCTCGAACCCGTGCCCCCCGCATTGGCAGGCAGACTCTCAACCACTGCGCCGCCAGGGAAGCCCCCAAGATCAGCAGCTTTTGAGTGGCACATGATGTGATATAACCAGTGGATTGTATGATCACATAGTCATTGCTGTACTTTCTTTTCTCTTCAGTGGATCCCTGTGTTCAGTGCAGTGTTATGAGGAATCCTATTTGGGTGGATTACATATTCTGAAAGCCCTTGGATTGAGGTGCTTGCTGAGGCCTTGTAGGCAGTAAATATAAACCCATATCCAGAATATGTGTCAATTCTAGTCAAGATGACTCTCTGCTCCTTCATGTCTGAACGGAGTCCAATGTAGTCAATTACCACTGAATAGCTGGCTAGTTTCCTTGAGGAATGGTATATGTCAGGGTCTCTCTTACTGGTAGATTGGACATTTAGCATCAGCGGTAGCTGATAAGCCTCTATGAATGGGAGCCTATGCTACTCAGTATATGCATAGTGTCCATACTTTTCACTGTGGCTGCTTTCTTCTTGCACCTATTGAACAACACTGAGGTGACTGATGGCAAGCTGACTGATGTCAACTGGTCAAGTCTTTATGTCTATTTGGCTGTTTATTGCTTTACTCTAATTACTATTGCTCTGTAAAAAGCTATCCAAACTTAGTGGTAGAGAACAGCCACTTTATTATGTTCATGGAGTCTGTGGGCCAGGAATTCATACAAGGGACAGTCAGAATGGCTTATTTTTGCCCCATAGTTTCTGGACCCTTACATGGGAAGACTTGAAGGCAGAGGGTGACTTGACATCTAGAAACTAGAATCATCTGGAGGCATCTTTATTCTGGCTGACAGCTGAGACCTCATCTGGTTGGCAGGTAGAATGCCTATATGGGGTGTCTCCATGTGGGCTGTCACATCGTTTGGGCTTCATCACAGCATGGTGGCTGGATTCTAAGAGCATGTATCCCAGGAGGATAGAAGTAGTCTCCTGGGATCTTGCTTGGGAAGCTACGTGCATCAATTCTATATACTCTTGTTTGAGGCAGAGACAAATGTTCACCCAGGTTGAAAGAAAGGGACTATAAATCCCACTAGTTAATGGGAATAGTGCCAAGTTCACATTGGAGGAAGGATGTGTGTGATTAGAGAAAATTTTGCAGCCTTCCTTAGAAAGTACAGTCTGCAACATGACTCTTTCATGTTGGTGGATGCTCCCTTGGGGGCAATAACATGGTAGACAAAGATCTGTCTACTTTGTGCCCACTCCAGGCATCCAGCCAACCAACCAGCCAAGCTATTCACTGCCAATAAATAAACAAGTAAGTAAGTAAGTATATATTCTTACCTCAACTACTTCTCTTTCCACACAGAGTGTATGATCCCTGAAGTTCTGTCCATGTTCTGAGGGTAGATTTCCCCTCACCACTGACTTTGAAGGCACCCCCTAGTGGGGTGCAGTTCCTTTTTAGTTTGTACCACATATCAAGCCAAACCAATCTGTAGACCATTATTGGACTTGGTGATTATAAGGGACTTCCCATGCAGTCACAGGTAGGAGTTGAGGATAGGGAGCCAGTGCTCATTATTCAGGGTAGTTGTAGGGGTCCGGACCACCTCCTCTGCATGTAGCTCACTGGTGCATTCTCTGTCTACTTGTGCTCAGTCCCAAATATACCATTTTTATCTAATAATGGATTAGTTCTGTACCTGCTTGATCTTGCATGACTTGGCTGACAGAATCCAGCTTATAATGGACATTTTTGGCTACATGGTCTCTTGATAGCCTGTGGTCAGGCACTCTGCCTCAACAAGGCTCAGTAGTACCTTATAAGCTATTTTCAAATGATTTTTAATTCTCTCTTGCAAATGACATGGGCTTTCTTAAAATCCTTAGGTGTTTATGCTGTAATTCTCTTGCTGCGGCTTGCCATAAATTCTGTATGGTATTTTCTCCCACCAGAGATACTTCTAATATCGTGGAGTTTGTGGGATCATATGGCCCAAGCTTCAGGATTTCTTCAGTGAAACCTGTACCTTCTGCAAAACCTTTGACTTCCCTATGCCCCATTCCAACCCAGCATCCTTCTGTCACACATGGTAAATGGACCAGAGCAGTATTCCTAGCATAGGATGTGTTCCCTCCTGAATTTAAAGAGGCCTGTTAGAGATTTTGCTTCCTTCTTATTGATGAACGATGTGAGATGCAATATTTTGTCCTTTCCTTATGAAGAGTTGTCCTCGCATTACTCAGGTCTTAGAGCCCTAAAACTTTCATTGGTAAGATGTTAATTTTGCATACTCTGAGCACATGTGTTTTTCCAAGGCTTCTAAAGTACTTGCCAATTTTTGCTTATCTGGCCCACTTAATAGGATGTTATTGATATAATAGACCAATGTACCAATGTAATGTTTCACATAATGTCCAGTAAGTTCATATCCTTATGGACTATATTATGGCAAAGGATGAAAAACTTATAGTCTTGGGTCAGGATGGTAGATGTATACTGCTGTTTGCCCCATGTGAGTGAGAACTGCTTCTGGTTCTTCTTCTTGATAAAGATGGACAAGAATGCATTTGCTAGACCGATTATCAACTACTGTTACTTAAAGTTGTATCAGTTTGCTCTAGCAAAGATACCACAACTAGCCACACACCTGTGATTGATGCTTCTACTTGGTTGAATATCTGGTAGTGCACTCTCATCTTCCATCATCCATTTGGTTGTTGTATTGAGCAGACTAGTGAATAAAATTAGGACATAATGTCTCCTTTAGGGTTTTAAGAGTGGCACTAGTATCTTCCATTCCTACTGATAAACAGTATTGTTTGTGATTTGCTATCTTGATTTAGGGTTGGGATAATAGGCATTTTAGTGACTCCCCTCACCCTGGCTGCCACTCTGCTGCTTTTTATGATTAATTGTGCCAACATTGCTACTGATGCTTAAGTGCTTCAAACTGGCCTCTATTATTTAGAGATCCTATCATTCCCACTGCTGTCAGGGAATCCAAGTCTGTAATGACATCTCCTACTGTCAGTCCTGACCTCAGCAATGTCAAAACCCCTCTCACTGGTGCAGACATAGTCAGTTGCTGATTTCTCTGGCTTTAAATAGTATATGTACTCAAGCTTTCCCACTCTCTTAACCTTTTAGAAATATTCTTTGTTTAGTCACTCTGTGATAAGAGTATAGTGTTTGGTCTGGTTAGCCCCATTTTTTGGACAGCCCAGAGATAATGAAACCCCTTTCCCCTTCCCCCAAATAACTAGTAGTCTTGGTAACATTTAAAAATACTCCATTGTCATGCATTGTATTTCTACGTCTGACCAATTATACATTTGGTTTCCAAGAGGATTGTTATGGACTAAATTATGTCCCCCAAATTTATATGTTAAAGCCCTAACCTTCAATGTTACTGTATTTGGAGATTAGGGCTTTAAAAAGGTAATTAAAGACAAATGAGGTCGTAAGAGGGGGACTCCAAGAGGACTGCTGTCCTTGTAAGAAAAGGAAGAGATACTAAGAAAACACTCACACAGAGGTATGAACACAGCAAGAAGGTTGCCACCTGCAAGCCAAGGAGAGAGGCCTCTGGAGAAAAGAGTCCTGTCAGCACCTTGAACTTGGACCTCCAGCCTCCAGAACTGTGAGAAAATAACTTTTTGTTGTTTAAGCCACCCGATCTGTGGTTATGGCAGCTCTTTTGTTATGGCAGCTCTTGCCAACTAATTCAGGGATCAATAAATAAACTGACTACAATAGCACATATCTATCCCCCTTACTAGGAATAAAACACACTCTGTCTTTTGATCTACTTTTCCATTACATGCTGTGTTTCTGTTTCCGGTATTTCTGTTTCACCTAGTAAGGGATGTCACTTGCAAGCCAGGTTTGCAAGCCTGTTTTACTAGTATTATTGCACCATTTCCTGGGGTCCTCACTAGGGTGTTAATAAATCCTTTATCACAGGAAGGTACTCCTATGTCAAAAAACTCTCCCTTTTATCCAGCTTTTTATTCTTTCCCATCTTAATCCAGCACCTTCAGAATCTGTTTCCCTGCGTATTCTTCCAGCTCCTGCTAGTACTTATTGGCTAAATCCACTTCCTTCAGGGCACAGTGTTCTTTCTTCCTCGGCAATTCTAATACCTCCATGGCTGGGTTATGTTTTAATTTAACCCTGGCTATTGGATTGGCTACCAGTGTGGGCTTTAGGGTTAGTTTCTAAGGGAGAAAAGTTTTGTCTTACTGGACAGAGGTCTCTGTATCAATGAACTCTCACTGATCCAACTTTATGTCCCATTCCCTGTAGACTCAAGCATCTTCATACTCAGCCCCGAAGTTACTCTACAGCTCTGCTGGCAGTGTTGGCGAGGTCCTGTGACTCTTGTGGGCCATTGTCCCTTTCCTCCCTCTGCAGGCTCAGCGCTTCCCCAGCCAGCTGTGACTTATTCCTAGTTGTGGACCTAGGCAGGAGAGGACACGGTGGCAACTCCTCAGTGAGGCTCATGTCCTCTTGCGGAGAACTGATATTTGACTTGTCTTCAATCAAGGAGGAAGTAGGAAGCACTAGTCTCTAATGGGGAGGAATGTGTCACTTCTCGAGGCGTACATGGTCCAGGGAACCTGATATCAGGATTGTTGCATGTGTCAAACCCGATGTTCATTTCCTAAATCTCCAGGGTCCACAGCTTCCCAACTCGGCCCTTTATTTTCAAGTAGCTGACTTTTTAGTTGAATTCATCTGTATCTAAAGCCCCTAACATTATAATTAAATTCTGGACCTGACCCTCAAGAATTTTTTTTACCTTCTATTTGTAAGGAGATGAGATTTTTTCCATTTACTGACAAGAAAATTCTCTGGCTTTCACACTTGATCTTAAATTGATAATTGTATTAGTTTTCTATTGCTGTTTTAACAAATTACCATAAACTTGGTGGTTTAAAGCAATAAAAGTTCTCTTACAGATCTGTAGGTCAGAAGCCTGACATGGGTCTCAGTGGGGTAAAATCAAGGGGTCAGCAGGGCTGTGTTAATTTCTAGAGGCTCTAAGGGAGAATCCATTTCCTCTTCCTTCCCGGCTTCTACAGGCTGCCCATATATCTTGGCCTGTAGCCCATTTTTCCATCTGCAAAGCTGGCAATGTTGTATCTCTCTGTGCCCTTTTTCCATAGTCACATCTACCTCTGATTACATTGGACTCACCCCGAAAATCCAGGATGTTCTTTCTATTTTAAGGTAGCTGATAGCAACCTTAATTTCATTTGCAGCCTTAATTCCTTTTTGCCTTGCAACCTATGTGGAAGTCTTTGAGGAGGGGGCAGTATTCTGCCAACCACAGTAATAAATTGATGCCAGCCTTCCATTGTTTTTTCTTAAGGGCATGGGTAGTCCCCAGCAATAACCATCTAATTCTGCACTCCTTGTAGTTGCTACTTACCCCAACCTCTTAATACCTGAGGCATTGCATACACCTTCCTCTAGTATATCATCATTTCAGTTCACCTAGGTAAGACAGAGGTAAAACTATGAAAAGCTCAAGCAATCCTCATCACAGATCTCAGCAAATCTCAGCAAAGAACTGTGGCTTCCACAACATTCCTTTGACAAATGAATTCTTTTCTCTGGGGAAATTTGTTACCACTGTCTTGTGTTTCTTCTGTCTCTTGTGTTCTATAGGAAATGAATCTTTTATTTTAAAGGACCTTAACTGTAGCAATATCAGTTTTTCTTATGTTGAAATTTTTTTCTTGTCCATCTAATATTCTCACTGGATAATAAGGATCTGCCATACCCACCAGTGTGCCATGAATTGGTTGTTGGAAGTTAGGGGAATGAAAATGGAGATTAGATGGTGTGTCAGAAAGCCGGATCTGGCTCAGAATTCCAACTACTCTCTGTGGTATTTTGGCCATATGTGCCAACTCTTTAGGGATTTTGAGATCCTGATTTCAGAGTGTGAGTTATAGTTCTTACTCATTTTTACTTTTTTGAAAAAATTAATATATATTTTGTTCCACTATCAATTATCAGTTATTGGAGAAATATGTGTGTGTGTGTGTATGTATGTGCATGATATTGAAAAGATCTTTGCAATTTTAAAAATTATTAAAGAATTATAAGATACTGTTTTCTTACCCAACCTCCATTTTCCTGTTTTGCCGATATTTTACAGGACTTATTTTCCCTCAAGAAGTAATTATATAAACCTGAAGCAATTTTAATGGCATCTTCATAAGTTTTACATTTGTAAATTATAGCCTAATCCTATTTTAAAATGTGTACCTATTATAGATGTTGAATAAATTGATCTTTTCAGATGCAGGAAAATTACCTTGTGAGTTTTCCATCATTGGAGTTAGTCTTGTTTATGCAGAATTTAAGAACATTTGTGTATCATTTGATGCTTCTATTGGTTGTTATGTACATATAATGAAAGTTCAGGTTTCTCTGTGAATAATTTATTACGTCTATATAGAACTTTTATTCTCAGAAATAATAGATGAGAGGAATATTGGCCATATTTAAGTTTGCTGTAAATAACCTTCCTTATTCCAAACAATTTGAGATGTTCCAATAGTACTTCATAGTAAAGGAAAATAATAATATTTTCTGACAAAGAAATCTGTTTCATAGATAATGCTTATCTGTATCCTTTGCTAATTCCTCCTCCTCTTAGTCACGAGATATTAGAGATTCTCAGAATTCTGTTCTTGTCGCTCTTTTTCTCCTCACTCTGCACCTTCTTGCCTTAAGACGTTTTACAAACCATCTCCCTCTGATGACTTGCAGACTTATACTCCATACCAGATCTTTGTTCTGAGCTCCAGAGCAACACAGGTAACTGCCTCTTTCACATTTCCACTTTGATTCCTCAAAAGCATCAAAGTTAATATGTCAAAAGCTGGACTCTTGATCTTTGCCTAAATCTTTCTCCTCAGCTTTCCCCTTTTCGTTACAGGTCACTCTGGTCTACACAATTATTCATATCATCCTCCTGGAAGTCATACTTAACACCACCATCTCCTTCATACCACTTTAACCAGGCCCCAAACAGGTCTCAAATGTACTGCTGCCACCACCCTGGTCCATGTCATTTTTATAGTTTGTCTCTATAGATGCAGTTGGTTCTTAACTGTTCTTCCCCCAACCTTTTTGAACAACCTACTTCATACACCTCTGTACAGACACCCATACGTCAAGCCTGCGTGATTTTTGAAAACGTAAGTCGGATTATGTCACTCCTCTACTTTAAAAGTCATTCAGGAATCATTCCCATTCCTCTGAAGATAAACTTGAAACTCTCCTGCCATGCTTACACATCTAAGATGTGGTCCCTGCCCACCTCTGTAGCTTCATTTTGAATTGCTGCTTTCTTTAAACATGGTGGTGGAGACACAGTTGTTTTTATTTCGTCCCATAAACCTGCTAAGCTCTTTCCTGCTTTAGAGTCATTGTACATGCTTATCCCTTGCTCTGAAATTTTCTGCCTAGTATTAGTCAGGGTTCTCTGGAGAAACAGAAGCAACAGGAGATTATCTATCTATCTATCATTTATCGATATAAATATATATGGTCAGAGATTTATTATAAGAAATTGGCTCATGTGATTATGGAGGCCAACAAGTTCCAAGATCTGTAGTCAGCAAGCTGGAGACATAGGAGAACACATGGTTTATAGTTCCAGTAAAAAGGCCATCAGGCTTGAGACCCTCAACCCAGGAACAGCCAGTGTTTCATTTTGAGTTTGAAAGCAGGGAAAAAACCCTGTGTCCCAGTTCAAAGGCAGTGAAGCAGGAGGAGTTCCTTCTTATTTGGGGAAGGTCAGCCTTTTGTTTTATTTAGGCTTTCAACTGATCAGACGAGGCCCACCAACATTAGGGAGGGCCATCTGCTTTACTCAGTTTATCGGTTTAAATGTTATAAATTCATCCAAAAACATCTTAATAAAACCACATAGAATACTGTTTGACCAAATGTCTGCGCACCCTGTGATCCAGTCAAGTTTACACGTAAAATTAACTGTCACATTCCCCTTACCCTTTACCAGTCCTTTCTGCCTAAGATTTTTCAATTCTCAGATTAAAAATAGAGCAGCCCACCATGACCACTCCGTTGACTTAACTTTAAGTCCACTGTTAAACCTCTCGTAGCTTCATACATTTTATCTTTGAGTGCTTATCATGATTTATTATTCTGTATTTACCTGTGAAATAATTTGACATGTATCTTCCCCGCTAAATTGGATGACCCAGAAGAACAAGGACTGCTCTAACTTATTCACCATTTATACGTGGAGCACTTTGCAGTTTGCCTGACACAACAGTTATTTTATTGGGGCTGGAGCATGAATGGATATATTCATAAATGAGCTCTTTAAGTTTGTCACAGAAGTAGAACATTGTGTGATTTTATTTATTTAGTCTTGTTCTATCTAGAAATGCTTTCACTTCCCATTTCTGGTGCCTTGTCTGCCATTGATCCTTCCCTGACTACACCAGCGCACTCACATCACATTCTGTGAAGCTGAGGTTTTCTTGCACTTATATTTCAATGCCTTCTGGTTTAGTACTTAATTGCTCTCTATTTATCTTTGGTTACAATTGTTCATTGAGCAAATCATTATTAGACGTTATGTACATAGCATGGTACTTTCTAGACATTCAGGAAAACATTCAAACAATTTTGAGAATGGTCTTTGTCCTCAGATAACATATACTCCCATTGACAAGACAAGGAAATTCATAATCATACCCATGATAGCATCATTTACTGAGAATGAACCTTGTGTTAGAAACTTTATTTCATAAATTCTCAAAATACTCCTTTAATAGTATCTGAATTCAGTGGAAGAAGCTGAGTCTCAGACAGATTATATAATTTGTGAAAAGTTGTGGAGCTAATAAGCGCCAAAGCCCAGATTAGAAGCCAGAAGTGTCTAACGCCACAATCTGTATTCATGTCACTTAACAATATAAAATAGCACATCATGACATGGGCAGAGAATTGGAGGTTTTGCATGAAACATAGTTTGAAGTTGTGTGTATTTGAATGGATATTTGAGAACACAATTTAAGTGGTAGGCATAGTTTATTGTTGTTTTGTGATCTTTTAAAAATGTGTTTTAATCATGATTACTTTATAGTTGAAGAGAAAATAAAATGATAACAAAGGCACTATATCGCATATAGCTGACTTCATGTTTTATTATATTTCATTTTTAATGTTCTAGAGCTTTTAAAACAGTTATACAGCATATATGTTTGGGACATCTGGATATCAAATATCTATGTTATTTTGTGGTTTCACCCCAATATTACCCTACTGCATGGAATAGTATAAACTAAGTGTCAAAGTAAGTAATATGACTACTTTTGTCCACAAAAGGAGATCATATTTTATGCAGTCTTTCTAGAAGGTTATTTGTTTTTCCAATTAGGTTTTACTCATTCAGGATAAGAAATCTTATGATTATCAGTCTCTAAGCCAAATGGTGGAAGTTGAATTACATTTTAAAGGAACTGTGATTTTTCTTTTACCATATTAGCTTGTACCTGATGTTATTATATAGTGTTATAGGGAAAAGTCTTTCCAAAGATGACATTACAAAGATGCATACAGTGCAATAAATAATTCAGTTGAAACAGGCTGTATATGTTACTGTTCCAATATAATACACTGAAATTAATAAGAAAACTTTGAAGCATATTTCATAAGGTGAGGCTTCAGAGTGTATGTACAGATTCAAAATACTTGAACAATTAAAGTTTTAGAGTATTTTAAATCTTTCCAACTTATGAATGGCATGCATTTTGGCAAATGGATAAAATGTACATAAATTCAAATTAAAAAAAAGTACATAAATTCATTTGAGATATTAGAGCACCATATGTGATACTAGAGCTAACGATTAATCCAAGCAATATTTGCTATAGACAGCCAAACTTCCTGTGAGAGGGCAATATGTTTTATTAGTAAACCATCTCATAGATATTCCTGTATATCAGTGTAGTGGAGTATGCCTAAATAGTTGTGTTAAACTTGGTACGATGGAAGCAGAGAATTCAATCATTGTTTGTCAGCTGTGTACATGCTAGAGAATGTGTATTTAAGGACCTAGTAAATGTAAGCTTCAAATTTCAGATTCATGAGCAATTTTATTTTATGTAAAACTTCTCTGTGATGCAGATTCACCCCTAAAACCAAACTCACCTAATGTTTGTTGAGCATGTGGCAGATTTTGTGCTAAGGTTTGAATGGCATAAAACAACGCCTAATAATAACATAATAATTGAAATTGCACCCATGGTAAGGCAGGTACTTATATGTATTGTCATTTGCACACCATGACAGAGAATGCATTATTGTTATTCTCATTTACTGACCAGAATACCAAGCTTGGAGGGATAAATAACATGTTAAGTTCACCCAACTAGTAGGTGGCAGACCAAGGATTCAAACCCAAGCAGAATGACTCTGAAGCATCATTGTCAATCACTTTGCTACTCCTTCCAGGCTCAGAGTAAAAATTTAAACTGCAAATCTAGAAAGAAGTGAACACACGTTTTAAGAAAACTAGTTTGGTAATCTATCCTAGACACATCTTTAGCATGTGGAAAAAAACCCAACTATTGTTATATTATGTGTATTTATATCTTGATATTTGCATTGGGCATATTTCAGAAATAGAAATTTTTGTGTTGAAGGTGATAAAACTGAGGAAAGTTTTCTTCTTTTATGTTGTATATTAATCTGTCTTGAAACAATTAATGGTTGCATTTTGATTAGATCTTCTTTTGATCAGTTATAGACCTTTTATTAGTTCTGGTACTGGGTTTATGAGAACTTAAAAATTGTGTCATAATAAAACAGACATGTCTAACTTGAATTAAGTCCTTGAAAGCAATTTTTTTCTGTTTAGAATTTTCACTTGCAGGAGAAAAATAAAGATGATCATTCAGAAACTCTTGCAGATAGAAAAGAGGCAAAAGATAGTTCCCTTCAAGAGTGATATAGTAGAGGCTACATTATTTTTGTAAAAGCAGTGCATTTATTTCGTATTACTGCTGTAACAAATTACTATAAACTTAGTGGCTTAAAGCAGCTCAAGTTTGTTATCCTACAGTTCTAGAGGCCAGAAATGTGAAATGGGTCTTAACGGGGATAAAATCAATGTATCTGAAGGGCAGCATTCATTCTGGAGGTTCTAGAGGAGTATCTCTTCCCTTGCTTTTTCCAGCTTCAGGAGGCTGCCTACGTTCTTTGGCCCATGGCCTTTCCTCCATTTTCAAAGCAAGCTTAGTAGTATTTTCAAATCTTTCTCCTAGTCTGACACTCCTACCTACATCTTATGAGAACCCTTGTGATTCCATTGGACCCTTCCATCGGAAGGTAATCCAGGATAATCTTCACATCTCAAGATCTTTAAAGTAATCACATATGCAAAGTGCCATTTGCTGTGTAAGGTAACTTAATCACAGGTATCAAGGATTAGGATGTGGACATCTTTGGGGGGCTGTTATTCTGCCTACCACAGTCAGATTCTACAATATAGATTAAATTATTGTTTTCATATAAAAAACATATCTTTATAATTCTTGCTGCATGTGTATATATGCTCTAATAAAATAACTTAAAATTAGCCATGAGAAAACTCACCTGCTTTACACTCTGATCCACTGAATGAACCTTTAATGGCTCATTTCCTCCTTTTCACTATGTAAATTATACGCAACAAGGAGAGTGCTTGGTAATGAGCTTTTAGCAGTTACTGCATTTAAAAACAAAGACTTATTTAATCAGTTTCCCTCACAAAACATTTTTTCTATTTAAATAAAGAAGAGTAGAGAATAATCTAAACCATTCTATTTTTATTTTAGCACTGGTTATCCCCAAGTTTATCTTTGCAGAGAAAATGGAAAAGTAAGAACATTTTTGTTATTCTAGTAAAAAAAGATTCTTATTATTATATAAAGAAACTGCCAGTCAAAGTATGACTTCTTGATATTTTTATGAACACAACAAAGCTTTTAAGGAGAGATTAAGAGGTTCCACCAGGTATGTTAACAGTTGGTACCTGCTTGCTTTCCCATATTTTTAATGATTGGTGATAAAAAGATGCAAGGTTTTATTTCAATAACTAGGATGCTATTTCCTTGCATGTTAAACTACTTCTGAGAGATGAGTTTTCAGGAATTATTGGGAAGAAATTGCCATTTCATATTTAACATCTTTAGCCTCCCTACAGCAAACCTGATGGGCTTAGAGAAATCAGTGATTTGCATATGCATCTCCAAAAATGGTGAATGTTAGTGATTTCTACGTCATTTTTATAATGATTGACAAGAAGTACCAGAGATGCTAAAACATTCTGCTCATTAAATATCTTTTCAACTTTTGATAGACATTTTATTAAAATTGCATAATGTAGTACTTTAAAATATTTTCCTTTTTTTCCTTTCCTTCAGGAACATAATTTAAAATAAATGAACATTCACAGAATCCATAATTTTTTTTTTTTTAAAGGAACTCCTTTATTTATTTATATATTTATGGCTGTGTTGGGTCTTCGTTTCTGTGCGAGGGCTTTCTGTAGTTGCGGCAAGCGGGGGCCACTCTTCATCGCGGTGCACGGGCCTCTCACTATCGCGGCCTCTCTTGTTGCGGAGCACAAGCTCCAGACATGCAGGCTCAGTAGTTGTGGCTCGCGGGCATAGTTGCTCCGCGGCATGTGGGATCTTCCCAGATCAGGGCTCGAACCCGTGTCCCCTGCATTGGCAGGCAGATTCTCAACCACTGCGCCACCAGGGAAGCCCAGAATCCATTATTTATTTGGCTATTTCTTTAAGAGTAGAATTTGATTTCTCATCAGCATAGGGAAAGAGTATAGTCATTGTGCTTTATCCAGAATAACAATAATAATGATAAAGCAAAAGCTTACATAGTGCTTACTATTTGCCAGGTAATAGTCCAGGTGCTTTGCATATATACGTGCGTGTATATACGTGTGTGTATATGTATGTGTGTGTGTGTGTGTGTATGTGTGTATATATGCACATACATACATTGTTGTTATCCTCATTTTATATATGAGGAAATGACTCAAAAACAGGTTAAATCTGAGTTCCATAACTAGTAAATATCAGCTGGGATTTGAGCCAGTCAATCTGTCTCAACAGTCTGAACTCACAACAAAACAAATCATTACTGTACTTTTAAAATATTGTTAAGCAGTAATCCTGAAGAATATGCAAATAATTCACCCCACATAGAAATCTTCCAGAAGTTAGATTTTCAAAGATAACTTTTTTTTAGTTAACAGAGGTTGGAGTATAGAATTCACAATGTTTATGTTTTAATGTAGATATTTAGGTAATTGTGACCTTAAGGGCTGTAGGGTTTCTATACTAATGAGTTTAGGGACACGGTTTGTTTGAGAAGAAGGAGGTGAAGCTGTGTTTGCCTAGCAATGTGTGTGAGGTTGAGAAAATGTTAATTTTTGATTCATATATATCTGATGGAGAATGAGTGAGAGCTAAAGCTCTGTCCAAGTCCTCCTTTGGAATGGCTGCTGGATATAGGTCCTTGTCTGTTCATCTGTTGGAAAGTCATGTTTTTGAGCTCATTTTGTTATGTTAAAATGCATACATGTTTATTTAGCACACACAGTTATATAGTGCTTATTATGTACCAGACTCTGTTCTAAGTGCCTTGAGAATATCGATTTATTTAATTCTTGTAACAATCCAATGAGATAAGTACCACAATAATCCCCACTTTACTGGTGAGGGGACTGAGTAGGGAGAAATTAACAAACTTCCCAAGGTCACTGAGATAATAAGTGGCAGACCCAGAATTCGAATCTGGGCAGTCTGTCTCCAGAGTCCATTCTCTGTTCATAAAGTAGTCCAAATCTGTGAGAACAAGTTTCTCTTGGGAGACGAGCCTCCCCTCTCCTAATTTTAGCCCAGTGCACACTTTTTCCTACTTTCCTGTCACAATTGCAATGAGGTAACTAAATACTATGGCACCCTACCCCCTCTCCTTAACCCTTGAGTTCTCATCTACAGATCGTATTAATTCTGTTCTGTTCTCTCCTCTCTTCTCTCCTGTTGTTGCCTCTCCTTCTCTCTCTCAAGTAAGTTGTGTAGACTAATGGACCGGTAAGTGAATTTATGTACATCTAAAGTGGCATTTTGCGTAAAGTACCTGAGAACCTTAGCTTAAATTATTACCTAGGGATGAAGTATTACAGTAAAACTTTCTGATTATTGCATTTTAACTTGGAGGGTTATCACAGTATTCAGCCAAAATTGTTTTGTAAGAGGATTAAATCCTTCCAATGACAAATAGCTTGTTAGAGGATTGCCACTGCTTATCAATCTTTCTGTTGATTTCTTATTGATCGTGGTCTGGACTTTTGAACTCTTAGTCATCATTCAACTCTCTATTCGAATACTACTTCTTTTTGGTATCACTTTCCTCTGCTGGAGTTTCTCTCTCATTTCCCTTTTTCTCTGATACTTGGCCCCTCGTTGTAGTGTTTTCATTAGTCTACCTTTTATAGTCACATTTGCATTTAGAATCAAGTAAGTAGAATGGTGAGCCATTTCTAGACGCATTCATTGAATCAGGGATTACAGCTCCCCAGAGTGAGCAGAGTTGATAACATAAGTGAGAAAACAATTGATTGTGCTTTGGAATCAGACTTGCATATACTTGGCAAAGGGGTATGTTTTATTCTTTAGACCAGGCATGGTAATATAGGCATCAAGGTAGTGATCTGTTTCCCTGATTATAATATGAACTTCTTGGCTTGACTCCAAGTATATCAATATTTGATATATTTAATTTGCATTGGATGGATACATATGTGTAGGTGCATGCATATATTTTTGCAGTTTCTTAGTTGAATGAATAAAACAAAAAAGTTGAATACCTATCTGCTATGTTTAATTCACTGGGAATAATGAGATGAATATTTCTTCTTGCCATTGAGTAGTTACTTGAGTAGGAGAGACAGAAGAGTAAAGAAATAATTTCACACTTGTTTCTTCAAGAAGTGTTTGACATGTACTTTCTAGGTGCGGATCATACTAAGCTCTCTACATGTAGTTGTAAACCAGAGAGGTAGTGCTCCTGCCTCTGTTGGGCAGGCTGTGATCTTATGTGATATGTACAATAAGAGAAATGCACAGAAAACTTGATGATAGCTCAAGACAGGAAGACTTCTTAGAAGAAATGATGTGTGAGCGAGTCTTCATAAAGCTATCAGTAGCATTGAGTGAGGGAGAGTGTATTTCAGGTGGAAAGACCAGCATGTGCAATAAGTCAGCCCTTGGAGACTACGAGTGGGAAAACTACTGGAAAATAGATGGATGCGGGTGGGTGAGAGCAAGAAAGAGACATGGAAGAGGCTAAAGAAGAGGTGGAGCCCATATCGTTTGGGGCTTTATATGATACGCTAAAAAAAAATATGGATTTTTAAGTACTCTAGAAGGATATAGGAATCCCTCCACAGATTTTCAGCAAGTAATATGAGATAGTTAGTTTTACCTTAAAAAACAATAGCAACCACAGCGACATAAAGGCAGCCATGTGGAAGGCTACTAGGATATAACTGGAGGCAAGAAGGACACTTAGTCATTGCAGTAAACCTGTTAAGGAATGACAGGCATTGACATATTTGTGTCAGTGTTAAATGAGGGAGGATTTACTGAAGAGGCAATTAAAAGAAGGAGCCAATAGAAGCTAAAAGCTGGATATACATGGAGAAGTGATTCTCAAATCTTTGGCTTGTGTGAATTTCATTTCTCAAGATGTAGAATATAGAAAAAGGGAACAATTTAAAGTTAAACTTAAGGAAGAGGGAAGAAGAAATGGGGAAATATTTGACTTATTTTTGAACATGTTGTGTCTTACATATTCGAAGAACCTCAGAGTCAAGTGAACATACCCTATTAGTAGGTAGAGCTTTGGCTCTGGAAATCTGAGGAGAGGTCTGGCTTAGAGTTGTGCATTGACTTGGGGCCATCATTCATTTAGTATATATTTACTTACCATCCATTCCGTGCCACATACTATGCTTAAAGCTAGTGATTCAGTAATGAGTAGGATATGGCCCTTTTTCTCAAGGAACTCAGAATGGAAGAGCCAATAAGGGTGTTTGGGAGTCAAAGCTGTGTAGATATCTGAGGTCGTCCAGGAAGTGTTTCTACTGAGAAAAGACACACCATGGAGTCTTAGGGAACACTAATATCTTAATAGATTGATGGTGGTGGAGAGGTCCTTGAATGAGACCGAGAAGCAGCATTGGTAGGATGGTAGGAATTGAACCAGGAAAGGCATGGAAAAATAAAACAGTATACAATGTGAACTACAATAAAAGTTTTAAATGGAAGATGGAAAAATATGACATTTTTATTCAGAATTAAAGAGGTGTTATATATGACCCTAATGAGAAGAGTCACAATATAGTTGAGTAGAATTCAACTTTGCAGTGGTTCGGGATGAAAATACAAAGTAGACTGGAGCCCATGAATGATTGTGAAAGGAGAGAGAGTTAATTATTTAGATAAAATCTTTAAACAAGTGCATTACTATCTTAGTTGTATTCAAAGGGAAAGGAGGTGGATGTGAGAGAAGGGATTTATCCATGTCTTGACCAGAGTAATCAGATAATAAAATACATTGAGGGGATGATGCATGGAGATGACAGCAGTAGTGCTTAATAATATGTTTGTTCATCAAATTTTTAATTGGGTGACATCCTCAAAAGACATGAACAGTTCTCATGGTGCCTACAGTCTAGTGGAGCAAAATAGACAACAAATTTACATCTATATGTGTCTATCTATACACGTACACTTACATAAATATAGATTATATCAGCTGGTAACAGTGCTACAAAGATTATAAATTAAGATGAGAAGGTAGGGAACAATGGCAGGAGGTTCCTATTTAAAGTACTGTAACCAGGGAAGACTTCAGGTGGTGACATTTCATCAGAAGCCTAAATTACATGAGGAAGCTAGGACAGAGCATTCCAGGCTGAGGGAACTCCGAGTGCCAAGACCCTGATATAGGAGTGTGCCTCATGTGTTCATGGACTACCAAGGAACTGCACAGAACTGGAGAAAGTGTCACTAATACATCACAGCAAGATTCTTTTTGACCCAGCTCCCAGAGAAATGGAAATAAAAACAAAAATAAACAAATGGGACCTAATGAAACTTAAAAGCTTTTGCACAGCAAAGGAAACCATAAACAAGACCAAAAGACAACCATCAGAATGGGAGAAAATATTTGCAAATGAAGCAACTGACAAAGGATTAATCTCCAAGGTTTACAAGCAGCTCATGCAGCTCAATAACAAAAAAACGAACAACCCAATCCAAAAATGGGCAGAAGACCTAAACAGACATTTCTCCAAAGAAGATATACAGATTGCCATCAGACACATGAAAGAATGCTCAACATCATTAATCATTAGAGAAATGCAAATCAAAACTACAATGAGATATCATCTCACACCGGTCAGAATGGCCATCATCAAAAGATCTAGAAACAATAAATGCTGGAGAGGGTGTGGAGGAAAGGGAACACTCTTGCACTGTTGGTGGGAATGTAAATTGATACAGTCACTATGGAGAACAGTATGGAGGTTCCTTAAAAAACTACAAATAGAACTACCGTACGACCCAGCAATCCCACTACTGGGCATATACCCTGAGAAAACCATAGTTCAAAAAGAGTCATGTACCAAAATGTTCATTGCAGCTCTATTTACAATAGCCAGGACATGGAAGCAACCTAAATGTCCATCGACAGATGAATGGATAAAGAAGATGTGGCACATATATACAATGGAATATTACTCAGCCATAAAAAGAAATGAAATGGAGGTATTTGTAATGAGGTGGATGGAGTTAGAGTCTGTCATACAGAGTGAAGTAAGTCAGAAAGAGAAAAACAAATACAGTATGCTAACGCATATATACGGAATCTAAGGAAAAAAAAAAAAAAAAGGCCATGAAGAACCTAGTGGCAAGACGGGAATAAAGACACAGACCTACTAGAGAATGGACTTGAGGATATGGGGAGGGGGTGGGGTGAGATGTGACAGGGTGAGAGAGTGTCATGGACATATATACACTACCAAATGTAAAATAGATAGCTAGTGGGAAGCAGCCGCATAGCACAGGGAGATCAGCTCGGTGCTTTGTGACCACCTAGAGGGGTGGGATGGGGAGGGTGGGAGGGAGGGAGATGCAAGAGGGAAGAGATATGGGAACATATTGTATATGTATAACTGATTAACTTTGTTATAAAGCAGAAGCTAACACACCATTGTAAGGCAATTATACTTCAATAAAGATGTTTAAAAAAAAAAAAAAAAAAAAAGTAAGACCAGAGGGATAACCAGGGACCAATCATGTTAAGCCCTGAACATCATTAAATGCATTAAACGTAACAAAGACTATTAAATACATTAGAATATATTCTGACTGAATGCATTGGAAACCATGGGGCCTGAATAGAGATGTGAGATTATATAGTACAGTTTTTAAAGGGATCACTCTGGTTGCCGGGTGTATGATAGACTAGAGAGGTTTGAAGTTGGCTGAGAGAGGCCCATTAGAAGGCATTTTCCATAGCTGAGGAGAAAGATGATGTGGTTTGGACCAGAATAGGAGATGGTGTGACGATTCATGATTAGACTTCCTGTTTTGAAAGCAGGGGCTAACAGGATTGGCTACTGAACTGGCTGTGGGTAGGAAAGAGTGGAGATCAGAACCTCCTTGGGAATTTCTGCTTGAGTAATTGTGCAGAATTAGACTGACTAAATCCGAGGGTAAAACTTGGGAGTTCTGTAGTTCCTACTCCTTTACCTAGTATTGGGGATTGTAGGTAGGCATCTGATGAATATTTCCCTTAGTCTCAATTTCATCTTCAAGGAAGCACAGAGGGAAAGTTTTGTTTAAGGTGCTAAGAATCACTCTAGGTACTGTTTTTTGCTAATTTCTTTCATAGCAGAACCGGATTTCTAATTTATCATTTTCCTGTGAATCTTTTCAGCCCCTCACTCCTATCGCTCAAATGAAATTTATTTTGAATGATTTTAACTGCAAAATGGATTTTACGTTCCTATCTAGAAATTATGTGTCTGCACACACATC
The DNA here is from genome assembly GCF_965194825.1 of Balaenoptera physalus. NCBI lineage: Eukaryota > Metazoa > Chordata > Mammalia > Artiodactyla > Balaenopteridae > Balaenoptera > Balaenoptera physalus. The sequence goes on from NC_138883.1 coordinate 52,441,825, forward strand.
CATGCACTCGGGCGTATTTTGTGGAGGTGCCTAGATTTATTGGCACTAATTTCACTATTGAGTATTTCTGCCTCTGGATGTCAGTTGCTTCATCTGAATTCTTTGTGTTAGGCATCATTAGGCCAGCTTCTTTGACTCTGTTGTAGCTTTGAAGACCATAATCACATGCTCAAAGTCTGGCAGGATTTGATTGAGAATGAGGATGACAAAGGAGACAGTAAGCAAAAGAATCAGAGTTGTGTCATTTCATCTCCTTGGGTAACCGCAAAGACATTTAATCTAAGCTTGTTGCTGTTTGCCTCACCAAGGGCAGTGTGGGAACAGAACTATGCAGTTAGCATGATAGTTCATTCAGGAAGAACAATGATACGAGACCAGCTAGAGTTTAGGATTAAATATATCCCATCTGAAATCTGACATTTTGCCCTATTTAAAACTATCTTGCAGTGAAAATTTGGATAACATTTTCTATGGTGACTTCATACTGGTATATATTTCATATAATATACTACATGAGGACATTTTTGTGCAGCACTATACATATTTATAATCTACAGAATTTTTATTTCTTAGAGGTAGGAGTGATGTGACCTTTCTTGGGAATTTTTTAACCTTCAAAATTCTTTCCTTAAAGTCTTTGTAGGGTTATTATTCTTAGAAAATTATTTAAAATTATAACTTGTATTAGTTATTTTAAGTGGCCATTTGGCTATGTTATTCTAGAGGGGACTAAACCATTAAAAAGAGTTAATTTTCTCTCAAAATATTTTGATCTTTCCCTCAAATTCATTTTCTTTTATTGACATTTATGCCAGTTAGTTACTTTAAATAATTTACTGCCCAATGCTAAATGGTTTATCCATAAAATTAAAAATTTTGATACCAAATTTTTAACTATGGTCATCTTAAACACAGACATATTCTCATAGTGGATAGAGTTAGAAGTTCTGGATTTATTCTACTTGGATTTGAATCTTGTTTGTATCCCTAGCCAGCTGAGTGATCTTGGGCAAGGCATTCAACTCTGTACACACATCCATATGGATGTTTTATGAGATCTTGTTTCTTCATGTGTAAAATGAGGATATAATACCGGATTTCATAAACTTGTACATTAAAATGAGAAAAATGCATGTACAATACATCTCATGAGGCTTAGCACATTGTATCAATAAATAAACACTTTTTAATTCCTGGAAGTTGTTGGATTTACACATGTATACATTCATTTACTAATGCTGGTTTCTGGATACTAGCTATCTTCAATTGATGTAGCTATGTCTAGCCCTGCAATAATTTTAGTAGATTTTCCTCTAATGATTGATTCAAACCTAAAAACCAACAAAAGCTGTCTCCTTCATTTGTATTCAGTGAAGGCAGATTAGACTGTGTTGTGGTTTCATGTTTTCTTTCCAGTTATTCTTAGAAGTTGTTGCTTTTAATAGTAAGATTAATATTCCATGTTATCTTTTTGCTTAAATTCAAGTTATGCTTTTAGGAGGATATCTTTGTTTAAGGAATTTTTGAGTCTGGGGGGAACAAAGTGCTTGAAAGTACTGTGTTACCATGAAAAGATCAGACGTAGTAATAAGATATCCCTGTTGTAAGAAATTATTGTTCTTTAGTGGCAAGCCTTGTTCCTTCAGCAGCTTTTTGAAAAATGTTCCCATTTATCCTACTTCCTCTTAGTTGCTCTTTGAGAATTTTAAAGTAGGTGACTTTTTGAATGAAGATTTGCTAGGGTCTATATTTTTTGTCAGTGGGTTCGGTGTCTGTCCTTCATTCCCTTAGATTATGTCTTGCATAAAGTGTGTCTGTTTTTACCATTTCTAAATTAATACCTTACAACCATTTTCTTGGATACCTCATACACTGCTTTGGATGAAACCTATGCTCTCTGGAAGGTAACAACCAGGCATGGTTGCTTTTCTTGACAGAAAATCAGCACTTAAGGGCCTTAGTGTTCCTGAAAGTTTGAGTTGCAGGATTAGCAAAATTAACACTTCTGATTTCAAGGACCATTGACTTTTGGGGATTAATTGTTTTCTGTGAAGATAGATTTAATTAAGATAACGACCATAGTCCTGTCTATCCACACATTGATAATTTTTATATTCTTGTAGGAAGGTGTTTGCACTCTGGCATCATAATACATTTGATAAGTAAGGAATAATGACATCTCATGACATTTGACCTGTTGAGGTTATTTTTTAAATTCATGTCCCCTTGAGAAACTATTTTTTGCACAAGTATACCTACTTTAAAAAATTATTATTATTTGTAACCCATCTGTTCTGTGTCAGATACTGTGCCAGTCCATATAAAATGTAGGAGAGAACACATTGATTGTATCACACTGATTCCTGTTATACATCTCACGTAATCCTATCTAAAACGTATAATGTAGGTATTCATCCCATTTTGTTAGTGAGGAACCTATGCTCAGAGAAATAAGTGACCTACCTAAGGTCAACTTTAAGATAAAGAATTTCAGGACTTTCTCTAGGAAAACAAAATGAAATTTATTTCTTTCAATGTACTTTGCAGAGAGTTTTAAATAGGAAAAAAAATGTGTAAAACCTAGCTCTGATTAAAGTTGAGTGATGATTATACTAACATTTATATGCTGTTTTCTATGTGTCTCTTCCTGTTTTAAGTACTTTCCATCTGTAAATATATTTACTGCTCACAACCACTCTATTAAGTAGGCATACTTAATTATTACCCATAATAATTAGATAAGAAGTTTGAAGCACAGAGATGTTAAACAACTTGCCTGAAGTCACACAGCTTAGTATGTGAGGCGCTATGATATGGTTTCAGAGCCTGTTCTTAAATTCAGTTCTTTCACATTAATGGTCTCTTTTAAAATGATTCAGTTAAAGGACTGATACATAATAATGATTCACACGAGAGAATCTAAGAACATTGTGCCTTTTAACCAGCATCCTGCATATTCTTCATTTGTTACAAATCAAAAAATAAAAATGGTTTTTATGCTATGTAAACTGTGGCTGAGTAACTCACAAAGTCAAATTAACCGGTATTGAAATCTGTCTTTCTAATTCAAGTCCTGTGGTATGGACTTGAGACACAGAAGTAATCATTTTATTTTACAAAGTATAGTCCAAAGCATGGTTTATAAAAGCCCTTCTTTTCTATTGAAGACCAGACTCACAAGCAAATTTTTTTTCCAGAATGATAATACTAATAAACTTATAGGACTGATTTTTTACTTTTGAGGAACTTTAAAAATGGACAGATATTATAACAAATATACATATTTCACAGAATTTATTAAAAAGTGACTTCACAATTATACAACTCTTATAAATTATTGCTTAGCCATATTCACATCTATTCCTCAACATGAATATGCAGGCAACCTTGGAGATGTAGTGGGTTCAGTCCCAGACCACTGCAATAAAGCAAGTATGGCAATAAAGCGAGCCACACAAATTTTTTGGTTTCCCAGTGCATATAAAAGTTATGCCTACACTATACTGTAGTCTATATTAAGCGTGCAGTAGCATTATGTCTTAAAAAAAACAATGTACATGAGTTAATTAAAAAATACTTTATTGCTAAAAATTACTGGCCATCATCTGACAACACAGGGTTGCCCCAGACCTTCAATTTCCAAAATCACAATACCTGTGAAGAGCGATAAAGTAAGGTATGCCTATATCACTTCCGTGTAATTGAAGTCAGTATATATAAAATATGCTTTTATTTGATATTATGTAACAACATAAAAATGCTTATGATATGGTCATAGTTTAATTTTAATTTTAAGGGCTGCATATGATCTGTCATAATACACTAAACTCTTTTCTTGTTTTGAATATAGTTTCTAGTTTTTCCTCTCTATTTTGAGAAATACTACAATAAACCATTGAATTTTGTTGCACTTGGTTTTTTTTCTTTTTTCTTTTCTTTTTTCAAACATCTTGATGCATTTGGTTTTTTTCTTCTTTCAGAGTATTTCTTAAAGTGAATTCCCAGAGGGAGGAGTACTGGGTCAAGCTATACAAACATTTTCCAAATTACATTCCAGAAGACATGTACCTTATTTTCTTCCTTAAAGGATCCATTTACTGGTTAGGTATACATCACTATGTGTTTCATCCTAGAAGAGGACAAACAATCTGTTTTTCAAACCTTTCGCCTCCACAGTATTTCAAGATATAGAGCTTCTCATCTAAACTTTTACCCTGTTAATATAGTTGGCACCAACCCTCAGGTTACAAAAGCTCAGGGATCTTATATCTAACCTACAGGATATACTTTTGAAGGTGATTTGGGTAACAAATAAATCCGGGGACAAAGATCTGCCTTATGTTTAAGGTGGATTACAAACTGAAATTTATAGTGTCTTTATAGCAGCATCAGTAGAATTCTGTGTCTTTCACATGGCATTTGTAAAATAAGCAAAGTACGCCGTATAGTTCACTGTTGAAATTATTGATATGACACCTGTTTTTCAGAATATATCATAATTCTTCAAATTAAAATTTTGGTGTTTCTTTTACATGCCCATTTAACATTTTGTCAAAATTTATCTATGTAATTATTTATACTTTACACTTACTAAAATGTGTACAACATAAACTAGCATCTCAAATTAAACATAAAATTTAAAGATTATTCCTGAATGGTTTAATTAATACACACACGCACACACACACATACACACATACATACACTGCTTCATTGCTTCAGGAAGCAGCATGATGCTTTGAGAAGTGCACAGCCTGTGCAATTGGAATGGTTTCTTTTTAATTCTGAAGCCCCTGCTCATTTACGGAACTAATATTTAACTGGTGCTATTATAGGCTTGTCTCTGTGCCAGATGTCAGGAGTTCAATATTAAGTAAAATGGATGTGGTCCTGACCCTTAAAGAGCTTCTGTATAGTGGGAGCTAAAGAAAAAGATAAAACACTTGGTCATTCTATATAATGGGGACGATGGCAGGAGCAGTAGAGGGCATGGTGAGATCACTTAGGATACTGATCAAAAACATTTCTGGGGTCAGTGGAGCCTTCCCAGGAGCATGTGAATAATAATATTTATTGACAATTAATATGTGCCAAGTAGTGTGCCAACCACTTTACAAGCATTATTTCGTTTATATTTTATGTATTCTATGACATGAATATTTCTATTATCCTTATTTTAAAGATGAGTTGACTGTGAATTAGGGAGGTTAAACAACTGTCGTAGGTTCACCCATTAAGAAATGCTAGAGTCCCGATTCAAACACAGCCTGAGCCTGAGGTATGAGCACCTACTGTTGAACTAACACCTGAAAGATGAGTGAAGTGTTATCCAGAAGGGGAGGAAGTCTGGGGCAGGGAAGAAGGGGAAAACAGTTCTAGGCAGAGCAAAGAGCCTGTGCCAAGCTGTGGAAGCCAGAAAAGTCACATGACAAATGGGAGGGACTTTAAGAAGTTCATTATAGGCGGTTCTTCGAAGGTGAAGGAGAAAAAAAGTCACATGAGATGAAGCTAGCAAGGAAAGAAGTGATCAGTTTATGAAGGACCTTTTAAGCTAAATCCGTAAGTTTACATTTTATTCTGAGGGAAATATGGGGCCATTGAAGAGTTTCCTCAAGGAAAGTGACATGATCCAATTTGCCTTTTACAATGATGCCCGTAATGGCCATGTGCAGATGATACGGTAGAGGGAACAAAATTAGAAACAGAGGGGACACTTAGGAGTAGTCATCTAGGTAGTAGAGAATGGTCGCCAGACTAGGGGAGTGGCAATAGAGGATGTTGTCAAGATGATATCTTTGAGAATTAAGAGGACTTAATGATTGGTTTAATGTTTTTGTAGGGGAAGAGAGGCTTCAGGAATGCATGTATGTGTCTGGGATGGGGCTGAATCATGGCACCCTTCATTGCCAAAGGAAAGAAAGCATGATAAGAAAGTTTGTGTGGAAGATTCTGAGTTCATTTTTAGACATACTAAGTTTCCATAGCTTCGAGATGTCTAATTTATAATAGGGTATATAAATCCACAGTTCAAGAGAGATTAAAACAGGGCATCAAGATTGGTGATTTACTTCCCTAATGGTGTTCAAGTGGGATTCATGTCTATGTACTATACAGGGTGCGAGAAGTATTGAATACAAGGAGAAACATAAATATATGAGACAAGAAGCCTGCAGAGTGACTGAGAAGAACCTTCCATATCATAGGAGGAAAGCCCAGAAAAGTGTAGTGTTGCAGAGAAGGAAAGAAATCAATTGAAAAAGGAAAAACTTAAGGGTCAAATGCTGGCAAGAGTTGTGAGGTATTGGATGAAAAGTGACATTTGTGATTTGGGTAGAGTGGATCTTATTGAATGTTGGGGTAGAAATAAGACGGGACAGGAAGGGGAGAAAATGTCACCGTCCCTTACGGTTAACTTGGTGAAGAATTTTGGCTGTGATGGGTATAGACAGAACAGGCTAAAATGGTTTGTGGTGACAAAGAGGGTTTGGGGGCTTTGTTTTAAAAGATAGGAGAACCATGAGCATTTTAAGTTAGGAATGAGTTGACAAGGAGGGACAAGCTGAAATTACGGAATAAAGAGATGACTGTATATTCAAGAAGGTTCCAGGAAAGGAGGTGGAGGTGGGGGTGGGAGAAGAAGGTGCTGTCCAGCACTTAGGGGGAAAGAATTGGCATTAAGGGTGTGCGTGGGGGGGAGGAATTAGAATGAATAATCTCTGGTGTAAATTGGGGGAAAAGTGAAAATTGGGGGAAAAGAGAATATTTGTTAGAGCTAGGTATCTAGGTTATGGTGGTGACAAGTTGAGAAAGTGCCTATTTGACAGCTTCTACTTTCCTTGTGAAATAAGAAATGAGAAATGAGGTCATCTGTTTAGACTGAGGGGGAGTAGATGAGGACAGAGGTATTCACATGCTCCAGAGCGGTGGTTCTCAGCTTTGGTGCACATTAGAATCAACTAAAGAACTTTTACACTCCATATATGAAGACCAAACACCTGGCTGTTTAAGTTAGAATCTCTAAGGGGTGGGATCCAAGAATTAGTCTTTTTAAAAGCTCTTCAGATTATTCCATTGTGTAAATGTGGTTGACAGCTATTAAAAGGATTTACGTATCTTTACAAAAGAAGATAGGAGCTGTCTTGCTCTGTGACCAGGAACATTTGTTTCATTTGTAGAATGGGGATAATAGGACCTACCTGATCTAGTTTGCCTTTAGAAACAGATAAGCAAACAGATAAAGCAACTAGCAAAGTCCCTGGAACACGGTAAATTCTCAGTAAATATCGGTTCTGTTCTTCCTTGTACCCCAATTTAAAGAATCTTAGAAATGTGTTTCATTTCTAATATCTGGTTGTTCTGCAGACTCAGGACATTAGGGTAGTTGTACTGACTTCATTGGAATGAAGGGAATAGATGTTCTGGATGTCCCTTTTTCCTTCAGCATTATCGCAATAATTCATTTTCAGACTTGTACAATGCACTTGTGGGTTGTTTTAATGTTTGGCTTTGTTTTTAATATTCAGACACCTGAAAGTATAAATCTCCTTACAGAAAGAAAGTCTCTGCATTGTTTAGATAATACCATAAGCACAGAAAAAGTAAGATTTTTGTTAAAGAGACATGAAACAAGAATAGTATGTGAATCAGCTTGTATTATCAAGCATTGTATCACATAAAATTTGACATAAAAACTTTCATTTGTGTGTGTATGATACACACACACAGCATAGATATGTATAGGAATTTCCATCCTGAAAATGTGGTTTTTGCAGTATGAAAATAACCTACTGAAACTATTTATTGTACCATGTAATTCATAATTACAAAACATATAACACTTTGAGGTTTACATTACAGAAATGATTTTCACTTGCTCCCCACAACTACTCATTAAGGTCGACTAGGCTTTTGGTGTACTCATTTTATAAAGTACAATGAAGTGGCTAAGTGACTTTTTTTCATATATACTTGTGTGTGTATAATTTTTTTTCCTTCAAAAATGGCATATATCCTTTTTTCCCCCCCACTGAGCAATATATCAGAGATATTGGCTTAAATCTAGATCACAGTCTATAAGCCCTAGCTACATGTTCTTTTGTTTTTTTTATACCCTTGTTCCTCAGAGTATGGTCCATAGATCGGAAGCATCGGTATCACCTGGGTGCTTGTTAGAAACGCAGACTCTCAGGTCTCATCGCAGTCCCCTAAATTTGAATGTGCATTTTAATAAGATTCTTTGGGTGATTTGTGTTCATAATAAAGTTTGAGAAGCTCAGATGCCTCAAAAGAAACCTGTTCTTTCCTAGTAGACATTTTCTAATGAGCTACAGAGGTAGGAGAATGCATATGCCTTTAGAAAAGGGTAGGTGTTTAATTGAAAACACTTAGCTACACAATATGCATAGTTAAGGTACAAGAGAGAAAGTAATAAGCGTTAAATTTTAGCTAGTATGCTGAAAAACAGCTGCCAAAGTCAGCTGGATAATTCCTTTATTCTAATAACAAACATTTATATATTTTTCCTTTTGTATAAGGCCTCCCTTCTTACTCTGAAACTAGTTATATCTTTATCCTACAGCATTTACTGTCTGAACCAATGCTTATAAGGATGAGCTCCCATTTTCTGGAAAGATAAACAGATCATTGTGGTGTTGCACGAAATATGGCATATTTACCCTCCATCATTTCCTCCCTTGACACAGAAATAGCTTCAACAATGTACTTGTTCTCTTCAAGCAAATACAGACCATAATGCTTAATATTAAAAAAAAGAAAGCTGGACAATAATACCAATATATCTGTAAATAGCCACTCAGCTCAAATTAACTAGAATTGCTATTATATATAATGGTATTGAAAGAACCATATGGTATCCTTCTAATAGCTTTACTAATAATATATACATCTCCACAACACCAATGTGTCATAAGTTCTTTATCTATCATTTTTATCCACATAAAACGCTAATTTTTCTTCTTGTCACAGAAAGAGTTTGCTGTGAAGCAGACCCTGAGATGGAATATGGCAGTCAGAATGTTCATTAGGGATGGCTCTTGAGATCAATGTCTATAGAAGTGAAGGGAAAAAAGCAGGAGTGGGTAAAGGGAGAAGTTGAAAATGATCCAGTCCCTGGCCAGCCTCTGTGGACCCCAAGGAGAGCTCTGGAAGTGGGATGGCCCTTCAGCATTGTCCCAGGTTGGAGTGAAGGGGCTGGACCTTTGGACACCCGGATGGAGAATGCCTCTGCAAGTAGGTGAGACCTGAAACATAGTGGTTTTCTTCAACTGAGGCAGTCCCCAAAGTGAGCTGACTAGGGTCACTCACTAGTGACTAGTGACTAGATTACTAGGGACGGTAATCTTCCTGCAGCACTCCTACCATCTGGGGGAGTGTCTTCACTTCTCAAAGGGGATCCTTCAGTATGTCTGGATAATCAAAGAAAGGTTAATGCTGTTCAACATAATTTTTGATTCATCTTTGAAAACTGCCCATTCGTTGATCTAATATTTAGTGAGAACCCACTATGGTCAGTTCTGCACTATACAATTATTTGGTGTTACAAAGTCAAATAAAATCATTCCTCAAGAACAAGGATGCTTAGTAAAAGAGGCTTTGAGCTCATTCAACAAATATTCCTGAGCCCTACTCTGCACCAGTCACTGGGCCAGGCACTGAGTCTGGAGTGATGAACAAACCCCAAATAGTCTCAGACCTCATGGAACCTACAGAGGATGTAGAGACAGACCTTAAACAAATGGTCATGTAAATAAGTACATATTTATACGTTTTGATAAATGCTGTGAAAGAAAAGTAAAATGTGCTATGAGAGGGGATGAGATGTGAGTTTTCCTGAAAATGGGTGGGGGGATGACTCTCTGAGGAAGTGTCATATAAGATGAGACCTGGAGATGAGCAAGGGCACAAGTGGGGAGAGAGGCACTTGAGACAAGAGAAGAGTAGATGCTAAAACCGGGAAGGAGTTCAAGTTTTCTCCCCCTGCCCCCAAACTATGGCAGGGGCATAATGGGAAGGAAGAAAAATGTTGCCAGGTAGATAAGGATTTAGGCTTTGGCTGGGCAAGTCAGGTAGCACCGTTGGAGGCTGTTGTCCAGAATTCAGGGGGCAAGTCTGGACTGTTTTTTAATAATAAGATTAGATTTACATTTTTTTTAAAGTAACACCCTAGCTGCTATGCAGAAAATAGATTTAAACATGGATTACTGACTGATAGGATGTGACAGTTTAGAGGATGTGGTGAGGACACACAGGAGAGCATCTAATCAGATTCAAGGGTAAAGTAATGCTTGAGTGAAGCTTTAAGTCTCAGTGAGGTCAGCTGTACCAGCGAAGGGCAGGAAAGGATCCTAGGTAAGGGAACAGGATATTGGAATTTACAGAGATTTGAAACTCTGTCTCCAGTCCTGAGTCCCTGTGATTAGCTTGATAAAGATAGCAGAGGAGCCTGGGGTTAAAGAAAAGGCAGAAGCTAAGTCTTATGAACTTAGAGGTTAAGGTAGGAATTTTCCTTTTATTCTGAAAACTGTGAAGAACTAGTGAAAGCTATAAAGCAGAAAAATGACAGTCTAATGAGCATATTAGAAAGATAACTCTGATGGTCATGTGGAGTAAAGATTGGAGAGTGATAGGGTTAGAAATAGGGAAAAGGTTAGAGAGACATTTCAGTAATCCAGATAAAAAGTGAAGGTGGCTTATTTTAAGATATTGAAACTGAAGAGGAAGGAACAGAACCTAGAAATATTAAGCATGAGTGTATTTATGTCTCTTTTCATGACCAATTTTATTTAATAGCCAAAAGTCATTGAGCAGTTTTGATAGTTGCAAACCACAGTTATTCTATTTAAGACCTGAAAACACAATATAAATTTTGTGTAACATTGCTCTTAGGGGAATATTATAAATATTAGCACTGGTACGTGATTAGGAGGTACAATCTAAGTTTTAATATGAGACTACGTAAAACACTGTTATACAAGTCATTTAGTGCAACAAAGAATCTTGCATTCTGAAGTTAAATGAATTTTATTTTTTTTTTGCTTATACATTATTTAGGATCATCTGTGTTTTTTGTCTCTACTCTTGCTGCAGATATAAGAAGTTTGACCAGATTTTAACAGAGACTACTGTAGTGCTCTAAAATAAACCATTCCAAGATGAATAAAAACCTATGCAGAAACAACTATACTATAACCTGTTGTTGAAAAAGGAGCCATAGATTTCAGGAGATATGGCTTGAAGTTTTTAGCTGTCACTTGCAACAAAATCTTGAGCAAATCATCTAATTTTTAGGACCTAGGAGTTGGTCAAGGCAAATAAATTCACTCACTCTATAGACAAGGAAACCTAAAAAAATGAGAGTTTGCGTGATTTGTTTAATTTCACATGTCAAGGTCATGGTCAAACCAGAAATAAATGAGGGCTCCATTTAATTGTGATTCTAATAGAAATGTCTATACAGGCAAAGGTAAAACCAATCTGTATAGAATCGACTTATCCTGCATTTGAAAATAGTTTTATATGGTGCCAAACATACTATCCCCTTATTTTTATGTGATACAGTCTTTGTTTCATCTGAAAAGCATTTATTTGGTATAAAGAAGATAAGCAGAAGTGTATATTTCCTAGTTTGAAATCAAAGGAACTGAATTGGTTTTGACTTCCAACAGTTCAATGTGACCTCGATTTTAATTTAAAATTAGAAGCACATAGGAAAATTGTTTACCATCTATTTCATAGCCTGGAGCTGTTTTCAGCTGATTGGTTATAAGAATATTCATTTATTTTTCAGGTCCTGGAACCAACCCTTTGGTTCTATTTAGATCCTTATAATTGAATAAGATGTATAATTTTTTTTTTTCCTCAAGGGTGAATAAAAAGATCTCCCAAACTAAAGGAATAAGGACCTTCAACCTTACTTGGTTGAAGACACATCCTTTAAAGTTTACAATGATCAGATGAAAACAATATTTATATTATAAAGGTAGACATTAAAGCAAAAGCAGTGCCTCAAAAAGGAGGATGATAAGGCTGATTAATAACTCCTAAAGATAATTCTCCCTGGAATGACCAGGAGGAGCCAGCCATTGGCCTGTGGTTTGGGAATCACACAAAAGAACTTGTTTGAGATGATGGGTGATTTCAGTATATACTGGGAGTTTGCCCTATGGGTAGTCTACTTCTGCTTCTGAGTTTTCGCCATAAATTCCTTAACAGACACATATCAAAGGAGTAATAAGCTGGGTTTTATTATAATCCATCACAAACTCACCTTGGAACCTTAGGCAAGTTTTAAAATTTGCCCAAACCTCAATTGTTTCCAGTTATAAAACGAAGATATTAATACTGGTTTCCCATTACCATACGTTGTAATGTCAATCAAATGTGGTGTTTTCAATGCATGGGAAAACATTTGAACTTAAGGGAAGTGCTTGAAAATAAAGTAATAATAGAGTCTTAGATCACGTAAGTTATGCCTGTGTTTGGTGGTTTACAGAGAGAAGTGTTTACTATATCCTGATGATACTTGTAGACAGCAACTCCATCAGATATTGTATGGAGCCTAAATTTTTTTAAAAAAAACCCATGCTTTGGCTTCATTGAGGCCTCCAGTCCCTTGAAAACCTCTGCTTTTGCCACATCTATCGCTGGAAGCACCCACCCTCCTTTATTTTCCTGACTTAGACATCACATTCCATAGCAGCAGCCACGTCCTTGCCAGTATTCACAATTCCAGTTCCTTGCTGGCTTCAGTGCAACCATCTGGCGTCAGAAGCTACTCTGGCACAAACCACCTGCCTGCTTCCCTGTGAGCGTACCCAGTCTGAGTGCCACTGTAAAAAATCACCCCACTCTGATGATCAATGCCACTCTACTGCTATGCTTTCCAATACGCCAGCAATAGTGCCTAGAAAACTATCCCAATCTCTGGTCAGCTTCCTCACTCGTTGTCTGTAATGGCAACATCGGTCCTTATCTAACTTCCTAAAGATCAGCTTTACTCCCTCCACCCCTTTCAGTGACAACAGATAGGTTTTTCTGTTTTCACCTGAAGAAAACTTCCTTGACCCCTTCTATGTGTTTCAAAGTCACTGTGCTTTTCCAGATGGGAGGACATAGAATTGCTACTTACTTTTCATTATTTCCCCATCTCAGTGAAGGCAAAATTGCCTCATTCACAGTTGCCTCCTTAATGTGTATCACTGTGTCTGACTCACAGTTAATTCTTCAATAAATATTTATTGAATAAAAAGAGTGATGGCATCATTCTTTCTCCCCTCCTCCCTCCAAATCTTATTCTTTGCCCTACTATGGCTTTCTTCAGGTTACCTGTTTGTTACTTTTTCCTTTGACTTTATTTAATACTTATTAGGTACCTGTTACTCTTCGAGGCATATCAAGAATGACTATTTAGAAAACACATAGTTCTGTTCTTTGAAAAATGTGAGAAAATGAAGCAGATACTTGTGGAATGATGCTGACTTGACAGTAGCTCACATGTATTGAATATCTCCTGTGTCACCAGCACCATTCACATTCTCTCATTTAGTTATCACTATAAACCTATGTAGTATTGTATTAGTTTTCTCTAAGTTATGCTGGGGTGACAGATAATCCCAGAATTTCAGGGGCTTACAGCAGTATATGTTTATTTCTCATATACATGTGAAGTGTGGTTCAGTTGTGATTCTCCCCTATGTCCTCCTCACTTTGGGAACTAAACAGAAGCAGCAGCCCCTATTTGGGACATGCCATTCTTGTGCTCACATTTTATTGGCCAGTGCAAGTCACATAGCCAAGCCTGATGCCCATGTTTTGATGTGTTCTAAATATAAATAAGTGCTGTTTTCTAAGGGTACATGGTCAAGAAAATTAGATAAAAAGAGGCAAGAATTTGTGACTAATAATGAGTGGGCAGGAGTTCCTTTGGTTGGCTAAGTATTGTGAAATGTAAGATGGAAGGAAGAAGAGAGAATAAAAATCCCTAAGAACTAGATCTTTAATGCATTCAGTGAAGAGTTTGGGGACTTGTGAAAGGAGTAGGGACTTTGAAAACAAAGGACAATAAAGTTCTAATACTTTGAAAAAAAAGGAAAATAAAGTTCTAATAATGCAGGGGTATGAGTAATGGGAAAGGGGGTTGGGAGTTAATGAGAGTGGTCAGTGATGCAAAATGTATGTATTCAGATATAAAGATCATTGCATTGATCAAGTAGTAGGAGGATGACTGGAATTGCAAAGGATTTGCTCTATTTAAGTAATCTTCAACTATTTGTTACATTAAAGTGTTTTAGAGGTAAATGACCGAAACTAATTTTCAGCATTGGGGATGCTCTGTGATTACAGTTGTAATTAGGCTTCAGGTGACAAATAGTGGGCAATTCTGCCTGTATGTGCTTCACATTGTCTTGATTAGAATGATGATGCCTCAGCCAGCCTAACTCAGTCAGAGTGAACACAAATATCCAATCATGTACTGCCAGGGGAAGTTCACATTTGCTGTTCCAAAAGACTGAAAGACATTGCCTTTAATTGTTCCATTCTCTCCTCAAAGCCTTAGCCTGCATGCAAGCCATAACATGGCAACCAGATTCTTATTTTCTTGTAAGATTGTTTTGGACACTTAGAAGAGTCGAGTGTGTATGCTAATCTTATCATTTAGAGATAAAAATGTGCAAAATTTTTGGGACAAAGTTTATGGCACAATTAGGCAGCAAGTAATTAGGTTCTTCTGCCCTCTCATTAATTGAAGAAGGAGGAAAAGCATTTTAAGTATATAACATATACCTACAATTAAATGAAATGTACTTACACGTAATTGGATCTTTATGATTTAAGAATTTAGAAGTCAGATTGAAGAAATTAAAAAAAATATTACTCATGTAGAATCAGTAATGCTTTCTATTTCTTTTAGGGAAGAAGTATACACTGTGTTGATTTGGTATGATATACTGGGAAACTAAGAACTATATGTGCTATCTTTAAAATTTAGAGACTTTAACTTCATAGGATAATTTAATTTGCATTTGCCAAAGATTTCCCGAAGTAAACAGTTTTCTTATGGTACCTTTATATATGTTAACAACATCACTGTGTAGTCCACTAGGTATCATTTTGTTCCACATGTCCTCGAATAGGCTACAGTATCTTAAGTGCTACTTATTGTTCTAATTCAAGAACTCAGTTATTAGTATTTATCTCTTGTATCAGAAACAGTGATTAATGGCTTGATAAACCATCATATTGATATTAGCTTCTTGATTCATTTATTTCTAAAAGTTGGCATTTATTTGGTGCCTTGGTTTTCTTGATATATGCCCTATTAGATCTAAATTCATTTCATTCTTCAGTATTTAACTAGATCTCAAATATCAGCATTACGCCAAGGATTTTATGTGTATCTAGTCTGGAGCTTCCTGTGAACCTTTTATCGGGGTCTCTGGTGTAGCTAAGCTAGGAAGGCAGGTCTGGGCCAGCAGAATCAAGTAGATGGCTGTGTGCTGTGATGAGGACAGCAGCGGATCAATGTGTGGGTCAATCATGCCCCACTGTTGCGAGTGGAGCAGCTGTGGCTCACAAAATAATAAGTCAAATTGCAATCGCGTTTAAGATCAGTGTTGAAAACCTGTTCAAATATTGACTGTGTGGGGGAAAGTGTCCAATCAGATGACTGTATTTGTCAAAGGAAACAAAACATAAAATCAACAGGCTTTTTAAATGTCAGTACCAGGCTTGAAAAGGGCACTGGAGCTCCTTATGCTCAGCCTGTGAGTACAGGGAAGTACCTGTTCATTTGTGAGTTGTGCTGCGTGGTCTCTTGAGAGCCTTCTGGGCTCTTTCGTTCTGAGATTCCATCTCTGCCAACAGAAAGCTAGAGTGGTGTTTCACTGCGCTCTGTATCCACCTCCCCCTACTTGTTCTGACTCAATACACAGTCCTGATTCATGGCTTCTTCCACCCTTTATTTGATGTGTGGTTTTAGAGAAGCCTTTGATTTACCTATGAAATTATTGATATCAGCTTTAATGTACTTAAAGCTCTGCTTACTCATTAAAAAAAATCAATCAGCTAGTCCTCTATTAGCAGCCTACTTCGTGGTATTGACAATGCACCTGACACTATTCCATGAAGGGTACTGTTTTCATTCATGTGACTTATATTTTGAATATCATTATTAGGCACTAAAGTTATTAGGTACTATTTATGAGTGTCTTCTTAGTGTCTAACATAATGCTAGATGTTTTACTTACATCGTTTCCCATCAGCGAAAGTATTGCTACATATATTTAAAATTAAGAAACTGAGGCTCAGAAATGCTATTATGTTAATGTATCAAAAGCAGTATAACCCAGAGATTTCCATTCCAGGGTTGTGTGCCAAGGTCTTGATTCTTTGAGCCTTTGGGCCTGCAAAGAGGGGCCCAGGGAAGCTAGAGCCTGTGAATGGGTCCCACCTGACCACCATGAAAGGATTTGTTTGTTCCTTTTAGTGTACCTTACAGATGTGGTCCTTTTTATGAGTGCCATCAGTAGAAAGTTTGGAAAGCTCTACAGCTTACTAAGTTGTGGTACTGCAATTTCAACTCAAGCCTACCCGAATTCAAAGCTGTATTATTTTTCCTTTTTTTGAGTGACTTTTGTTTTGTTTTGTTTTTAAACTTAAGCTAACTTTGTTCATGATCTGAGTTTAAGGCCTCTTTTTAATTCTGTGGCGGTATAAAAGTACTGGAATAGTAATTGTAGCAAAGCAAATGAAAAGAAGAAATCCGAAGTGGTTAAAATAGAATATTGTCCTAGCTAGAGGGCTTATTTTCAACAGACCTAGAACCTTTAACACAGTATGTATTGCAGCAAGAAAGGTACAAATGGAGAGTTTTAGAGAGTCTTAAGAAAGGATGTGTCACTTTCAGGTAGGGAATGATTGGTGGAAACATCCTGATAGATATCCATGCATCCATGGGTGGATGGGTAGGCTTTTGATAGAGAGCAGGATGCAGATGGATATTTGGCAAAAAGGAACAGAACAGCACAAATAGAGGTACTGAGCTGGGAATACTACTGACTTTTGTGGAATTTACTTATCTTGCATTTTGAAGTTTGCATCTGCAAAAGGAAACAAAAATGGTCCCCACTGCTTTCCAGGCATCAGAATGATATTTAAGAATTGCTGTGATAATATATATGAGTGGAGCATTTTCACTGATTGGAAGAAACATCTCCATCTAGTAGAGTTATGTGTGTTTACCTATGTGTTTGTCCTTGTCTTCCTTTTGGCTGTAACAATAATAATTAGTATGTTTTGTCATAATTGCTCTGGGTTTAGCCATTTTCACCCCTATTGAAGACTGGTCAGGTTTAGTAAGAAATTAAAAACTTCTGAATTCTTAGTTAAATTCAAATGTAAGATTCAGCCTATATTAGAAACTTTTTACATTTAATGTTCTTTGGGCTCTTTCCAAATGCTGGCATTGTTTTGATAAAAATCTTGTACTATTTTCTCTCCCTCTCTCTCTCTCTCTCTCTCTTTCCTTTCTTTCTTTCTTTCTTTCCTTTCTTTCTTTCTTTCCTGCAGTGCAGCTTATAGGATCTCAGTTCCCTGACCAGGGACTGAACCCGGGCCCATGGTTGTGAAAGCCCAGAATCCTAAACACTAGGCCACCAGGGAACTCCCCATCTTTCTTCCTTTCTAACATTTATCTATCTATCCATCTTTCTTTCTTTCTTTCTTTCTTTCTTTCTTTCTTTCTTTCTTTCTTTCTTTCTTTCTTTCTTTCTTTCTTCCTTCCTTTCTTTCTTTCTTTCTTTTTTTCTCTTTCTTTCTTCTTTTTTTCTTTCTTTCCTTCTCTCTCTCTCTCTATCCATCTCTCTATCTACCCACCTTTCTATCATTTAAAAAAAAAAAAAATCTTGTACTAATCCACTCATTGGTGTACAATGAATATGAAATTACCCGCACCCTCCAATTGCATTGCTCTTCTTCAAGCTGTCTCTATCTCAGCTTTTGTCTCTGTATAGTATTTGGTGTGCATGTAGTATGTTGTATGCAAATATATAAATAATATACATCTAACCTAAGAAACAAACAATAACTACAAGTTACTTTGCACCAAGCAACCCGGTAACATTTACATGTTTACACATCAGCCAAAAAGAAACTGTCTTGGAGAGTGTCAACAAAGACACTAAATATTTATATAAATATATATTTATAAATTCAGTATATACTTATAAACAAAATATAATATATATATGTAGTCTTGATGTTTTATGAAGTCTAAGAACTGCAGTGAGCTGGTAGATTTAGTGCATAAATAATTTTTTAAGATTGTAGTGATTATTAATAGTAGCATGCAAGTTCACCATTACCTTATTTAAAATGAACTGATAAAACTTAAATAATCTTAGAAATGCTTTATTATTCACCTAGCTTACCAGATTATATCTACTCTTCACTATATAAAAAGAATAGATCATTTGGAGGCATATGCATTTAACTCAAAGTCTGTCATTTAACAATGAGGTTATTCCAACAGTGATGCTCTAAAATCAGTGCTGTCCAATAGAACTGACTCTGATGATGGATATGTTCTTTATTTGTGCTGTCCAATGGGGTAGTTGCTAACAACATTTGGCTTTTGGGCCCTTGAAATGAGGCTAGTGCAACTGATGAAGTGACGTTTTAATTTTGTTTAATTTTAATTTAAATAGTTGCATGTAATTAGTGGCTACCTAGTGGATAGTGTAGCTTTAGATGACAGATCAGGTCACATTATTAATGTTTCTGGACAAATATGTCTTGTGAACATTCCATATATACACTCATACAAATGTGGAAATAAACTTACATTGGCAGTCCATTATCTTAAAAATTGCTGTGTTTGGGCTTCCCTGGTGGCACAGTGGTTGAGAGTCTGCCTGCTAATGCGGGGAACACGGGTTCGCGCCCTGGTCTGGGAAGATCCCACATGCCGCAGAGCGACTGGACCCGTGAGCCACAACTACTGAGCCTGCGCGTCTGGAGCCTGTGCTCCGCAACAAGAGAGGCCGCGATAGTGAGAGGCCTGCGCACCGCGATGAGGAGTGGCCCCCGCTTGCCACAACTAGAGAAAGCCCTAGCACAGAAACGAAGACCCAACATAGCAATCAAGCAATCAATCAATAAATAAATCTTAAAAAAAAAAAAATTGCTGTGTTTTATATTATGGTGACTTAGGTGAAAATTTTAGAAATCAGTGGGGTTTCAGTTATCCTGTTTATGTGACAACCTCCAAAGTAACAAGTCACTGCTTGGCCTGTTATGTTATACTTAAAGCAGACCCAGTAATTAGCAGGAGATACATAGAGATGGTGTTTGGAAACTCAAACATGCCTCAAGCAAAAGGCTTCTGAGCTAAAGAAGTGCTTGCCTCAAAACTGCCCTGGCAGGTGTAGAAAGAGGAAGCAAGAGTTTAACAGCATTATAAAATCTAGGCTTTTTTTTCATGTTAGTCCAATATCTAGAACAACAATAAATCACCTGTTATCTCATACATTATACAAGAGTAGCATAAATGGCATAAACAGACACTATTAAAATAAACCCTCTAGCTGGCTAATTCAGAGTTTACTGCCAGAGACAAAGTAATCTGGGAACTTTAGCAGCCGATCAGACAGTGCACAGATACTCACTTTGATTCTTCCGTCAAATTTGACAGTAATGCTCCATCATATTTTACTGTCTGCTTCAAAACTGGAGTCAAATATATTTTAGTTATAAGATATAACCTTATAGTGCTTATTGATCTTATGCTGAGGTTTCAGTGGTCTTGATCGCTCCTCCTCACTCTCTGTCACTCCTCGCAGGGGAGGTGCCGTGGCTTTTCTGCTTGGCGAGATTGGAAGGAGAAACAAGGTCTGTTCTTCAACGTTTTCAGTCCCACTTGGGGTAGTGCCAGGAGCCCTGAACGAGAGGCCGGGGCTCAGATCGTTGAGTGCAGTCGCTGTGGAGCTGGTTAGTCCACTCGGTTCTGGGTTCAGTATCAGGATGCCCGTTTGCTCACAGGTATCAGCCACATTTTACAGTTTCAGTTGTGTCAGTTGTCAAGGTGAGATTTGGTTTTATTTCCTAGTTCAGAACTCAGGTTGGGGAGGAGGGTGATATTGATGAGACTCCTTTGAAAATCTAATAGTTCCCACCTGCAATGGGAGGAAGGTGGCTGAGGGTTTGAGATTGTCCACTAGAATCACCAGAATAGCTTTTTCAAAGTGCATTTCTCCTTCTTTCCTTTCTCCAACTGACCTCACTCCACCTCAACCCCTGTAAATATCCCCCACTGAGAACTGGCCTGGATATTGGAAGACCCAGTTATGATTTTGCTTAGTGTAGTTTCGCACACAACCCACATTTCATCCTCTGACTCCTCCAGGCTACTATGCTATGAACGTCCTGTCTGTTGGCTCAGGCTAGAGTCATACACTTTAGGGTTATCTTGGGCAGTCCCTTAATGCTCAGTATAGCCATGGATCTGGATAACTGGAATTATTCTTAAAATGTTCATGAATTTCAAATGCTCCATTAATTTTTAATAAACATACATTATTATAGAATGGTTGAAATAGTTATTTGGTGGGAATTAAAAGCACCACTAAATCAAATGTGATTTTTATATTCTGAATAGTATCATTTTATATTAATTCAGCATCTATTCCTGAGGAGGTCAAGAGAAATAAAATACATGCCCGTATCTTTCTGATGGCCATAGATGTATGAAAGAGAATCGAAAAAATAAAACAAAACAAAAAACAACAACAAACCAGGAAGACGGAATTAACCTTGCTATAAGAATTTTTTAGCTTAAATAATCATTTTTCCAAATGAGTGTTTAATAAATACGTTTTTAATCAGCCCACCAACTGGAGAATCCACTTTGTAGCTGCCAAATAATAATAATAATGATAATAATGACAACAAAAAAACTTATGGAATACCTACTGCATACCAGATGTAGAGCTAAATCCTTAATAGATAGAATCTTTTAAAAAAACTAAACTCCACTTGAAGCAAGTACTATTATTGGCACCATTTTATAGAAGGAGGGACACAAGAACTATGTCACTATTAAGCCTTAGAGACATGGGTCTTATCTTTTGAATGTTCTGAATGAACTAGTTGATGTTTGAGATACATTAAAAAATTACTACCCTTCTTATTTACCCCTTCTTATTTTACAGTTAAAATGATGAACCACTAGAGATTTAATCTGATCAGGTACCATTTTAGACCTTGCTCTACTGGAGGGTTCTAAACTAGGAAACTTGACAGTTTTTCACCTGTAGCCATTTCTGAGAATCACTTAATGGTGAACCTTCTAATTAATATGGATTCATTAAAGAATGTTATATTAGAATTAATCTGTAATTACTCCACTGGTTAGCATAATGGATATGAACATAAATAACATGAATACATACAACAAGGCCAGTAGTTGCCTTAAGTAGGCTTTCTGCTCTATAAAATTGAGTGGAATGCATCTGAGGGAAAACATTGGTTTAAAAAGTGAATAACCTGTTTCTGGACAAATTTAACCAAGGTTTCTTATGGGGAAAAGAGGTTTTATAGGTCAAAGTTTATCAACTTTGTTTATATACTTTATAAACCTTGCATACTTCATAGTATATAAACAAGTTTATATACATTTTATACTGAAATATAGTTAATTTACAATGTTGTGTTAGTTTCAAGTGTACAGCAAAGTGATTTGCTTATGCATACACATATATATATATATATATATATTCTTTTCCAGATTCTTTTCCTTATAGGTTATTACAAGATTTCGAGTGTAGTTCCTTGTGTTATACAGTAGGTCCTTGTATTTTAGCTATTTTACATCTAGTAGTGTATATATGTTAACCCCAAACTCCTAATTTATCTCTCCCCTGCCCCTCTATTCCCTTTGGTAACCATAAGTTTGTTTTTTATGTCTGTGAGTCTATTTCTGTCTTGTAAATAAGTTCATTTGTGTCATTTTTTTAGATTGCACATGTAAGTGATATCATATGATATTTGTCTTTCTCTGACTTCACTTAATATGGTAATCTCTAGGTCCGTCCATGTTGCTGCAAATGGCATTATTTCATTCTTTTTTATGGCTGAGTAATATTCCATTGTATGTATATACCACATCTTCTTTATCCATTCATCTGTTGATGGACAATTAGGTTGTTTCCATGTCTTGGCTAGTGGTGCCATGAACATTGGGGTGGATGTATCTTTTTGAATTAGAGTTTTCTCCAGATATATGCGCAGGAGTGGGATTGCAGGATCATATGATAACTTTATTTTTAGTTTTTTAAGGAACATCCATACTGTTCTCCATAGTAGCTGTACCAATTTACATTCCTGCCAACAGTGTAGGAGGGTTCCTTTTTCTCCACACCCTCTCCAGCATTTTATTTGTAGACTTTTTAATGATGGCCATTCTGACTGGTGTGAGGTGATACCTCATTACATACTTTATACTATATAAGCAAGTTTATATACTTTAAAATAATGTATATGAATTTCTTTCAGAATGGCACAAATTCTGTTCTCAATTCCTCAAATAGGGTTATAGAAGCTATATTTAACACAACTCCAAATATAGCTCCAAATTTATATATATATATAATTCTAATATATATGTTTTAAATGTGTTCATATCTGATGAAAGAAATTAAAAATATTTCATATAAAAGTACAAGTAAAATATCCTAATAAGTACATGAAGTTTCATTTTTAGTGTGATGTGGGAAGTTAACTATTATGTGACATTGAGATTTTTCCATAGTAAAGGAAATGATATGGTCATCTTGTGTGGTGAATGTTGACATGACAGATGTGTATTATTCACAAAGGAAATCAGGAGAACTATCTATAAATGTATGTGCAGAAAGCATAAAAGTCCATATCCTAAGCTATTTGGTTTACATTGGCCCTCACGGTATAAAGTGAATCCCTCTTTCATGATAAGTAATATTGTAGCAAGTTCACAATTTGTTTTTTGGTGTATGTGTGTGTGTGTGTGTTATACATGCAGATATAATAAATTAGGTAACGTCTGCAGAGTGTGAATTCAGAACCTCTCCCTCAAAATACGCGTTCCCATCTCCTGGTGAATGTCTGAAATTGCACCATGCAGCTTGCATATTTCTTTGGTTTAAGACTTCACTAATGGGTTAACATGCAAAAATTATTTTCTTGGGAGATGCTCTGGGCAGTTTGCCATCTAATGGAAAACAGGGCTATTAGGGTCAGACAAAGCCGGGACTGAACCTTGCTGGTAGTTGGCTGAGTGGCCATAGGCAAGTTATTTATACTCTTAAGTTCCTCAATTTTCTCTTCAGGAAAATAAGGTAACAGTAGTTACTTCAGAGTTGGTGTGAAAAAGAAGTGAGAAAATTATAACAATTATCACAGTACTGGCATATGGAAGTACTTAAAACTCAACGTGAACTGTTGTCTGAAATTCTTCCCCAACTTCAGTTTTCAAAGCTAAGTAATAGGGGAAAGAAAACATGGTGTCAGTAGGTCTCCAAAGGACACTGAGAGAGGGGTGTCAGTGAGGCCCAGGAAGGGGAGATCCTACAGACAAACTTGGTCCACTTTTAGTATGGTCAGACTTAGATTTCAGGAACATACTTGCCTAACAAGTCGTGAACCAGCCGCGTATTTTAAACTGGATATGAAGTTTACTTTGTACATTTTTACCTGTGGAAATAGAGTATGTTCACTTTATGTGTATAACATGTTTCCTGAGCTAGAAATGTTATTTCGGCACTTTATTTGGGGGAAAAAAAAAAAAAACCAATACAGCTAGTACTTAAAGAGCACAAACGGTGGCAAATTACTTGGAGAAGTTTTAAGGGTTTTCAAATAGGAGCACATCCAAGTAGCTTTGCATAGCCAACAGTGAAAAATATCAGACGATAAGTGCTGTATAAGACTTAAAGCCAATTCACTTTCAATGTTAATGAAAGTTAAAATTCACATGCCAGTAGTTATAACCTTAGGCATCTAGAACTTTGAGCAGCTTAAGAAAGTTATAGAGCCTATTTTGTTGTTTTTGTTTTAAAGCTTATATTTATAAATGTTTTCATTTTAAAGTATAGTAACATAACAAATAGTTCTTTTACATTGGTGGTCTTCCCATAAGGGTGTGTAACCTCCTTAAATTACTTACATGAATTCTACGCAGCAAGTCTTTGTCCTGCACCTTCTAGATGTCGCACTCCATTCCAGAGACTGGCATTTGATAAAACCCAGGAAACAGGTACATAAACATATATTTTAAATATAAAATAGAATGTGGTGAGTGCAGTAGAAAAATAATATTGGGATACAGATTAGGAGAAACATATTTCTTGGATAAAGTATTTATTTGGAAACTTGGAAAATATTTCCAAATAAGATAGCCAGAGTTTTCCCCTCTAAATGCTACACTCAGGATCCCCAAATAATTGTTTATATTATAGTTCTGTGCTATCTGTGTCTTGCTAAACACATCCTTCCACTCTTGGGAAGTAATGGGCTATAGTGCACCTCTCCTTACTGGGCAAGTACTGCTCACACATGTGAGTCCCTGCTTGCGCCCCAGAATTGCTGAGAGCTAGCCTTTTTTATGTGCTGTGTTGGGTTGTTGGGCAATAATATGCTTGGTCATTGTGCACTAACTATACCGCCAATATCTTGCTATTTCTCTCGGTTCTGCTGTGCTTGGTTTGTCTGGCAATTGGCTTTCCAAGCACCTGAGATTTGGGACATCTCAAAATGAACATCAGAACTGAATGCCTGATTTTTCCTGATTGGACCTCCTTTTCTAGGATTCCTTTCCTTCTTGGTAAATGGCTTCCAGTTGCTCAAAGTAGAAACCTGGACTTTTCTCTCTCTTCCCAAACCAATCTCCAAACTGTCAGCATAGCTCTACGTTGATGTATATTCAGAATCGAGCCGCTTTCACTGCTACTGCCCTCCCTCGTCCGAGTCATAACGTCATCTCCTATCAACCGGGTCACAGACTAGCTCCCAACGAGTCTCCCGCCTCTGCCCTTGTGCGCCTCGGCCTACTTTCAATACAGCTGCCAGAGTTATTCTTTTAGAAGTTATGTTTGACATCTTTCTCCTGCTGAGAACTTTCCATGACTTCCCACCTCACTCAGGAGGAAAGCCCGACATCCTTACAGTGGCCTACCAGATGCTACCTGATCAGGGCTCTGTTGCCTCTCTGAACTTACCTCTCACAACCCTGGTCCCCCACTGCTCCAGCCACAGGACTTCCTGACCATCGTTCTTCATATATGGACATTCTTTCACCCACTTCACAGCCTTTGTATTTGCTTTTCCCTTTGGAATTCTTTTCTTAGTAGCCCCATTGCTTACTTATTCATCTCTTCAAGTCTGCATGCCAAGGTCTTTCCTGACCCCTCTATAAAAGTGCAAGCTCCTCCACTCCCAGCAATGTAACTTTCCCTATACCTCTTACCTTGTTTTATATAGCAACATCGGATATATTATACATTAGCCTATTTATTTGTTTCTCTCTGCACCACCACCCCCACTCATCTCAGCTCCGTGAGAGCCCATATTTTTTGTATGTTCTGTTCACTGTGCCTAGACTTTCCTCTGGAACATTATATGCTCTCAGTGAATATTTTTTGTAAGAATGTATGGTTTGGTGGGATCTAAACAAAAGTTGATGTATCACTTGTCTTACTGCTGCCCGAGGATCATACTATACAATTAAGCTGATTAATTTCTCACAGTTCTAGTCAGAAGAAGGTGGGGAGGTCTTCCGGAATGAGCTATAATATACCCCAACTCACCAGGAACTGCTAGCACCTATCACCTATTCCTGAGCCAGCGTCTATGAGTGGTGATACGGCTGTGCTCGGTTTAGTGATGCCTTCCCCGCCATGGGGTATAGATATTACTAAATGGACATTAAAATATTTATTTTATTGGGCTTACATGGAATATCTCAAACCATTACCAGTTGTGTGGTCATAGGATTGCAAAAGGAACTCATGGTGATTTTTGGCAAGTTTTTTAGATTTTTATATTTTTCCCCCGTTGGGGAAAAGCAATCAGCGCAGTAAGTACATCAGGAAAACAACAACAGCAAGAACAACCACATGGCAGTGTTGCAGTGCAAAGTCTCTCTTTAGTACTTGATCTTATCACATTATAAACACAATTTTCCCGTGGGGCTGGATTAGGCCCTTTCCTATATACACAAGAACATTAACCTGTTTTAAGTAATTGAATAGCTATTGACTACTTATCTGAACGTACTGAATTAAGTTTGCTTATTAACCAGTTTTCTAAAATACAAATCCCAGATCCCTTCCGGCCTACATGGTGCAGTCAAGACCACTTAGTCTGAATGTAGGACCCTTCCTTCTGTGTCTGTGGGTGTTTACATCCTCACCAGGCTGTCACCTTCAAGGATTCTCGCCCTTTATGCCATCTCCATTTGGCTCCTTGATTACTTGTTACTGACCAACACTGCCACCACTGACCCTCGCTGCCCCACCATACAATGATCTGAACCATTTCCTGGCTAGAAATGTTAGACTTAAAATTAAGGGCACAGAAGAGTATGTTAAAATTTTTATTTTGCCTGAGCTAAGTAGTTCCATTGATATACAGCAAGTAAAATAACTTTATGCTTTTCCCACTTAGCTGCAGTAAAACTGACAGTAAAAAATAAATGGTGAACAAAGTTCGTGTATCATTAGTTGTGACATCCCCTTGTTCCATAAGCGACACTGAAATACCTATCTTTATAAAGATAAAGATAAAACACCTATCTTCATGTGCTTTATTTTCTCCCTTTTCCTACTCTAATCTCTATTATAGGAGAGTAAATCTACACAAATTCAGAGGCAACATATATCTGGAGACAAATGTCAAGCAATTTGTTTTCTACTGAAATATGCATTATAATAAAGAAATACGTGTTTATTTTCTTGGGCATGCATTTCTTACAGGAAATCTTAACTTTAAAAATAATTTGACTCTTGCTATTACCCAAATAATCTTTAGCAAACAGTAACAAAAAATTTTGAAATTCAATTATTCTACAAATCCTGGGCCAATTAAAATTTAGGACAATTTGGTTATACTAGTGTATGCTTTTTTTTTTTTAATTCAAGCTTCCTAGTGTTATAACCTTTTCTAACACATGACATTCTTCCTTAATATTCATTAAACTATTGATAAAACTCTAAAGTTTAAGTGGTAAGGAAAACTGGTGAATTATTTTAAAAAAACAAAAAAAAAAAACCCCAAAACCAATTCTTTGTGGTTCATGGAGCGAGGCATTTCAGCTTTGCACAACATGCATGCTTTCTGACTCACTCACAGCAGCTCTTTTTGTCCTACAAACCGTTTCTTCCCAGTGGGAAACGAATCATATCATACATCTTTATAAGCGTACTGTGTGCTGTAGGGAGGGGTGGTGCCTTTTCAAAGTGGTGTGGGTGGATCTGCTGACACAAGGCAAACTTGTACCTTTAGTATTTAGCCTCGGATGTAAGGTCGGAGCTGGAGGCCGTGATTCCAGGCTAGCTCTACACAGTTAGGTCTCAGTTACCGCTACTAATGGAGAGTGGCGGGTGTCTCATGCCCTGACATGGTGATTACCAAAGTACATTTTGAACATACAGAATATATATTTAGCTCTTGGATTAAATTAGGTTCCTTTCAGTAGATACCATTTAAAAAGAGTTTCGCGACCATATCAAAATTTACCTTTCTTTTCTGAGTCCTGGTTTTGATAGAAAAGGGAAGCGATTCCAAATTGTGTGATGTGGCAGGAAGAAGTTACATGGGATGCCTTTTCGCCTGACGAGGCAGTCAGCTCTGTACTTCCTATCTATGTAGTTCATTTGCCCACTCAAACATTATGTTCACATATTCTAGGTGCTAAGGACATAGTCGTGAGCAAGAAAAGGAAGGTAACTGAACTCATAGACTGTATGCTTTAGTTGAAGAAAATAAAAAATAAAATAACAGAAACATAAAATAATTTCAGTTAGTGATGTGTGATATGTAAAATTTTATAACCCGATTATATGTAAAACATTACCTGGGGGGAGCACCGTAAGGTATAGTGATTGGAGACAACCTCACGGAGACAGCAACACGAAGGAAGAGACTTGGATGTCGGTCAGGAGACAGCCGTGTGCGTGGCCTGAGCATATTTGAGAAAAACCAAGACCGCAATAAAGAGGAGAATTGAAGGAAATGAGGAGAGATAGGGAAGGAGCTAGATTACTTAGGGTATTTATTACATTATGAAATACACTTGTACCTTATAATCAAATAGCAATAGCGATTGTTGGAACCTACGCTAAAATCTGTTTTTCTTTTTGTGTGGAATACTTCAACTTGTGAGAAGGATTTTCACAAACCTGCCTCATAATTCATGTTAAAGTTATTTTGGGGAATTCTGAGTTTCATTTCTCTCATTGTAACCATTGTAAAGCTTATGTATAGGACTGTGGGAACATTGGATATTACCATAATTTTGTTCCCTTGAATATTTGCTGGGCTGATTTGATGTGATTTTCTCCGATCTTGTAAATGATGTTGTTCCATCTATAATGTCTTATAGAAAAATATGAGATACAGCAGTTTCTAATTTCCTCTCCATCTACCAGCTGACTCATCCATCCCCCAGCTGACTCATCCATCCCTGTGGGTCCATAAGCTCCTCTTGTAGTTAGGACTTCCTTATAGCTATAATCAAAAAATGTGTGTGTGCACATGCACACAGACACAAACACGCATGTATTGCCACTGAACTATTTTGCTTCTTATCTGTAAGTAGGAAAGTAATGATTGCCTTCATTCTCGCTCCTTGAGGTTAAATGAATTGATGGGTTTATAGCTAACTGCTGTTACTTACTATAAAATTATTTACCAAATACAAAAATATGAACCCAAGGAAACGCCTGTTACTAGACAAATGTCAATAGCATTGGTAGCATGAGATATGTTAAATTGTAGAGAAGAAAATAGGAAAAAAAGAGGAACTGAGAACAATGTATTTGTTGTGTATCCCTCCATAACAAACCACTCCCCAGTTTGGTAGCTTAAACACAATTTATTATTCCTAGTGATTTTGTGGCTTTTTCTTCTGCTGGTCTTGCCTGTACACTGTCATGCAGATGCTTCAGCAGGTGGGTCACCTGGGACAGCTGCACCTCTCTCTTCGTGTGGCCTTTCAGCCTCGAGGAAGCCAGACCAGGCTTTTCCAGAGCATGATGATCTCAAGGTTGTAAGAGGGTGAGAATGAGGCCTTCTTGGAAATTGTAGGATATCATTTCCATGAAATTCACAAGGCCCACCCAGATTCAAAGGGTGGAGAAATAGGCCCCCTTCCTGATGGAAGGAGCTGCAAAGAAAGTGTGGCTATTTTTAATCTGAGAGAGCTAGAGTGAGATCCAGATTCAGGAGGAAGGAGGAGCAGGGGTGAGAGTGGCGGTGGGTAGGGAGAAAAAAGGGACAAATGAGGTACAAAGGAAGTGAGAAAAGTGACATCTGAAGTATCAAAGTACAAGTATTCCTTTCACATTTTACTCCAATTTGGCTCAAGGACTATCAATCAATTACATGTATGTTCAGCAAAGTTTTCCAAAGGTTTGGAGACAATGGACATGGAGCAGAGAAGGGAAGAGAGAAAGGAAGGGGGCAGAGAGAGACTGTGAGAGATGAGTGGGGGAACAGGAAATAAATCCACATCTAATTTTAGCTTAGTCTTCGGACAAAATCAAAGCATTTGCTAATCAGCATCTTGCAGAATATAGATCTCTTGTTCCTTCAGAGGAGCAATCTGACACAGGAGCATTTTCAGTGTGACATCAAATAACACCCCTTTTTGAAGAAGTGCTTCTTTGAGCAGTGGTGATTTCATGTCTACTGTACATAATTTGAGGATGTACTCATGCTTTGGACTAATGCATCACTATGTGGAACTAGTACAGACTGATGTATTAGTTTAATAAAGCATTCCAGTGAAATCGGTTAGTTTCATTAATGGCTGGGAAAGGACTGTAAAAGCAAAATCAATTAGTGGTGAGACAAAAAAATATTAGAATCCCTTTATTTAAATCATTGCAGATGGAAAAAGTAAAAATATTGCATGTCTCTGTGTCTTGGCAGACAGACTGTGTTGTTGCTTAGAGAGCCATGATCCTAATTCTTGTTGGGGTAGATTTTATATAGACTCATTAATCTAAACCCCTAAATTGACCAGATGAACTTGTAAGGATAAGCAGGCTCCTGTGGCTTTGTGTGGGCAATAAATGAATGAGAGTCCTGTGTAGGCTCTATTTTAATGTACGACTTATGGCCCATGTTGTTTCCTTTTTAACTGATAACCTTAAGCCTTCAGACTAAATACCTCACTTGGACTCCAGTGATATATATCAGAGCGAAGTTCAAAAATATGCAGCATTGAACCTAACCTTCTGCGTTCTGGGGCCACTTCTATCTCGTACAACATGTTTCACAGTCCCTGAGCCCTATATAAGGGAAACTGGGTGTTGAGCTAGTTTTTTCCCCCAAGCTCTATCTTGCATGAAGTTTGCATACTGCGGACAAACTGATAGTTCAATTTTCCTGCCTTTGGAAGCCTCAAGCATAAAATTCAGGTGCTTTGTCACTCCCCCCCCACCCCTCCCCAAAGAAATTCCTGTTTAAAATCTTCTTTACTGGAAATAGTTTTCCATAGAGACCTAGTAGGAAACTAAACATATGCAAATTTCAACCTAGTAAGAGAGGAAATATAGGTGGTCTCTTTTTCCTGCTGCTTTTAGAGGTTGTAATTGTTTGTATTTTACAGAGCTTCAGAGCTCTGTAAACACCCTCGAAAAATAAAGCGGAATTATTCTACTGGTTTAATGAGTGATTCAGCTGATCAAAGTTAATGCTGCTCATCCCTCTTGGCACTGTCTGATCTAAAATCAGGCGCTAATTAGTGCTTTTACTGCGCTCACTCTGTGCTGGGCCTCTTGGTCTCGGCTGTCTCTTTGGATTTAGAATAACTGGTACTCACAGTACACCTTTGTGATTGTGCCTGTCGGTGAGTTGGTTAGTTGTTTACCATGGTCATTTCATAAACATATTAAGTTGCTGGTACAAGATAGAAGCCAAACACGTGCTACTTATTTAAAAAATAATTTCTGTTTAGATTTAAAACAGTAATAGGTTTCCACAGTCCTGACAGGAGCTTTTTTAGATTAAATATGCAGCATCAATTGTGGCATTTCTGTTCTTTCTAAATGAGTGAATTTCCTGCAGTGGTCATGTCTAAAACAGTGGATAGTGACTCCAGGAAAATAAGCCTAAACCAGAACTCCAAAGCTAAAAGAGAGAATATAAGTTTTGTATTTGTATGGATTCATGAGACCTCTTTGCAGTTAAAGCGAGTTCAAGTTTTATTAAAGAATATCTATTAGTACCGGCCCAGATACACACAAGCATGCTTTCATTCCCAGAGCTACATATACACTGGGCTAACACATCCAAGTGCTATTCACTGATGTAGTTGGATCATGACCATTGGGCTTGTCTCAGATGCCACTGAAACTGGAACAAAAACTCTTTTACCCATATTTTTGAGAGCAAAATTTGAATTTCATCTCAACTATGTATGTAATTCTGACAGAGTCCTGTCTTTTTTATTTAAAAGGAAGAATTTTTTATAAAACCGTTTAGTTTCAGTATTACATAGTGGAAAAAAAATGAATAGAGTGGTTTTATCCTAGACTA
Source organism: Balaenoptera physalus (assembly GCF_965194825.1). NCBI lineage: Eukaryota > Metazoa > Chordata > Mammalia > Artiodactyla > Balaenopteridae > Balaenoptera > Balaenoptera physalus. The sequence goes on from NC_138883.1 coordinate 52,473,634, forward strand.
GTAGACTAGTAATAGAATATAGGTTTATATGTGAGCATCCTTTGTAATTTAAGGGCCATACCTTAAAACTCTTGCTCCCTAACCTTTTATAATCTTCCAAAAAAAATAACTGCTTTGGATCAATACACTTTTTTTTTTTGATTCTATATCCAGGATACAGAGGACTGTTGGAGAAAGTCACAAGTGTTGATTTCTATCACAACAGACACATGGCCTTTCACCTCAGATGTGTCCTGGATCTTGCTCTGTAACCAAGGCTGTTCCAAACAGTTTCTCCTAGTTACTCTCTGCAGCTCTTACAGACCTTCAGTTTTTCTTCATGCCCTCTGTCTGACTCCTCAGATCTAGCTGATGGTATCAACTAACATTATTCTGCAGAGTAAAAGGAGTTCCTCAACCTACAACCTAGTTGGTGCTCAAAAATATTTGTTCAATTAAATGCCTAGTATTTCTGTTTGTGTTGATATCAAATATTCTGCCAGCTTGTACTATCTTTGGAAATCTTGTGACAACAGACTTGTATTATTACTCTTTATAGCCATACAATATTATAGATGGTAGACATTTTGGGACACATCTCTCTGCATGTTGTAACAAGGTGCTAGTAATAACAGCGTATAATTCTGGTGTCACCAAATTAAAATTTCTTGTTAAAGTTGTCCCTTTAGTCAGGGAAAACTTACCGGCTAACATGACTTTTCAGTGTTTGAAAATGGCTTCTATTCAGCTGTCAAAAAGACACTTAAAGCTGCCTTTTAGCAACAGTGATGAATTTATACCAATTTAAGTGAGCTCTTTCCAGCTTTTCTTCATGATCTGACATGCAGACACACATCTTTGATGTAGTTTACTAGGACAAGGGTGACTGAGGCTGTGACTATGGACCATAAGCATCCCCACCTATGGGTTTTGATGCATTTCTTTTGTCCCCAAAGCCTGACACTTTAAGGAATCAAGACTACTGAGAGCCCTTGAGAAGGTATGCACACAATTCTGTTACATCCAAAAGCAACCATGTAGTCATTAATTCAATAAGATTTAGGTAAAGTATTAAACTGTCCTCCTGGGACAACCATGTAGAGTAATAGAGAGGAGAAAACTTACCATAGCCATGTAGCCTATACAGCTGCAAATCAAATATATCTCATTTCCTTGTAAATTTCATTTACAGTTCTTTACTCTGTATGGTATAAACTAGAAACTAAATCATTTCTTATTTTCCTTCTTTGATAGAGCTATTACTGAGGATATCCAGAACATAAATAAGTTATCCACCTAAATCTGTATTAAATCTTTACTTTCATTTATGTATATTTTTTACATTTCAAACAGATTTATGATTCATTTCAAAACACAGTGGGGTGAGGTGATAATAACACAGAATAACTCTTCAGCAGACCTGATGCCCAGCACTGACTCTATCCTTAACCAACTAGGTGATTTTGAGAATATGATTAACCCCCTCCTCACCTGATTTATCTGTGAAGAAAGAGGGTGGGAGCCAACTTATTTTTAAAAATTTGTTTCAATTGTAAATTAATGTAATTTTAGAACACAAGCTTGTAAAGTATATGAAGGAGACATTGTGTTTTCCAGATGGGGAAATTGAGGCAAACAAGATCAGTTACTTCTTCAGAGCCTATTCTTTTGTATGGGGTTAAACTGATTGATGGAGTTAAATGGAAAACTCATGACTCCTACGCTAAGCACATGCCACCTTCTGCTACTTCTTGAAAGAAATATTGAATGCAGCAAAATACTCAGCTGTGTGTCAGCGATTTGAGTTCCGTGTATTGCCTTTTCTTTGTGTGCCTAAGTAGACATCAGTAATTATTGTAATTTGATTTGCTGCCATTTGAATGAAATGGAAAACACCAGCACTTCTTAGTTTCCAACTGACTTCAGTCTTTCCTACTAGCAGATTTTCTGTCTCTTTATGTTTCAGATGGAATTGACTTGACAGATTCCTTTTAAGTTAAAAATCATTGACTCAGTTATGGAATATCCTTCTTGTGCATAATGATATTGTGAAGCATACTAGAGGAGGACAGACATGACATCTTCCCCAAGTGATCTTATTATCTAGTTTAGGAAGTGAAATAAACTGATGGGAAACAAATAGAGGATGGCACACTATTGGTGTTGCATCCCAGTTTCATGATTCCTTCTACTAAACTATATTCTGTCTAGATATTAAATATAACCCCTTCTTATAATGTATCTAGCAGCAGTTAATTCTCCTAGTTAATTGTTTCTGTGGAGGAATGCACTGAACTACATTTGGGGGGGAAGAGTCTAGAGATAATTGCAACTTTCTTTCCTTTAAATTATTGTAATTGTGGTAAAATATACATAGCATACCATTTATCATTTTAACCATTTGTAAGTGTACAAATTCAATGGCATTACATCCATTCATAATGTTTTGTGACCATCACCACTATGTACACTCAAAATTTGTCATGCCCAACATAAATTCTGTACCCATTAAATAATAACTCCCCTTTCTGTTTCTACTTTCTGTCTTTATGAATTTGTCTATTCTAGGTGCTTCTTATAAGTGGAATCATACAATATTTGCACTTCTGTGTCTGGCTTATTTTACTAAGCATGTTTTCAAGATCCATCTATACTATAGCATGTATCAAAATTTCATTCCTTTTTGTGGCTGAAAAATATTCTGCTGTATGTATGTATCACATTTGGTTTATCCATTCATCTGTTGATTGACACAGGTTGTTACCACCTTTTGGCTATTGTGAATAACTCTGCTATGAAATTTGGTGTACAAGTATCTGTTTGAGTTCCTACTTTCAGTTATTTTGGATGTATACCTAGGGGTGGAATTTCTGGATTATATAGTGTTTCTATGTTTAACCTTGTGAGAAACCATAAACTGTTTTCCACAGGGGCTGCACCATGTTACATTCCTACCAACAATGTATGAGAATTGCAATTTCTCAACATCCTTGTCAGCACTATTTATTTATTTTATTGTAGGCTTCCTAGTAGATGTGAAGTGATATCTCATTATAGTTTTGATTTACATTTCCCTAATGACTGATGATGTTGAATGCCTTTTCATGTGCTTATCAAAGCTTTCTTTTACAAAATATATACTAAAGCATACTTTGCATCAATATCTTATAGATATATTACTTGATAAGCTTTATACCTTTGATGTCCTAATAAATCAATATCTGTCCTTTCCCAGGGCTTGAAGAATTATATCTGGAGGTGGCAAGTCCAGACTCTGTGTTTTTTTTCTTTTAAATAAATCTTCCATATATGTAACTTTCTTTTTGACTGTAATCTACTATATTTTTAAAGAGGAAGCCATTGTAGCAGCTGTTGAACCCAAACAAAGATACATGAAAGTGCTTTAAAGTTGTTATAGTAGTTATGATTAGGGAGAAGGGTGTTGAGCAAAGGTCATTTTGATTCAAATGAATATTAATTTGTCACTTTTACATTTATAAAATATCTCTTTGAAAGGGAAACATAAAGTTATTTTTCAAAATTTTCAGTTTCTGAGATGTAAAGATACAAGGTGAAGGATCATAATAAATTCCAAGATCTCCCATGGGCTAGTCATATTATAGTTGGAATATTTTACTGACATTATTATTTTTAGTTCATTGTTGGAAAAGAGTGTTGGTGAATTTGCTAGAAAAAAGAGAGAAAGTTTCACCTAGGATATTTTCCCTATTGAATTTTACTGCAAAAAATTAAAATATTTTCTTTAAAAAATGGACAGACGGCTACATAGATGTCATTTCTTGATTGTGGAAGCAGACAATTTTAGTCAATCTGTGAGAAATAGTCATAGAGAATTTGTTTATTTTGATGATTCCTTTAGCTTTTTCTTAAATGACTATTAAATTTAACCTTAAAGGGAAAATTTTCATGACCTCAGATTCTTTGTTTTTTTTTTAAAGAGCTCCTGACTTATTTATTTATTTATTTATTTAGGCTGTGTTGGGTCTTCGTTTCTGTGCGAGGGCTTTCTCTAGTTGCGGTGAGCGGAGGCCACTCTTCATCGCGGTGCGCGGGCCTTTCACTGTCGCGGCCTCTCTTGTTGCGGGGCACAGGCTCCAGACGCGCAGGCTCAGTAGTTGTGGCTCATGGGCCTCGTTGCTCCGCGGCATGTGGGATCTTCCCAGACCAGGGCTCAAACCCGTGTCCCCTGCATTGGCAGGCAGATTCTCAACCACTGTGCCACCAGGGAAGCCCCAACCTCAGATTCTTAATGAAAGGTCTCTTGATTATTCCAGCACATCCATCTCTCACAGAATATTTCAGTCTTCTATGGGAAGAAGACCTTGATGGGATTTTGGATGTGTGGCCTCAGTGTGGTAACACAGTGACTCAGTAACACATTAACAGGAATGCTTTATTTGATGTAGCTACCAATTAATGCAGAGTGGGGCTCTTATAGAATGGCCTTAAGCACCAAGGCATATTGGTTATGGATTCAAGCTCTTGATTGAAAGTTGAATCAAGACTCCGTAACCTACTAATTTTTAGAAGTTGGGAACATTGCCTCATCTCTACAGGACTAGTTTCTTTATCTGTAAAAACGGTTATAGCAAAATACTTCAGAAGGATATTTTGAAGGTTAAATAAATGAATCCAAGTAGCAGAATGTCTGGGAAATACTGTGTTCAGGAAGCATTAGTTGTTGATGATATTGGTAATAATTTTGGGTAGGGATATGAGGCGAAGAGAAACCAGAGGACAGAATGTGTTTCCTGGGAGGAGACAGAGTAGGGAAAGTGATGCTGAAAGTGGAGCTGGTTGGGTGGTCAGAAGCAAACTGCTTAATAATTTTACCATGGACCTGAACATATGAAACATCAAAGAAAAATATAAATAAGAAAATAAGCCACAAAAAAATGACTTTGAAGAATGAGTCAGAAGTGCTTTTGGAAGATGATGAAGAGCTAAGTCCACATGTTTTTAGGTTTCAGTTCTTAGAATGAATCAATTGCATAATTTTTAAAAATTCTCATCAAATTCTACTTCTTGACTCCAGAATTATTAGTACAACACTGGAGACCTTTTGGGTTTTTGGTTTTTTTTTTTAACTTTTAAACAAATTTTATTGAGTTATAATTAACATACAATAAAATTCACCCATCTGAAGTGTACAGGTCAACGAGTATTGACAAAATATGTGCACTTGTGTAAATACTCCTATAATCAACATATAGAATACTTTCATTACCTACCTTCCCAAATTATCTGGTTTTCCTTTGCAGCCAGTTCCCCCACCTTAGCCTTGGGCAACAACTGGTTAGGTTGGATTTTTGTTGTTGTTTTAGAATTTCCTATAAATGGAATCATATAAGATATACTTTTTAATATTTGAATTATTTTGTTCAGCAGGGGAGTCTTATAAAGTCAGACTTGTTCTTATAGAAAAGGCATAATACCTCATGCAGACTGTCAATTTCCTTGTTAGGGCTTTGAAAACTACCAAATCATAGAGGAAAAACTGAGTTAAGGGACAGAGATCTCTATATGCCTACCTGCTTCTGCCTAGTGTGGGCACTGCCTTGGTGACTCACTTCAGGTGATGAACATTTGATATGCGTGGCTGAGGATGGCTCCTTCAGAGAGTATAATTAATGCCTCTCACTCTATTAGGCTGTCATGCCCTTGAGTGAATTCTTCACTTGGATTCAACTGAAAATATAGTAGGATGAGTTTGTGTGGGTTGCTCCTTTTTTAAAAATTTCTTCGAGTACATTAGTTTTTATGTGTTCCTTCAGTGCTAGGGATCGTCAAAGAAACATGGTTGAAAATGTCTAAAGGATCTTCTTTTGAACGTCCCAGTTATTTCTTCTTGTTGGTTATGTGCAAAATCATTAAGGCTCTACAGTATGCATAATTTATTGTTAGGCACTTTTAGGGTGTGAGAGAAGCTGAAGTTATGGGCCTTGCTCTAGAAGAGCATGTATATGTGTTGGAGTGGGATTTGTGAAAGAGACTAGGTATTCAGCTAGACCTTGAATTTGGGTAATGTCTTAATTGTGAGGAGCGAGGAGGCATTCTCAGATGAAGGGGGAGAGCACCAACAAAGGCCAAAAGGTTGGAGGATATGGAGGAAATTGTCGAGACAGGTAAATGTGATGTACACCATATAATCTGTCTTATCCATTGCACTAGAAGCAACTTGAGAACAGAGAGCCTTCCTTGACCCACTCTATTATCAGCATCTAGCATAGTGCTAGGTACACATTAGTATTCAGTAAATATTGGTTGAAAAAATAAAAAGCATGCATGGAACTTCATGGCGAGCACAGAGCCTAGTGGGGAGTGGCTCTGTCTCTACTACACTTGCAGTTAAGAACCAAGACCAAGTCCTTGTTTAAGTAATGAGCACAACTGCATCTGACTCCTGAGAATACAAAGACCACTTAGAAGGCTGCACTTCCTCCTTAAGCCCTGAGGGACACTGAACCTAAAAGTCTATTTCAAAACAATGACAGAAACCTACTTTTACTCAACCTGAACCTTAATGTTTCCATTAATTTATGTTTTTTGATTGAAACAACTTTATGGGTCCTTCAGAGGAATCTGTAGAAGAACCTATCCTCTTATTGGAATGTTGAATTTATTTACAAGCTCTCAAGACATTTTACTTTCTAACACTTTAAGATAAAAATTAGAGTAAATCAGTCATCAAAGCCAATAAATTATTATAGAGGTATGGGAGAGAATAAAGTAAAAGAGAAGGATATACATATCCACGTTCTTACCAAAGTCCCAACAAACTAGCTCTTTAAAAGTATGAACACTTATTCTAATGTTTATCCTAGACAAAACCGTGAATCTCCTGAAAGGGAGCAAGCCTTAATTTAGGAGTTAATTGTACTTTGTACAAGGACTGTATTTCTCAAGCCACACTGAATCTGAATTCCTTACTGAGGCAAAGAGGTGAACTGATTGATTTTTGAAAAATTTACTTTTCAAATTTTTTTATTTTATAGTTTTTATTTTGAAAAATAAAATTTTATTTCATACTTTTTTATTTTGAAAAATGTATAAGTTTCATTCTAAAAAACTTCTGGCACTTCTATAATTTCACTAGTGTTTTTAGTTAAATTACATTTTAAATATCATTTAAAACATGCATGTCACTGATGAAATCTCCCCACAAGAAACTGTTTGGAGTAGCAAAACACAAATAATCAAGCAGGGTCTTAACTAAACTGCTGTCTTTACATGACACTGAGTTTTCATATTGTTTGAATTGGTGCCAAACCTTAACAAATAAGTGTGAGAGCATGAATGGCAGATGTCCAATCTCAGCAGTCAAACCTGGGTATCTTCACATCAGAGATTAGCAATTTTCCTTTGCCATGAGGCAGCAGAGACAAAAATTTTCTTTTGTAAAACTGGTACTAAATTTAATAAGATTCCACAGGGGAGAGTCATTTCTTATGACATATCAGAGTTCTAATATAAAGATGAAATGGCCTCTCCTGTTCCAAAATTAGCCTGTAATTGGGTTAAATTGACACTTTTTCCTAACATTTCATCATTATTTGTTGATTAATCATCAGATTTCAAAAATATTACTTGGTTAAGCTAATGGAAAAATTTCCTTGTCTTATGGGTGTTCAGTGAACATATTACAAAATACCGTTTGGTGCATTATTACTATAATTATCCTAAGATACATACTGCATATGAAAATTTCTTGGTTTAACTGATCTGTATTATCTTCTTGACATTTTAATAACTAAATTCACAATAATGAGGACATACCTTCATTTTCTCTGTAAAATATTCAGTTATACCTAGTGTTCATAATCATGCCCTATGTCTTTCTCCCTAAATGCCTTTGCTTACACTTTCCTTCTGCCTAGAAGGTATCTTACCTTGTCAAAATCCAACTCATCCTTTAAGATCCAGTTTGTATTCTTTTATACCTACTGAAAAATGATAACTAAATCTCCTGAAACTTTAGTTATTTGCATCTTTCTTTTGACAATTTTCATATTCTGCTTTTCATTTAAAATATTTATACTGAACATCAGCTATTTACTGTACCATGAACTAAGCCACTGCCGCGCTTATATTGTAATGGGGAAGACAGATAATTTAAGATAGTATTAAAATAAAGAATGATATCTTCTCTTACCACTCTATTCAACATTAGGGTCTAGCCAGAGCAGTTATGCAAGAAAAATAAATAAAAGGCATCCAGATTGGACATGAATAAATAAAACAATTTCTATTTGCAAATGACATAATTTTGTTTATAGAAACCCCTAAGGAATCCATATATAAAAACTGTTAGAACTAATAAATGAATTCAGCAAGGTTGTAAGATACAAGATCAACATGTGAAAAGTAATTGCATTTCTATACATTGTCAATGAACAATTTGAAAATGAAAATAAGAAAGCAGTACCACTTACAATACCATCAAGAAGAATAAAGTACTTAGGAATAAATATAACAAAAGAAGTGTAAGACTTGTATACTGAAAACTATAAAGCATTATTGAAATAAATTAAAGACCTAAGTAGATGGGAAAATGTCTTATGTCCATGGATTAGAAGATTTACTATTGTTATCATGATAATAGTCCCCAAATTGATCTACAGATCAATAAAATCCATATCAAAATCCACACCACCTTTTTGCAGAAATTGACAAGCTGATTCAAAAACTCATATGGAAATTCAAAAGACTCAGAATAGCCAAAACAATCTTTGAACAAAGTTGGAGGACTCAAACCAACTGCTATCAAAACTCACTACAAAGCTACAGTAATCAAGGCAATGTGGTATGACCTATTGGCATAAATCAATGTAATAGAGTCTGGTAATAAACACTTGTATTTTGGTAAATTGATTTTTGACAGAGATGCTAAGACAATTCTGTGGGAAAAGAATAGTCTTTTGAACTTATGGTATTTGTACAACTGGATATCCATAGGCGAAAGAATGATGTTGAACCTTTTTTTCATACCATATACAAAAATTAATGCCAAATGAATTATAGGCTTAAATGTAAGAGCTATAACTATAAAACTCTTAAAAAGAACGTAGGCCTAAATCTTTGTGATCTTGGGTTAGGCAATGATTTCTTACAAATGACACCAAAAGCACAAGTGGCAAAAAAATAAAAATAAATTGTGGCAGGTAGAATAACATCTCCAGAAAGATGTCTACATTCAAATCCCCCAAACTTGTGGTCACCTTACCTGGCAAAAGGGATTTTGTGGATGTGATTAAGTTAAGGATCTCAACCTGGAGAGATTATCCTGGGTTATCTGGGTGGGTCCAATAGAATCACAAGGGTTTTTTAAGGGGAGAAAGGACACAGGAAAGTCAGAGGAGGAAATGTGAAGACAGAAGCAGAGTTTGGAGTGATGCAAGACCACGAGTATGCAGTTTTAAGAAGCTGGAATAGGCAAGGAAACAGATTCTCCCCTAGAACCTCCAGAAGTAGTGCAGCTCCGCCAACATTTTGATTTTCACCCAGTGATACCCATTTTGGACTATTATATTGCCCAGAACTGCAATATAATAACTTTGTGTTGGTTTAGGCCATTAAGTTTGTGGTTGTTACAGCAACAGTAGAAACCTAATACAAAGATAAATTGGACTTTATTAAAATTAAATCTTTTGTGCTTTAAAGGACAACATCAAATAAGTGAAAAGACAACTTCCAAATGGGAGAAAATATTTGCAAATCACATATCTGGTGAGTGGTATCCAGAAAATATGAAGAACTCTTACATTCAACAACAAAAAAAGACAAATAACCCAATTACAAAATGAGCAAAGGATTTGAATAAACATTTCTCCAGAGAATATATAAAGATGGCCAACAAGCACATGATAAGATTCGCAACATTATTAGTCATTAAGGAAATGCAAAGGAAAACCACAAGGAGATAACACTTCACAACCACTATGATGGCTGTAATAAAAAAGATGGATAATAACAAGTGTTGGCAAGGATGTAAGATATTGGGACCCTCATACATTGTCGGTGGAAATATAAAATGAGTCAGCTATTTTGGAAAATAGTTGTTGGTTCCTCAAAATGTTAAGCACAGAATTATCTTATGATCCACCAATTTCGTTTTTGATAATATCCCCAAGAGAATTTGGAACATACTTTTACACAAAAGCTTGTGTATGAATGTTCACAATAGCATTATCTATAATACTCTAAAAAGAGAAACAACTCAAATGCCTACCAACTTGTGAAAGGATAAATAAGTTGTGGCATATGTATACAATGGAATATTATTCAGTAATAAAAGGAAATGAAGTAATGATACATGCTCAACATAGATGAACCTTTCAAACCTTCTAAATGAAAGAAGCCAGACACAAAAGGACACATATTTTATGATTCCATTTAGAAGACAGTCCAAAATAGACAAATCCATTGAAAGAGAAAGTAGATTAGTGGTGCCAGGTGCGGGGAGTGTTCTGGGGAAATAGAAAGTGACTGTTACTGCGTATGGGGTGTTTTTTGGAAATGATGAAAATGTTACACAGTTAATGGTGATGGACACAGAACTCTGTGAATATACTGAAAACTACTGAATTGTAAACAATAAAAGGTGAGGTTTATGGTGTGTGAATTATATCTCAATTCAACTGTTATTAAAAATATGAAAAATTAAATTAGAAAAGGCAGTACGTGCTTTGAAAGGAAAAGTGCAAGGTGCTGCCAGAACCTAGGAGGGCCACCCTGGCATGACTCAGAGTGTTATGGAAGGCTTCTTTATAGAAGATATCTAAATTGGAACATAAAGTAATTTGCTTCCTCCTCTTATATTCTGTTGTAGTCTGTGAACTCCCTGAAAACAAGGACTATATTTTTGTGAGGTGCAGTATCAGAGGGGATAGGCAGTTGAAGAGAATAGAATGACACACAGTCAAGCCAGCAGAGTTAGCTAGATGCCCTTACTACTATAGGAATGTATAGCCTAGATTCAGCTCTATGGCCAAAAGTAAGGAAGCCAAGAATTATAGCTATTTATAGTCAGGATTCACGTACTGAACTCCAAAAGAAAGACAGTGTAGTGTTGACAATGACTGTCCAGGAAGTTGGAATGTGAGTAGGCATCAGGGATAGGACATTCATTAAGAAAGGGTTATTGGATTATAATGGAAAAGGATCTGAAAAAAAATATACATATATATGTATATATATCTGAATCACTTTGCTGTATATCTGAAACTAACACAATATTGTAAATCAGCTATAGTTTAATTAAAAAAAGAAAGGGCAAAGCAGGCCTCAATCTAAGAAAGTACATGGAAGGCCACTTATAGAAGACTGTGTGATGCCCAGCCCAAGTCCCCTCAGCATTCACCATTCCTACATTGATGTACTCCAGAAAACCTCTGTGACTTTTGCCTTGAAGAGCTTTCTTTCAGCCCTCATAGGGGATGTCTGGAAGCGCTTGAGGAAGGATATACCCTGGAGCTGCCCTCAGCCACTAACAAATGGACATTGGAGGATAAATATTCCAAATGCCTCATTCCTTGGGAGGCACAATTCTGGGAAGTGTCTCAGATGATCTTCCAGAGGTGCCCAGTGGAGTTAAGTCCCTGATGCCTGCAGAAATAACTTGTTTTTTAAATGCGTGCCATACTGGTTTGCTTCCATTCCTTGCCTTGCTTTGCTACTTCATACTGATGTTTCTGAGGATTATCTTACAAAAAATTGTTATACTCAAATCCTTATATTTGGGTGGGTACCTGGGAAAAACATTTTAGACACCACTGAAACGGAGACTATGAGTTAAGATATTAGGGAGCAATAAGAATAATAAACTAAATCTCATGGAGTAACGTAGGTGGTCGGGGTAGAGCGTGAAGACGTTGTGTCCTTGGTCGGGGTTGTGGCAAAAGTACGTAGTACTAAGTACAGTCCGACGCCAGTGATTAATGCTGCTCACCACTTCTTTAGGTAGCAGTCAGTTAAAAGGAAAAATCAAAACAAATTTAAATTTAGCTAAGATCAAGTAGAAGATGGAAATATTAAGATGGATAATATTATAGCTATGGTTTTCATCTGTCCAGTAACAGACCTCACCCTCCAGAACTCGGGAGTGAACATGTGACCTAGGCTCTACCAGTCCAAGTAGCCTCTCTTCCCACCTACAGCAATCGGTTCCAGGCTGACTGCCATAGTCCCTTCAGGCTGCTATAATATAATACCCTAAACCGGGGTGGCTTATAAGAAACTAAAGTTTATTTTGCATCATATCGATATGTATCAGTATGTATATTCCTATTGCCATTTTCTTAATTGTTTTGGGTTTGGTATTTTAGGTCTTTTCCTTCTCTTGTGTTTTCTGCCTAGAGAAGTTCCTTTAGCATTTGTTGTAAAGCTGGTTTGGTGGTGCTGAATTCTCTTAGCTTTTGCTTGTCTGTAAATGTTTTAATTTCTCTGTCGAATCTGAATGAGATCCTTGCTGTAGAGTAATCTTGGTTGTAGGTTTTTCCCTTTCATCACTTTAAGTATGTCCTGCCACTCCCTTCTGGCTTGCAGAGTTTCTGCTGAAAGTTCAGCTGTTAACCTTATGGGGATTCCCTTGTATGTTATTTGTTGTTTTTCCCTTGCTGCTTTTAATATTTTTTCTTTGTATTTAATTTTTGACAGTTTGATTTTATATGCGTCTTGGTGTTTTTCTCCTTGGATTTATCCTGTATAGGACTCTCTGTGCTTCCTGGACTTAACTATTTCCTTTCCCATATTAGGGAAGTTTTCTACTATAATCTCTTCAAATATTTTCTCAGTCCCTTTCTTTCTCTCTTCTTCTTCTGGGACCCCTATAATTCGAATGTTGGTGCATTTAATGTTGTCCCTGACGTCTCTGAGACTGTCCTCAATTCTTTTCATTCTTTTTTCTTTATTCTGCTCTGCCTTAGTTATTTCTACTATTTTATCTTCCACGTTACTTATCCGTTCTTCTGCCTCAGTTATTCTGCTGTTGATTCCTTCTAAAGAATTTTTAAATTCATTTATTGTGTTACTCATCATTGTTTGTTTTCTCTTTAGTTCTTCTAGTTTCTTTTTAAACGTTTCCTATATTTTCTCCATTCTATTTCCAAGATTTTGGATCATCTTTACTATCATTACTCTGAATTCTTTTTCAGGTAGACTGCCTATTTCCTCTTCATTTGTTTGGTCTGGTGGGTTTTTACCTTGCTTCTTCATCTGATGTGTGTTTCTCTGTCTTCTCACTTTGCAGACCTTACTGTGTTTGGCGTCTCCTTTTCGCGGGCTGCAGGTTCATAGTTCCCGTTGTTTTTGGTGTCTGCCCCCAGTGGCTAAGGTTGGTCAGTGGGTTGTGTAGGTTTCCTGTTGGAGGGGAATAGTGTCTGTGTTACGGTGGATGAGGCTGGATCTTGTCTTTCTGGTGGGCAGGTCCACGTCCGTTGGTGTGTTTTGGGGTATCTGTGATCTTATTATGATTTTAGGCAGCCTTTCTGCTAGTGGGTGGGGTTGTGTTCCTGTCTTGCTAGTTGTTTGGCATAGGACGTGTAGCACTGTAGCTTGCTGGTCATTGAGTGGAGCTGGGTCTTGGCGTTGAGATGGAAATCTCTGAGAGATTTTCGCCATTTGGTATTATGTGGAGCTGGGAGGTCTCTGTTGGAGCAATGTCCTGAACTCGGCACTCCCACCTCAGAGGCACAGGCCTGACACCCGGCCAGAGCACCAAGAGCTTGTCATCCACATGGCTGCTAGTGTTGGAGGCTCTCCTGCAGAGGTGGGGGACAGCTATGGCTCACCATGGGGACAAGGGCACTGGCAGCAGAAGTTCTGGGAAGCACTCCTTGGCATGAGCCCTCACAGAGTCCTCCATCAGCCCCACCAGAGAGCCTGTAGCCTCCAGTGCTGGGTTGCCTCAGGCCAAGCAATGCAGTTAACAAGTATTCATTGAACAACCCTCATGTGCCCAGATTAAAGGTTAAGCTATAATAATTAGATGATTATTCACAAGTGTGATCAGGTTTTATATTTTATAAAATGACATTAAAATATCATTGCCAGAAGAGGCCAAATTTGATTCCTTTACATTTATGTGCTCAATGCCTAGAATTGTCTCTGAAAAATAGAAGGGGCACAATAAATGCTTCTTCAGTAAATGAGAGATGAACAAATATCATGGAATCGGTGGATTAAAAAAAAGCGGAAAGTTTTATTTTAAAAAATGGATGAATTTATTTTTAAAATAAACACCTATGTGTTTCTCAAATAGCTAACCTCTTGTCATCAGGAAGATAACTAGCTAAGATGATTACTTTTTATCCAGACACTTTGAAACCATGAAAATACAGACTACAGGGTAATCAAGAATAAATAATTTAATTGCCCAGTGCCTCAGTATACTCATTAGCATAGTAGGGATAACGTTATCTTCCCTCTGCATCAATAAGATGTGTTGAGGATTATGTGGGTTTAAAGTAATTAAAAATAAAAGTCTGAATGGACAACTAAGCTCTTCAGAGAAAGGGCTGTTTATACATAAGATAATCATTTCAACTTCTAAAGACAGCTAATAAGGAATTTATCTTAGAAAGTAATCACATATTACCTGGGGATCATATTTTGACTTGAAGATAGATGCAGTTTTATATTATTTTAATCCAAGATCCAAATACAGGGATTTAAATAAAGAAGAGGTAGTGATTAATAAATAGGTATATTTAAAATCTCCATCATTTCTCCATCCTCCTGAGAGTTAGAGGCAGATGATTTTGTTGCTGAGACCTAAAATTTTCATCAATTTTTCAAGGTAGAGAGAGCTTAATACATGTATTTGATATACATATATATGTATATATTTACACATGTATGTATATATGTATATTTCAATAAAATCTTGGTTATTCAAGACCCCAAAGTCTGGTACCCTAAAGTCTCTGAAAATAAATTAAGAATCAATTACATAGTTTTAAAGAGAATTGTCAAGATGAATCGAAGGCTCTAATTCACATTTAAGCCAGGAATTGTAAAACTCTCTCTAGTTTCACTGCATAGCTGCTTCTTGTCATTTGGAGCTCACCATAAATCCGACCTCCTAAGAGAGATGTTTTCCCCAGCCATCCAACTTAATCTGGCTGCCCGGTCTCACATCATTCTGTCTTAAGTCTCTGCATCACACTACATTTATTCATTTATTTACTTGCACATTATCTGTTTCCCCTTAAGCTCTGTGAGGCTATCTTGCTTACATCTTTCTCTCTGGTTCCCGAAACAATGCATTGTGGGTTCTTGATAAAGGTTTAGTGCATTAATGAGTAATGAATAAAAACCACAACTTGGATGGATAGTCTTGAGGATGAATATCTGAAGTTTTCACAAGATGGTGTTATTTTCCCATCAAATAGAGTGCTCTGGCATGCAATCAGATGCGTATTTGCTCACTTGCCATAGTTAGAAGTTTGTGAAAGTGAGAGACTGAATTGAACATGACAGAGCAGTTGAAGTGGTGACTAATTCTGAATTAAGAGAAAATGTTTTGAATAATGCTATAATATCAAAGGTTACTGATAAACAAAATATGATTTTATTAAGAGCATAAAATAACTTCAAAGAAAACTGGTTCATCCTTTGATTTGCTGATCTGTTTGGGGCAGAACAATGGTCATCTAGCAAAAGCCAAGCAACTATCCTTGCTGCACTCTACTTTTATTTAAACTAAGTAAAGGAGAAGATGCTATGTATATTGTATTTAGGAATGTAAGTTGTAGTGTTTATCCTATAATCAGTACTGGTACCTCAAATTTATATTAAAAATACAGTGTGATAATTACAAAAAATAAATAAGAAAACAAAGATAGAGGGACTACCCTGGTGGCTCAGTGGTTAAGAATCTGCCTGCCAATGCAGGGGACACAGGTTTGAGCCCTGGTCCGGGAAGGTCCCACATGCCGCGGAACAACTAGGCCCGTGAGCCACAACTACTGAGCCCACGTGCCACAACTACTGAAGCCTGCGTGCCTAGAGCCTGAGCTCCGCAACAAAAGAACCTCAATGAGAAGCCCGCGCACCATAATGAAGAGTAGCCCTCCCTCCGCAACTAGAGAAAGCCTGCGTGCAGCAATGAAGACCCAATTCAGCCAAAAATAAATAAATGAATAAATTTATAAAGAAAAAAGAAAACAAATATAGAGTCATGGAAAATGCTTAAAACTTGAAATGCATATACAGAGGAAAGGAGGTTTAGCATGTAATTTAGAAATATTTCCATCAAAATGATTTAAAATAATTTTAGTGTGAAAGAATTCCTATTCAGCCACATGTAAAAGTCATTTATTCTCAGCATCACATTTTTAAAACATGAATTTATTATGATTCCCATTTTGTTGTTGTATTTTTTATGAAAAATCTTGGAGTGTTGAGGTCCATTTTCACTACACTAACATCGAAGACTGGCCATTGGAAGGTTGCCCCCATCCCTTCCTTCCTTCTACTTTAACTTCCCATTTCCTACCGAGACCTTCGATGGCAGCTTGTGGCATGATACTGTGTCAATAATTAAGACATAAGTAATAAAAAAAATAGTAAAACCATAGCTGACATTTAGTGCATGATTGCTGTATCCCCAGCATAGTACTATGGACTTTAAGTCTGTTATCTTATTTAGTCTTCACAGTAACAATATGAACTAGATACTGTTGTTATGCCAGTTTCACAATTGACTGTGTTTGCAGAAGTTAGCTTACTGGAGGTCTGTGGTATTTCAGAGCTTGCGTGCTTAACTGCCATTGTTTTGCCTAGAGTAATGAATGCAGCTCTAGGCAGAATGAGGGGAATGAATATGGAAAGGAATTATTAAAATACAATGTACATTAGTCAGGTTTATACAATAATCAGCCCTAACAATGTTCAGAGACTTTTAATAGCAAACATTTATTTTCCATCTTAGGGTCAAGTCACTCCACCTGTTTTCATTTTGGGGCCAGCAACTGCTGGGAATACTTTTCCCATGGAGGAGCAAAAGAGCAGACAAATTTTATACTAACTGTAACCTATGCTTTGAATAGGCAAACTGTCACTTCTGCTCAGATTCCAATGATCAACACAAGTCATGTGAACGAGCCCAAACTCAGTGAGGTGAGAAAGTGATCTTCCCCCACAGAGTGAGAATCGTGAGTGGGACTATGTCCTGTATGTATTTCATATGGTGGAAACGTCTGTGTTCTTCACATTTATCAGCTAAGTGTATCCCATAGATTTTCTGATTTCTTTTTAAGAGACTGTATTTGAACATATTACCATAAAAACCTGATTGTTCACAATTCCCAATTCTCATATCCTCAAATAATCAAAACAGTAGTCTTCAACCAGGGGCTGAGTTATTGGAAACTTGAGGACAGAGGGAAATTAGCGGGCAGAGGTGGTGTGGAAATACCACCTCCACATCGTACACTGCCCGCCCCCCCACCTCATCCTGTTGAGAACTGCTTTCCTAAAAATGTTGCTTTCCTCTACTCAGGAAGTAGGCCCCAATGAAGAGAGTAACATAGGATAGGCTGTAGAGAGAATTTTTTTTCCTATATGTCTGTGAAGATAAAGGTTTAGGGCTTTCATTAGCTGGAAAGCTGAATTAAGGGATAAAGACTTTTGAAAGAAAATTGCTGAAGAAATGTAAGGCACTGTGATAACTTGTATGTGCTTCTTGATTTCAGATGATTAAAATCTTGCTTTACCCAGTGATTGAGTCCTCGTGGCTTTACATTTATTAGCAATCATTTTTCTATTCTAAAACAATATGAGTTGGGGATATCTGTGAAGTCAGGCAACCACTGTTGATGTGCCCCTTTGATGTGTGACCTGTGGAGAGTGGCACTGTCACCAAGTTGACTAAGAGGCAATAGGCAGCATGTTATATAGCAGTAGCATTATTTCTCATAATTGCAAACTGTGAGGTAAGAAAACCAGTGCCTTGTTCTGATTTAAAACCTCAGGAAAATATCAATCCATATTATTTCAAAGAAAAAAAAATGACTTTCAAGGGATATGCTAGCATTTGTTTCTTTGTGTTCTCAAATATGTAGAAACCACATATATTCTACTCTTTCAGAAATTATTGCAGGTGAATAGTTCTTCTCTACATTCCTCTTCTACAATCTCATATTGTCTCCTCATATGGTTTATAACAGTGGGTTGAGTGGAAGCGTATTTATATGATTACATTTTATGAAAACTAATTCACATGCAAAAGCTTGAGCTTTGGAGAGTACAATAAACATAAATAAAATAAAATAAATATAAATATAGCTGGGTTCAAATACTTACTCTGCCATTTAATTGTGATGTGAATTTAACAGAGAAAAGCAGTCTCTCTGGATCTGCTTCCTCATCTGTGATATGGGAATTATAATTCCTCCCTCTTGGATCTACTTTGTCAGTTAAATAATAGTATAATGCCTTGTATATAGTAATAGGTCCCCCATAGTTTTTAGTGATTTCTGTCTCTTTTTCTAAAAAATGTTTTAACTAGAAAATGGACATGCAGAAAAAACTATCTACCCACTATATACCATCAGGGCCCATTGGATCCAATTTCAGATTTTTGTGTTTTCTGAGAGCAATTCTAACTCTTTGTAAGGATTGATATATCATGACTTTTGTTTCTTAGAGGTCTTCCAAAGGACAAAGAGAACATTTACTTGTTTATTTAATTAGAATAAAACTCACCCTATCTTGTAATTATCGTAAGGGTCCATTGGGCCCCTTTATAAATCTAAATCATATTATGGGATTTTAGTGATATTATTTTTCCCATATCTTAAAACATTTTGCTATTTCATTATCATATGAATTAGTTCATTTTTCATCTTTTATTCCTAACTATTCTAAAAAAGACTTAAAAAAGAAATAAAATAAATTAAAGGAAGATGTTTCACAATTATTAAATGAATCAGAAGATGAATGAAAAGAGACAGTAGCATTCTAGACTTTCATGATGTTGATGAAATTTATTATGTAAATGAAATCTCAGACCATGAGTCTTCAGATTATGATATTCTAGATGAATTTTCCCCAAATCAAGAATAAGTGGATGAATAATACATTTTTATGGACAAAAATAAATATAGCATTTCACTTCATTAGTCATTCAACTGGAAGGACTTAATCATGTAATACTTTACTACAAAAACCTGATCCATCCCATTTTGATAAAAGTTTATCTTTAATAATATTTGTATACCAAAATTCTCTTTAAAAAAAGAGAATATGTTCAAAATCTTATGACAAATTATAATAAAGTTTTTCACTATTGCTTTACACATCTATAAATTATTTACAAAGCTTAAAATATATATAAAAATATATTTGTATTTTAAAAATTGGATGAAGATGGAAAATGGCAATGATTATTTTTCCTGGTGTGTTGAGGGTAAACTATTCATATACTTTGACCTAATATTGTACTCCCAGAAATTTGTCCTAAGAAAATATTTCAACCCAAGGAAGAAGAAGTTCATTGTAGCCCCAAAATGGAAACAAGCTAAATGTATAACATATAAAATGCTCTAATAAGTTATGGTGTGTCCCCTAACAAGGATAACTGTGAACACCATGGAAATTTAGAAAACTATTTATGATGCTTAGTGAAAACAACAGCATATTAATTGATACATAATGATTATAGATGGATTAAAAGGAAAATCATTAACTATGCTGTCCTTCAATTATAAAAAAGAAAGTAAATTATCAAAATTAGCTAAGCTTAATTCTGCCCTACCTTGGTCATATATTACTATCATTGCTTGGTTGGAGATCTGAACTCAGATTTTGATAATTTCCAGGGTAAGGTGGAAATTCACCATGCTTTGGGGACATTATGAAGCCATTTTGCTAAAATGGGTTATTTCTATTCTACACTTCCCATCTCTTGTCTCATTTAACTTATTCCTTCCCAGAAATAGGCACAACAGCATAAGTAAATTTCCAATTTTTTTTCAATAATACTCTGGTTAGGTGAGAAAGTAGAATTTCAAAGACCAAGACATTTGGTCTGCATTTGAGAATCCCCCAAATTTCATTTGATACTTGATTATATGTTCTGGCCTATTTTTCTTCTTTGTAATTAGGTTGTAAGCTTTCTGAAGGCTGGGATTGTTTCCCACTTCACATAGGACCTGTGGTAAAAACACAAAAAATATTTCATAGATTGAACTTAAATGCATCTGTGAGAATAAACCTGGTGCAATGAGAACAGTGCATCTTGAGATAAGGGGAAGTGATTGAAGAAAACTGAGTCTTCTTAAGGAACTATAACGTGCCAGGCATGTAGATGAAGCTTCTACATCTGTTCTTATGATAATTTTCACTAAAATTTGTAAAATACATATTATTATCCATTTTTTAATAGTTCATGAAATTTAGGCTCAAAAATGTTATATGTTCAAGATCGCGGTGCTGGTAAGTTTCTAAGCCAAAATTCCAATACTGGTCTACATGCTCCACACATAGTGGGCATACTGTACACTACTCTGTAGTGTGAAAAAGTAGAGAAACAAAAATTTTGCTTACTGCATAGGTTAATCTCTGAGATTGGGGACACAGAAAATTATGTTAAGTTGTCTGCCATCTTTTACTAATGACTAAACAGAGAAAATGAGAAAATGTGTAAGTAATTATTTGACTAGTCCAAGGTTGTACAATGGTCCACTTGGTAAAGAGAAATGAGCTTTGATCAGGTTTTGATTCTCAGTTTTGTATCCAATAAGATAGTCTTTTTGGTCTTTTTAAACACGCACATACACTTTCTAGTATGATGTCTTTACAGTGAACCATCTTGTTATTACTTGAAGCTGCTTGGCTGGATGTAACAAATCTATGGGCATATGTTACTCTGCGATAAAGTTCAAATAAGTGGGAATGAAAATAGAGCTATAACTAGGTTACTACAACAAATGTTTCAGGGCTTTTTTTCCTTCTATTTTTATTTGGAAAAGGAATAGCAAGTCATGGGTTTGTGTTGGCATTTTTATGGTGTGTACTCTAGAGAAGCTAATCACAAGTTTACAAAAACACTGACCTTGCAGTGGGCATTGGGAGTGCATTTGTGGAATTTAATTTACAAGGAAAGGAAAAACAATTATGACTTGAAACAACTGAAGACTGGGAAATATCATCCTCAAGTTAAGTTAGTGTGCTGGGATTTCTTCCTGACCTTATTAAATCTTATTTCCCTTTTCCCACTGAATTTAATAATGTTTCCCAACCTCCGTAGACTTGCCGTGGATGGAGCTGCTGTGGAACAGAATCTCTGTGACGTGAATAACCTTTTTTTTAAGACTACAAAGCTGAAGTAAAAGTGGAAACATACTGATGGAGAGACCAGAGCTAGCAAACATATCGTGCATTTTTTGGAGTTGGCTATAAGAGGTTATTTAAAGTTAAATGAGTATTTGGCTCATAGTAAGTTATTAATACTCTTGTTGTTGTCAATAGTAACATTTTAGTTTCCCCCACAATATCCGACTAGTATATTTATGCAAGGCTCTGTTCTCACATTTGCTCCTCCTTATTGTTTTCCAATATTGCCAGGTTTACTCTGGTGATTGACACATGGGAAATATGGCTGTTTGATTTTTATACTGATTGAAATAATATTTGTACCACCAAGCATAACCTGATTTTGTGGTAAGACATAAATAGGGAGATGAAGAGCCAAAGTTACAAAGAAGAAGGAATTCCTTTATTTTTAGTTGTTCTTAACATCATATCAATTATCCACATTAAGGATGCATTGTAACAGCAGATTTTAAAATATTGATCTGTACTCTAGAGAGATAAATTATTTTTAGGGTAAGCTGCTTTTTACATTTATTTATTTATGTTTACAGTACACTTGTTTCATGAAAGCTTTGAGACTGGTTAAAAAATAGGGATCGGTAATGAAATAGTAAAATAGAAATTGAATTAGAAAATCTGTTTCAAATATAAATATTCTATATTATAAGGGTACAGATAATCTCTCTGTGATTGACACTCAAATTTGGCTCTCAGCTTCCAGAAAGCTGGAGTTGAGGTTCAGGAGAAAACATGGTGTAATTATGTAGCTTATAATACTGAACCAGAATATATATACCGGTTCTTCAGAGGAAACACAGATATTTTTTTAGCATTGAATCCCAAAATGTATCATGTTGGTTTTTATGTGCTGGATATGAATTTATGTAATAGAAAGAGCCCTAAATTATAGTTTACATAATATTCTACATTAAATTTCATTTATATTTTATTACACTCAAAAAAACTGTAGGGGACACAATATTAAAATGTCTTTCAGTAAAGTTGATTCTGTGAATGTTAAGACTAATGTAATTCAAATGCATATCCTTGTATAGTAGCTGATTTTGATCTCTAATAAAATTTAAAATACTGAGGAAAGGATGAGATATACGTATTTTCTCTAAACATCACTTCTTGTCCTTGACTGGTAATGGAGGGCAAAACACCCAAAGTTTTCTTTTCTTTCTTTTTTTTATCTTCGGCCACGCTGCATGGCTTGCGGGGATCGTAGTTCCCCGACCAGGATTGAACCTGGGCCCCAGCAGTGAAAGTGCCGACTCCTAACCACTGGACCGCCAGGGAATTCCCTCCAAGGTTTTATTTTCTGATGATGACCTGTGATGTTGGCATGATAGAACTCATTTTTGCCTGGAACTATCTTAAGCCCTATACTGATGGTCACCGTGTTCAGCCAGTTGATCAGTGGTTCCAAGTGGCATGGTGTACTTTCTCTGTGAGTCTACGTAGTGTTTAATACAGACCAAATGGCTTTAGTTATTTGCCAAAAATAATGCTTTTGCTTTTGATAAAATTAATGTTGCGCTCTCATTCCTTTGACTATTTAGATATTAGGACCAGGATGTTGTTTTTTCCTATTTTATTTGAAAGCAATCCATTATGATGATTAAAATCATGTCAAAAGGGTATTGCTTTTCATGGTGCAAAGTTAGTATATTGACTGCATTTGGTACAGTGGACACAATGATTAGAAATGATCTTAATCTGCTTACTTCAAAAATAACTTGGAATGGTAAACTCAGAAGCCACTCTTACTGAAATAAATAGCTATGGGTGTTCTAACAATAGAATACTGTTAGTCTTATGCATACAGACACACATACACTCACTCACCTCTGTCCTACAGTGGCATGGCATACACCTACTTCCAGCTGCACTACCCCCCCGGTCCCAGCTGCCATTCTAGGAAAGAGGGTGTGGGTAGCCCAGTACCACACAGCAGCTGGAATGGAGTGGTGAAATGCACAGACTCTGGGGCCAGACTTGCTGGGTTCAGTTTCAGCTCCACTTACTGGCTGCATGACTGTGGGCAGGTTGTTTACTCTTCAGCGTCTCAGTTTCCTCATCTGTAAAAGGAGCTATCAATAGTAACTACCTTATGGAATTGGTAGTTTGGAAGTTGGAATTGGTAGTTGGAATTCCCAACTACCTTAGGGAAGTTGGAATTGGTAGTTGGAATTCCCAACTACCTTAGGGAAGTTGGAATTCCCAACTACCTTAGGGAATTGATGTCCAGATTAAGTATTTTGTATATGTAAACTATTTAAAAGTATTTGATCCATAGTAAGCACTCAATAAATGTTAGCAATTGTTTATGTTAGGAGTAGTAGTAATAGTAGCAGTACTAGAAATGAAGGCAAAGAACTTTCCTTATTTTAAGGGGAGAATTTAGATATTACAGTTGAGCTGTCATGGCTAGAGTAACTAGATTGGGTTATAATTCATGCTTAAGAAAATCAGAGGAAATTGTTTAATAAAGAGCATAATTGTAAATTGTAATCTGGTCATCAAAATGGAGTCAGAAATACAGAGTTGGGCTTTGGGGTGGATGAAGTAGGCCAAAAGTTCAGAGACAAAGCAAAGTCTGTCGCTGAGCCAAGGTCAAGAACCCAGGGGAGCAGAGAGACACTGATAGTGCTGGCTTATGCATAGGATTTGAACATGGGGATCTTAGCAAGGAACCTGGGAGTGACAATATAAAGGGTTAGGGAAGAGAAGCATCATAATTTAGGCTTATGATATGGGTAAGGCCACAGATACCAGTCTTCAGCGAGAACAACAGTCCACGAGTCCCCTAATATCTGCTTGTGTTTAATCCACTCTCTCCTTGGTCTGACTCTAGCTTGCTAAAGATACACAGTGCACAGAACCCATCTTCTCCTCCATAAGAACTTGCCATTGATAAGCTAGTGTCTATGCTTGTACATGTATACATCATATGAGTTTTATCATCAGCAGAACAAAGAGAAAGGAGAACAGTGAAAAAAAGGCAAACAATGTCAGTTTGGGTTCAAAAGCCCTTTTGGTGCAGTCCATGGAATTCAGAGTACTTTCTTTCTATCAGTTTCAAAGCTTTGCCCTATACAGTTTCACCTTTCTGGGATTTTTAAAGACAGCAACATTCTACAATGAAATCAATTTTTAATTTTCAAAACAATGTTAACAAATTCATGACTTGTAAAACACTCCTTCCATGTCATTTCCTCCAATCAGCTCTTCTGATTGCTTTTAGCTGATTTTAGCTGATTTTCTACTGCTTATTAAGAGCAGCTGTGTTTAAGCAGCTGGCACACAAGTTGGCCAGTAAATGCATGCTATATAGATATTTAATACCACTTAGTGCTTTATCAGGCTGTACAACCTCTAATTAGTTAAACCACAGAATACCCGAGAACATTAGGTAATTATTACTTTTCCCCCATTTCACAGATAAAGAAACTGAGCATGAGAAAGATGTGTTTTCTACTAGATTCTAATGGTTAAATGAAGACACATGTAAGCTGAATGTTGGGTTTGTTAAAAAATGTGCTATCCGGTAAGGTGGCAAGCCCTCGGGGCTCTAGCAATGAGAAGTATAATAATATATCTGCCTGCATTATCCAAGGATTATAATGTGATTAATAACATGCTACTTTTCCAGGGCTAGAAATAGTCTATGTCTCTTATGCTGGATTCTCTATCCAACAGTTCATGCTTAACTGCTTGGAAAACACTCCCCAAAAGAATAATACTTATTTCTTCAGTGTTGTTATCTTAATCAAATCTCATATTATTTCATATTTTCATTCATAATTTGATGGAATTGATGTCTATTAATGTTTCCAGAGATATAATGTAGGCAGAGAAGCAAATTCCTTAATGGATATATTCAGTTAGAGAATTAAGTGCTAAATTAGAGAAATAATCAGTTGCAGAGGGATTGGTGATTGTTCTAAGGGATCTGTTCAAGGAAACACAAAACCATGGCAAATTAATTAAATTGATTCTTAGGATAATTTCTGCCTTTATTGATTTGGACTGAAGAAAATAATCAGGAGGTAAAGAGCATTTGTATCAAAATGCTAATCAAAGTTGAGGAAATTTATTTCTTACATGAAATTTAAATGAGTTTGCTGGTCTGCTTGGTTTATAATGCTGAATGATGCTACCAAGGCCAGAATTTTTAGTTCTATTTATATATAGGCTGGTTAATTTACACTGAGAGAAAAAAACCCACAACTTTTCTGCTTCTGTGGTTTGTATCCCCAACCCCAGCTTGTCATTTTCCCAGGAGTTGGGCTGGCTATATTGAGTGTGGAGGTGGTAAGATCTCCCAACCAAGAGACTTAAAGAGATTCTATGCTGCCTCTTCTAGGTTTCTGTGCAATTTCCATCTGAAGGATTGACTTGTGATTTGGTCCTTTCTAAGGCAAGTCACCAAAAAGCTAAGTATTAACTGAGGAATGCTACCAGTTAATCAGGTGAACCTCTTTAGTGACTAAGTCTAATGTTTTAACCAGGTCAGAATTTTTAAAAATTGTCCAGCCAAAACTTGAACCATATTTAAGGGATTGTTATAGTTAATAACATGATCACAAATATTTCTAAATCAAGTAAGGTATTTTATGGCTAGGAATTATGAGAATTTCAATGTGCAAAATGTGGCTCATGATCTATATAGCTTAAAGTTTATATGAGGATGTTAGAAACATATGAGTGATTTTTGTAAAGTAATACAAATGACATAGAGGTCAGAATTATCGTTAATGGTCATTGTCCATACATGTACCTTGTATTTTGCAGAGAAGAAAACTAGCAAAGTAATGAATCTTAAGTATCAGAGGCAGTGCAGGAATTTGGAGGAGCAAGGGATGGGATGGGGTAGCCTAGGATTCTTTTTGAAACTTCTTCCTAAAGTAGGACAAGAGATGTGCTATTCAGAGGGAATAACAAGAATAAATAGTGGAGGCCAAAAACCAAATCCTGTATTATTGCTCCATTTGCTTTTTTAAATTGGACACATGAGAAAAGTACATATGTGTATGCATAAGAATGTCCTGTGCAAGTATGTGTGTGTATGTGCTGATGTGTGCTGTACATTTTTAAGAGAAGATATGACTTCAGTTGAAAATTTGAAATGGAAATACAGAAAGAGACATTTTTGTCCCTTACAGTGTGAGATGTCATTTAATCTTCTAACAGCTCCATTAAAGGGATTTTATTATCTCTGTTTTACACTCAAGTATGCTAAGTTTGAGAGGTTAAGGAACTTTCCTAATGTGAACATGTGTCTAACTCCCAAATCTGTGTTGTTGTGTTGTAAGTATGTGTTGGTATCTATCATTTCCTTCACATAAAAAAAGCTTCCTCATTTTATTTTAATTTTTCCATTAATTCTGGGGCATACTTGAGAAAGAAGACAAGTTTTTTAGGATTAATTTTTTAAAGCAACTTACAACTGGATACTTTCTAATAATATATGTGGATAAAACTGTTCCTTTTTTCATTAAGTTGGATCATGTACAAAGTTAAACTTAATTTCATTTTAAACATTTTTCTGTCGTCATCAGTAATGTGGTTTGTTTTGCCTAAACAGTTTATTCAACACTTCATTAAAGTTCTTGCTTTGTGAGTATAACCAAAAATCTTTAAAAGCACTTTTAGTTTCCCATGCTTAAGATGAATCTTTTCTTAGAACTGATCTTTTTGAAATTAAGACATTAGACGTTATTACTTGGACATCAGTGGATACTGGACCTCAAGAGAGGGATCAATATCTGAAATGTACTTAAGTTTGAATTTTCAACTGGATTTTTCTTACACTATATTTAATCAGTTAGGATACTATGAACTGTAAGTAATGGAAATTCAGACAAAGATAGCCTAAGCAATAGGGTATTTCTTATCTCCAGAATTTGTCAGTGCTCAAGGATTGTTGATTGAACCATATGGCGGGGGCCTTTCTATTTCTTTGCTCTGCCGTCTTTGGTGTATTAGTCTTTTCCTCAGGCTCTTTTTCATGGTGATTGCAAGATGGCTGAAATCGTGACCTAGGACTGTGTGTTTTTTGGTTCATATTTAGTGAGAGACAGAGAACTTATCCCCCAACTATGGATAAATCGTCTCGTTTATCTGACTGGGCCAGACTAATAGCAGTTGCCACGTTAATGCCATACACTGGATAGCTCAGAGTAATCAAGATCCATCCTCTAGAGGCAGTGATGGGGTAGATATCTGAACAAAACTGTGGATTGAAAGGAAGAAAACAATGATTAAATTTTGGTCCTAAACTCTGTATGTGTGCATTTTTTAAAAAATCCAGTATCAGTGTTACTCTGATATCAATCCTAGTTTTTCTATAGGATGTCTGATTATGAGAAAGAATTATTTTGTAAAGCAAATAAAGGCATTAACAACAAAAGGAACGCAAAATTGGGTTTTATTATTTATTTCAGTAATCAGCCAAGTTTATAACTAGAATGGCCGAAGTTTCATGCTTAGTTAAATGTGATAGAAGAAACTTATATACCAAAAGGAAGTAATAATCTCCAAATAGTGGCTTAGTTCATAAGCACTAAGTTAAAAAAAAGTATATATTTTATAACCAGCAAAGGCAATGCCATCTAAAATTGATCACATGAAAATTCTGCGTTTAAAAAATTTTTAACTCCAGCAATAATTTCAAATATGCCAGGCTTCCCCTATTATATACTATACCCATTGATAGAAAGATAATTTTACCAGTCTACAAAGACTTCTTAACAGCAATTATCTAAACCTGCTTCATTTTTATTCTCCCCAGAGAAAAGAAGTTGAATCGTTTTGGGGACAATTTCTGTGATATGGGAATTGGAATAAATGGACTTTGAGTGGTCTGAATCATCTAACTACCTTTTCTAAAGACATATTTTGAAGTCTTTCTTTACCATGCAGAGAAAATGTTCTTTGTTTTTGGTTCTTTTTTTTTCTTTTGCTAAAAATTGGTTATTAATCCATATCCCCTCCTGTCATATTTATATTTAGATGTGGTTGTCACAAAAAGGAGTTCACAAATAATTGCATTTTGTTAAATTGGAATGATTCATTCAGTTTTATATTTTATTTTAAAATTTTAAAAACTGACTGATGGTGAATGCTTTAAGTGGACGGCAGTAAGGGAAGCTGAGCAGCCATAACACTCTGACTTGTAATACAGGAACAGAATTCCCTGGAACAGCAGTTGGTTGATGACTTTAGTCTATATAGACAGCCCGAGGTCCAGAAAATCCACATGTGATTTTAAAACTTTTAACTTTAATGACCTTTCCGTGTCATCACTCAGGCAGGCCGGAACATAATCCATACTGGTAGGGCCCCAGCAGTACTGACCAGTGAAGAAAACAAGGACACTAGGATCCTGCGGAAGCACGGGAGTGAGCTGAGGAGAACGCTAAGGCTGGCTCCTTGTTTGGGGGCACTGGTATGGGAGTAGCCAGGAGAGTCCACAAATAGTATCCAGTTGCTGGGAGCATGCCAGCAAGCAGAGGGACAGGAGGTTTTAGAGAATCTGACAATTAAAAGCAGCATTCCAGCCAGGCCTAGGAGTAAAACAAATAAAATATACCTTACCAACACAAAGGACAAGATTTTGTTTGTTTATTTATATATATATATATATATATATATATATATATATATATATATATAAATATATATATATATAAATATATATATATTATATAACATATATAATATATATTATATATATTCATAATCTATATCTATGTATCTGCATATGCATACACAAAAACCAAACCAAAATAAAAAAGCCAACCAGACATAATGTCAAGTTAAGTGAGCTGCTCTTGCATTAGGGAAGTGGACTCAGAAGCCGTAGGCAAATGGCCTCAAAATGGTATGAGACATTCAACCCTCCCAGTAATGCTAATACCGTGTGAGCACTGGATCTTATAGAACAAGACTTAATTTCACCTTACTCATCTGTGTTTTGTCCATAGAGGACACTCCCTGTAGTGGGTGGAATGGGCTCAGAGAGTGGATGAGATTTAGCTTCTAGATGAAGAGTCCTGCTGCTTGGGCAAGCAAATGTTGAGTGGCTGCTAGAGTTTATATCTCACCATTTGGCATCTCTATAATAATGTATGATGTGTTTGTCCCTTAGTTGATAAGGACCTCATTTTTGCTAGTCATAGGTAAATCTCACCATCTCATTCTATTATAGATCTTGTTTGGGACAGGTTCTATAATAAGAATACATTGCAAATACTTGTATATGATGGATGTTTGAATTATGTTTTTAAATATTTTAAAATAATACTTTTTTAACCTTTTATCTATTATTTTATTCATTAATATTTTTCAGGTGCTTAATTATTTGACACATCTGCATAAAAACTTGAACAACTTCATGCAAAACTCTTTTGTAAGACCATATATATAATATACCTATACACACACACACACACACACATAAACATATATATCTACATAGGTATATATAATTTTTTTTTTGATGTGGACCATTTTTAAAGTCTTTATTGAATTTGTTACAATATTGCTTCTGTTTGTGTTTTTGGTTTTTTTTTGGCCGTGAGGCATGTGGGATCTTAGCTCCCTGACCAGGGATCGAACCTGCACCCGCTGCATTGGAAGGCAAAGGCTTAACCACTGGACTGCCAGGGAAGTCCCTGGTATATATAATTTTTAAGAAAATGAAGTAAAATTTACAGATTATAGCTGTCTATTTTACTCCCTTAAGAAGGATAAAATATCTCCATGCAGGAAAATCTTTAATCAGGGTTCTTTGAGAAGTTCTATTATTAAAAACGATCATTTATCTGCACAAATTCACTCCTAGGTTTTATTACAACAGTCTTTATATAATGTATATTCCCTACCTGCCCTAAGGGAAAGAGTTAAATTTATATACACTTTTAAAGGTGCAAGCATATTATCATTGACTGGCAGGCAACACTTATTATAATAGAGTCAGAAAACTCATTAAAACGGACAAAGAAAATGTGCCTATATATGTTCTCCCTGAAGACAGAGGCTATTTATAAAATTCACTACTTAAGGGACTGCTTTCTTTTGTCAATTCACATCATTTATTCCTGAGATCCAGAGATGTTTACTCATTATTTTTGGAATCTTGACAGTTGTTCTTCACTTTGTTTAGGTATAAATAATGTACTCCCCCAGAAAACTGCATGGTGAGTCAGTCATTTTCAGTAAACATTACTTTTCTACTGAAAATATAACTTCCTCCAGATGATGGGTTAAAACCAAAACTGGCATTATACCAGTCTACACCTAAAATTTGAGGATATCAAAGTGGATCTATTTTTTTTCTTACCCCTGCCCACCCCTACCACAGATTTTTTTAAAACCAGGATTGGAAGTTCTTTGAAAAATAATAATATTTTTTAGAAAGCATTATACTTTTATCCATAGGCATAGATGGGAATAGTCAGAGTCTTCATCCAGTGATAAATCTTGTTTTCTAAGGGTGCTGGAATCATGGTCTTATATATTATCAGCCTTCTTTCTGACACTGCTCTCCACTTGCCTTCATCTTCACTGTCAACTATCCCACAGGATTCTATTTTTTAAAAATTCATGACAGCTCATCTGTTTTAGAAATGTGATTATTCAGACTTATATCTGAATTATATAAGTGAAAGAATTTTAATGAAAAATGTGGGAAATCCAAAAATCAATTTATTTGACTTAAAGCTTTGTTTGCAACTTTTTTATATGACAATGTGGAGAGGTGAGTTTTTCATATACAAGCTAACAAAGGGAAGCCAAATCAAAATGTGTTAAAAATTACCCACAAATCAATCACTCACAAGTGCATGCATGCGCACGCACACACACACACACACACACACACACACACACACTCCAGTTATAGAACTGACCCAGGGTAGTTATACTGCTTCCTAACAAACAGATCATTTGTTCAACATTATAGCCATAGTGCCTAACATAGAACATGGCACATGATAGGTACGTAGTAAAAGTTTGTTGAATAAATGAATAAATTAATAGATGGATTTAGTTGGACACAATGTAAGATTTGTGAAGAATTTTGAAATTTTGAACAATGACTCCGAGCTTCCTAGCTTTGTATCTGCCCTCCCTCCCTCCCTGTCCCACCTCAACCTGCCCAGGTACTGGAAATGTCATCTCTCCTTCTCTGGTTCTTTTTTGTTGTTGCTCTCTAGTCCTTAAGGCCTGTGCGTAGGGGTTTTTTCTCACAATTGATTTGTGAGCCTGGACTATCAAGAAGTTTTATAGACGTAACACTTCAAACGAGGGATGTTAAAACCAAATCAATTGACCTTTTTTTTTTTAAACAAATTATACACTTAGTGTAAATTTTCCCCAGAGATAAGGTGACAAACCAATATCTGAAATGTCCCTAATCTTATTAGGATGTTTATAATCAGTTAAATACTAAAATTTGTCCATCCTCAAATTTTTGTGAATTTTGCTTCCATTCTCAGTGATTCTCATTTTCACTGGCTCAGTATTGCTCTGTTTTCTTTTCTAGAAAAAGTGTCTCTTGAAATGTAGAAATAGTACTTTAAAAAAACCTCTTAAACATCACTATGATGGATTCTTACTTATCCTCCTACTTATGAGTCTTCCCCTGGAGGATAAAATGTCAAGTGGCCCTAGCACATATATTGGTCAGAATAAAGATGCTGTGTCCTTCCCAGGTTTAGGAGTATATATTCTTAGTTCCATTTGGTGCCTGATTTTGTTAGTCTCTCTTACACACAACTCACAAACTCTTCACTATCCCACACCCCAGTTTTCATGAGCATGCGATCCCAATGACTAATAACGTTGCAGTGCTGAGGAATGAAAAACAATGGAAAGTCAAGGTTTCTGGGTTCTAATTCTAGTGCTAGTGCCAGCCAGCTGTATGACCTTGGTTTAAAATATTAGAGAGAGATTTGCCTTCAGTTTGCCAATTGAAGCCAGAGAAAGCATTGGCGATCCCTTTTTTTTTTTTCTCAGTCGGTGAGAACGTACATAGTATTACGCCTATCTCTTGTTGCCACCCTGTACTCTGACAAAGGCAACAGCCCTGTTCTAATAATCTGCTTCCTGTAACATTTATAGAATGTAACTCAGCATTCAGAATGTTGTTTTTGGCTGAGTTGAACTTATTTATTTGTATAGATTTGGCCTTATTCTGCAATTCTACCAGGGAAAATTAGAAAAGAGAAATATGAAAAAAAAGAAAAGAGAGGTGAAATAGATAGTGCCGTAGCAGCTTGTGGCAAATAACTTTTGCCCTCAGTTTCCACATCAGTGAAAGAAAGGAACTAAAGGAAGGGATTGCTAAGGCCACTTCCAAATATGAACTTCTAAGATTCTGCATTTGAATATAACCAAAGTATCCTGAGGTAGTGGGTTTGGATAGAAAGAGTCCAATTTCAACCACTGACTCTTAGGTGAAAAGGGAAACTAATATCTTCATCTTTAAAAATCAGAAGATTGGATCAGCTCATGTTAAAGCACTTATTATTTTAAAAATTATTTATCATGAATACAGTCGGAGAACAGAGGTTTATTAAAAAGTGCTGGTAGTAAATTTGGCCTACTCCTTGGAAACTTTCCGAAAGAATCATTATTAATTTATCAGCCATCCAGTGTACCTGTATGTGCACATCTTCATCTGTCTGGGATAGTTTAGTTCTAATGTTGCTGGGGTGGTTTATGAAGACAAGATGATTTTTCATGTTTTTTTTTTTTTTTTTGCATTCCTCTGAGCTTCTGTTTCTGTTCTTATATACAAACATACTCAAAAACAAACAAACATACATTTCAAAAAATAGTCTTCAAAGTTATTTTTTCCTAGCAACAAAATTTCCATCCATATCTCTGTTTTCCTGTGAAATAAAATAAACTACTAGGTGTGCAATAGACTCATTATCAGGCAGTCAGATGGCAAATGTAGAGTGTAGCTCAGAGAAAGAAAATCAGCCCAAATCAATAACACCTGTAATGGAACTCCCACTCAAACCCAGGACACAGGCATCCAGGGAATCAAATACCCTTCCTAATGGGGAGTGATTTCAGCAACTGAACACTCATTGAAAGAAAATGGATTTCTTAAATGATAACAGAAGAAAAAAAATAGGGGAAGGGTTAAAACAGCAAGTTTGGACTAAAGTGCATAGAATTGCCATACCCCACACCTGAAAATAAATAGAATGCTTGACTTCATTTTATCTGTGACTTTGCTGTTAGGACAGTATAGGGTATTTGCATATTTTCTTCATAATTAGTAAACAAATATTTATTGAACACCTAATATATAGAAAACAACAGAAAGTTCTAGAGATGCAATAAAGTATAAGAAAACATATATCCTTATATATTATAAACAACTAAGTTACAATTCTGTGAAGTTTTTGATGAATGATTCTGGGTGAATGCAGATCAATGTGGAATGAGACAGCAAAATTGTGTGGGAGATATTGGACTTGAACTGATCCTTCAGATAACTTAAATTTCAATAATATGGGATTGCCTAAATAAATTAATTCATGTGCATTCAATGGACTATAATGACACTATTAAAATATTTTTGACAAATGGTTAATGACTTGATAAAGTATTTAAAATTAAGTATATTTTTCTTTATTATAAATTACATCTTATAGTATTGCTATATGTGTGTATGCATATGTATATATACATGTATATGTATATAGCTACTTGTAAGTATATGTGTATGCATAGGAAAAAAATTAGAAATATTCCAAAATATTGATAATATTGAGACAGAGGTGACAGTTTCTTTTTACCTTTTGGTATTTTCCAAAACTTTTCTAGTGATCACATAATTATTTCAAAAAAGGAGCCATTTAAAAATTTAACAAATAATAAAGGTATCAAACATTTTACATGTTATTTATTTATATCAAATAATGATACAAATTATTGAATACCTAGCAGGGTTCCAAGTGGCTGACGGTAATACACTAGTTGACTTCCAGACATCCCATGCCTCATCACCATAGTTTAAAAATATTAATTAGGCATTTACTCTGTGTCACTACGTTTCTTGTTACTAGGAAGCGGTGAAAAAAATAGACAAAATCCTTTGCCATGATGGAGATTACATTCTAGTGGGGAGAGTTAGGTAATGATAATGAAAACAGAAAAAAAGTGTAGTATATCAAATGTTAAATGTATAGACAAAATAAAGCAACGAAGTGGCATGAAGAGTGCTGGGGGAGAGGTTAGGGCTGCATTTTAAAATAAGGTGTAAGGCAAGGTCTCACTGAGAGGGTAGTAGTTGAGCAAAGATCTGAATTGTTTGAGGGAACCAGCCAGCCAGCCAGCCTGCCAGCAGATATCTGAGGGAGGAGAAATCCACGAATGAAAGGAAAGTAAATGCAAAGATCCTGAGGCAAGAGCTTGCTTAGTGTGTTTGAGGTACAGAAAGGAGCTAAATGCAGGGTGAAAATGGCAAGCTTGAAGTGGTAAGAGATTGTATCATGTTTTGTAAGCCATTGTAAAGAATTTGACTGTTACTCTGAGTAAAAAAATAAGCCATTGGTGGATATGATCTGATTTATTTTTCTTTCTCTTATTTTTTAAAAGGATGTAAAGATAAAGACCAGTTATAAGGCTATTGCAATAGCGTGGTTTTGTGGTGGGGAATGATGGTGGCATGGACCAGTGTAGAAGGGATAGAAATTATGAGATGTGATCAGATTCTGCACATATTTTGACATAACATATAGGAGTTGCTGAAGGAGCAGACACTGTGGTATGAGACAAAGAAAGGAATCAGGGTTTACTCCAATAAATTTGTTGTATTTGGTCTGGACAATAGGAGGCATGTAGTTGCAATTTACTGAGGCTGGTGAGACTGTGGGTAAGTTTTTTTGGTTGAGATATATCATGAACCCAGTTTTAGACATTGATTTGGAAGTGCCTATTTAATATCCAGGTTGAATGAATGAGTAGACAGTTGGATAGTCAAGTCCGAATTTCAGGGGAGAGGTCCCAGCTGGAGAAATACTTTTGGGAATAGTCAGTTGGGATGGTATTTAAGAATCTGGATTTAGATAAGATCTCTGGTGGAGTGAGTGCTTATCCAGTAGGATCACGGAAGCACTGTAATATATAGGGTCAGTGAAATGAGACAAAAGGACTAAGCTGGAATGGTGAGGGAGGAAGAAAGAGAACTAGGAGAGCTGAAGTCTCGAAATATTATTTTTACACTAATTTAAAAATAAACTCCAAATGACAATAACTCTTTCAAAAATGAAGTATACCTTCCTATCGGAAAACAGAAAAATAACTTGAGTCCTTTTGTAATTACTATTGTTGATGTTATTTCTACTGCTGCTTCTCCCTTTCCTCTTACACATACAATAATCTCTTCAATAAAGATAGAGTATATTGGGAAAGGACAAATGGGAATTGATTTTTTTTTAATTTTTAAATTTTATTTTTTTTAACATCTTTATTGGAGTATAATTGCTTTACATTGCTGTGTTAGTTTCTGCTGTATAACAAAGTGGATCAGCTTACGTATATGGGAATTGATTTTTTACCTCATGAGTATTTCATAAAAAAGAAGACATTAGTAGACATTTTTAGAAATATGCTTACAACTTCTTTTGATCTTGTTTGTTTTGCTTTCCAGTCTGTCAAGAAATAGTTATGAACATATTGTAATACTAAGGTCTTGGGAGACTTGGCTTTGAGTCTATTTCTATTGCGTTCTATTTTGTGTCTTAATTCTTGGGAGACACTAGATTGTAAAATATAGAAAACATCTAATAATGCAGAAACCCTTCATTGGAGATTAATGCGAGATCAGATTTGGGGGAAATTTTGGGGTCATTACAGTAAGATGCCAAAGACACCCTTTATTTAAATAAAATGCCATTAAAGTATTGCACAGAGACTCAGAGGAGCAATATGTACATACTTAGGTGGGTTGTGAAGACTTGAGAACATCACAATATTTATCCTGAACTGCAGCTGCATGCAGTAGAGATGTTTTGATAAACAGAAAAGCATAGAAAGCAAAAATGTTTATCCCCAGGCAAAGAGCAGGCTCAGTGATTTCTGAGCTGGTAATCAGACATCATTCTAATAGGTTAAAGGCTGGTCTGTGATAAAAGGCAAAAGGCAAACCACCACCTAAGCTGTCTGCAGGCAGAATTTAAAGGTATGTATATTTTGAGAATTTTTTGAACCAAAAACAAATGGTCTCCTCTGAATTATATTAAATAACTAATAATTATAGTTTTAGTTTAGTTTGGAAGATGTCATATTGTGCTTAATTTCTTCATAAACTTCTTTTGATTTTCATCTTTACTTAAAATTTAAAATATATTTAATAAATTAATATTAAACATACATGTTTCTCATTTCAACAAATACTTTAGATGATGAAAACACTCCAAAAGCAAAAATGGATGAGACTCTGTGCTTTGAAAAGACTGGGTTGGTTTTCCTCCTTGTGCTGCATAGGGACCCATGTAGCTGGATGGCCAAGAGTCGGCTTGGAAAGGGTGAGGATTCTGAGAGAGACTCTACCATTCTCTCAGTGTGCACCTTGGGCCAATCTCTGGACTTCAAATTCAATGAGGGAGTGTTTTCTTGATATGTTATCTGGTTATCAAAAATGAGATCACCCTAGGCAGAATAGGATATAACTTGTAACAGAGAAAAACCATTGTCCCTTCTGGCAATGCTCACATAATTCCAGGAATTCTGCCTTGCTGCTAAATGCGAGGACAATGACTGTTTACAAAGACACAGTCTCATGAAGACTATGGTGAGGCAGAAATTTGGTCATATTTATTTGTGAATTAAATAGTGAATTAAAAAGTGAAAAAAAATCAGTCAATGAATCATGTTTTGACTTATGTAACATCTAAGGATTACTGTAATTTTGCTTCTTCTTCACCAAATTTTCAGTTTTACTGGTGGGTTGTTTGCAGGTACTATGGATACAGGTTTAATGTCTTGCAATATCAGTGGCTGTGATAGCAATTTTCTATTTATAGAGCATAGCCTTTATATGCTTGATGTTATTGATTCTGAAGAAGGTGATGGAAGTATTAACATATCAAGCTGGCTTGCCAAACACACTGTACTGTATCTTATAGCCACATCCATTAACATGGGTTTATATTCACTATAAACATGTTTATAACATGGGTTTTATATTCACTAAGAAGTCACAAGTAAAGAAAAGAAAATTCTATCTAGCCTTTAATCCCTTGTTTAGAAATGATCACTAAATAGCTTTAGAAAACATTTTATACGATCAACTCTGCTAGGGTATGGGTATGGGTAGCTGGGAGTGGGAATCAATAAAATTTAGAAAGGCAGGGAGAGTTGCTGATTTACAGTTATGAGTTCCAGTTGGAATATGTCGAGATTATGAGGCCAGAAGGGCATCAAGAAAGTGATACCAAGCAATAAGTTAAAAATACATGCTGATAATTTACAAATGGGTTTAAGAGTTGAGAAATAGATTTGGGGGAGAGACTATGAATATAAATTCATCAGGTTGGGTTGCCATAAAAACATACCACAGACATGGTGGCTTATTTTCTCACAGTTCTGGAGGATGGAAGTCTGAGATCAGGGTGCCAATACCGTCAGTTTCTGGTGAGAGCTCTCTTCCTACTTGTAGATGGCTGCCTTCTCACCACGTGCTCACATGGCCTTTCCTTGGTACGTATGGGTGGAGAGAGAGAGCTCTCTGGTGTTTCTTCTTATAAGGACACTAATCCTACTGGATCAGAGCCCCACTCTTACATACTCATTTAACCTTGATTATACCCTTACTGGCCCTCTCTCCAGTTACATTGGGAGTTAGGGATTCAACATATAAATTTGATGGGAGGAGACAATTCAGTCCATAACAGTAGCCAAAGGCAGGGAAGAGGTGGAATCACTGATGCTTTAAGTATAAAGAAATGACCCAAAGGAAAGGTCTGGCAGTCAAGAGTAATGAGGACTAAAGAAAACCATTGACTGTAGATATTAAGATGTCATAATGAGAGAAGCACTTCTGGAAGAACAAATAAAGATTTCCAAAAAGTTAGCTGTTCCATTAGAGAAAGAGAGAGATGGCGGGGGCGGGGGGGGGGGGAGCAGAAGGGATACTGGTAAGACCTGTCAACCTGAACTTTTTCAGAACTCTGGAAATCAATCAGAGTTGCAGCAATCCAAGGAGTATTTATTCCAGAAAGACCTCTGAATATCATAAGAACAGAGAGCTTAGTGGCATTTTTTTTTTTACCTTCTCTATATTTATCTCCCTTTCCCTACCTTCACAGTACCTATGAAAATCATCAGCCAAACATGGTAGCTATAAGAACCCATAGCCTATCAACCATTGGAAGGGTAAGACAGTTTTAGAGCCCCTTGAAAAGCTTCATCCCTTAAACAATCTACATACTTAATAGAATGACCAAAATCTAGAAGACTGACAACACCAAATACTGTTGGGATGTGGTGCAATGGGAACTCTCATATATTACTGGTGGGAATGAAAAATGGTACAGCCATTTTGGAAGATAGTTTGGTGGTTTCCTACAAAAGTAAACATACTCTTACCATGTGATCCAGCAATCATCCTCCTTGGTATTTACTCAAAGGAGTTGAAAAAATATGTCCACAGAAAAAACTGTACATGGATGTTTATAGCAGCTTCATTCATAATTGCCAAGATATGGAAGCACTAAGATGTCCTTCAGTAGGTGTATGGATAAATAAACAGTAGTACATTTTCCAAGACAGTGGAATATTATTCAGTGCTAAAAAGAAATCAGTTATCAAGCCATGGAAAGCCAATCTGAAAAGGATATATAATTTATGATTCCAACCAAATGACATTCTGGAAAAGGCAAAACTATGGAGACATTAAAAATATCAGTGTTTTCTAGGCTTTGGGGATAAGGATAGGGATGAATTGATGGAACACAGATTTTTAGGACAGTAAAAATACTCTTTATTATACTATAATTATGGATACTTCTCATCATACATTTGTCCAAACCCATAGGCTGTACAACACCAAGAATGAATCCTAAGGTAAACTTCAGATTTTTTGTGATTATATGTATCAATGTTGGATCACTATTGTTAACAAATGTACCACTTTCGTGGGGGATGTTGATAATATGGGAGGGTATGCATATGCAGGGACAAAGAGTAGAGGAGAAATCTCTGTACCTTCATCTCCATTTTACTGTAAACCTAAAACTGCTCAAAAAAAAAAAAAGGCTTAAAAAAAAGCTTCATCCCCACTGAATTGTCACTATTTGACCTGTCTGGCAGATCTCTGGAAAAGCCTATCAGTAGGGCCTATCTTAATTTGACCTGAGTCAAGAGGTCATTTAGTGAGGACCAAGGACTTGGTTGAAAAAATTCAGCTGCAGTTGTTAACAATTGAAATGGTGATACCAGTTGGGAAAAACAAGAGGCTGACCAAAATCTTAAAAAGAAAACCTGAGGAATAAGAAGTCCATGGGGGGATGTGAAATTCTCTGCCATATTCCTGGAGATCCAGAAGCCCACAGCCATAAGCATAGCTGTGTGCATGCCCAGGAGGTAATTCAGAAGGTTTTATTTTCTTACCTCTGGCTGAAAGCTTTGCACAAACAGGAAGTGAAGGCTCAGACAGAGTGCATATGGCTAATTCACTTTGTTGTACAACAGAAACTAACACAGCATTGTGAAGCAATTATACTCCAATAAAGATGTATAAAAAAAAATGCTGGGGTTTTACAGGCATGTCTCCAAACATACACACACACACAGAGCTCCTTTTCAAAGGCTTAGAAACGTATTGGTTCAATGCATTTAAGCAAATCTCTGTCCAATCGTTGGCTGCTCACTAAACTAAGCAGAAACTTCAATGACTACACATGACAAAGAATACAGACTTTCTAGAATTAGTCTAGAAGATTCATTAAACAAACAGCAGCACCAAAAAACTGTCAGGATGGGGATCTGATTTATTAAATTGTAGTATCAACAACAAAAAGTATGGCCCATATACAGGTTTAAAAAAGTCAAAAGAAACCATCCCTGAGGAAGCTCAGATGATGAACTCCCCCCTCCCCTCCCCCAAAACAACCCTTTAAACCAGCTATTAATAATATATTAATAATATATTCACCAAGCTAAAACTATTATATAAAAACTAAAATGAAAAATTCACTAGTGGGGGGCTTCCCTGGTGGTGCAGTGGTTAAGAATCTGCCTGCCAGGTGACAAGCGTTCGATCCCTGGTCCAGGAAGATCCCACATGCTGTGGAGCAAATAAGCCAGTGCACCAAAACTACTGAGCCTGCACTCTAGAGCCCATGAGCCACAACTACTGAGCCCACATGCTCTAGGGCCTGTGCTCCACAACAAGAGAAGCCACTGCAACGAGAAGCCCGTACATCACAACAAAGAGTAGCCCCTGCTCGCCACAACTAGAGAAAGCCCACACGCAGCAATGAAGACTGAATGCAGCCAATAAATAAATAAATAAATAAACTTATTTAAAAAAAAAATTCACTAGTGGGGCTCAACAGCAGATTTGAGCTGGCAGAAGAAGTGTAAACTCAAAGATAGATAAATTGAGATTATCTAGTCTGAAGAATAGAAAGAAGAAAGAAAAATGAGCAGAGCCTCAGAAACCTGTGAGACACCATCAAGTGTTCTAAGATGTACATAATAGGAATCCTATAAGGAGAAGAGAAAGGGCCAGGAAGAATGTTGGAAGAAGTGATGGCTAAAACTCCCCAAATTTGATGAAAAATGTTAATCTACATACCAATTCCAAGTAGAATAAACTCAAAGAATTCCATACCTACACACATTATAGTTATACTGTCAAAAGCCAAAGACAAAGAGGGAATCTTAAATGTACCAAGAGAAAGCACCTCATAATACATGCAAAGGATTCCCAGTAAGACTTTCAGCTGCCTTGATTAGGAACCATGGAGGCCAGAAGAGAGTGGAATGACATATTCAAAGTACTGAAAGAAACAAATTGTCAACCAAGAATTCTATATCCAGCCAAACTATCCTTTAAAATTAAGGAGAAATTAAGAAATCCCCAGAAAAACAAATTGAGAGAATTTGTCAACAGTAGACATGCTCTGCAAAATAAAGTACAAAGTCCTAACCCAAATCCACATGTAGAAATAAAGAGCACAGAAAAACAATAACTGCATACATGCATAAAAAAGACAGGAAGAACATGTTTTTGTTTGTAACTATTCTCCTATTTGACTTAAAAGACAAATGTGTAAAGCAATAGTTTTAAAACTTTGTTGATGGGTTTATAATATATGAAGTTGTAACTTGTATGACAGCTTTAGCACAAAGTAGGGGAGGGGCAAACAGAGCTATATTGGAGCAAAACTTTTTCATACTTTGAAATTGAGTTGGTATTAGTCCTAACTAGATGGTTTTAAATTAAGATGTTAATTACAAACCCCAAGGCAACTACTGAGAAAATCATTCAAAAAATATAAAGAACATCAAAGGAATTAAAATTGTACACTAGTTAATATCTAGTTAACACAAAAGTAGAGAATAATGGAAGAACTGAGGAAGAAAGTGGCATAAGGTGTATAAAAACAAAAAACATAATGATAGATGTAAGCTCGATCTTATTGTTAATTACATTGAATGTAAATTGATTACAGATCTCAATCAAAATTAAAAATCAAAAAATAAACCACAAAGGAAATTAGAAAATACTGAGATGAATGAAATGAAGACACCACATACCAAAATGTACTTGATGCTGCTAAAGCAGTACTTATAGCTGTAAATAACTATATTAAAAAAGAAAATATCCTTAAATCAATAACCTTTTACCTTAAGAAACCAGAAAAAAAAAAGGGCAGACTAAATGGAGAGCAATCAGAAGGAAGGAAAAAATAAAGGTTAGAATAGAAACAAATGAAACAGGGAATGGAAAAACACTAGAGAACATCAACAAAACTAAAAATTGCTTCTTTTAAAAGATCCAAAATTGCCAAACCTATAGCTAGAATGACCAAGGAAAAAAAGAGGAGACTCAAATTACTAAAGCAAGGAATGAAAAAAGGGACATCACTATTGACTTTGTAGAAATTAAAAGGTTTATCAGGAAATACTATTGCATCATATATCTTTGGCTACTGTCTTTATCACAAATTTAGTGCCCAAAACAACACAGACTTATTATTTTATAGTTCTTTAGTTCCAAAGTCTGAAATGACTCTCACTGGGTTAAAAGCAAGGTATCAGCCAGGCTGCATTCCTTTCTGGAGGCTTTAGGGGAGTACCGGTTTCCTTGCTCTTTCTAGCTTCTATAGGGTGCCCACATTTCTTTTTGGCCCTCTTCGTTCTCCTCTTCCTGTGATGGAGGTATTCTCATTTCACATCAATCTGACCTCTTCTTTTGCCTTCCTATTCCATGTTTAAGGACCCTAGTGATTACGTTGGGCCCTCCTGGATAATCCAGAATACTCTCACTATTTTAAGGACAGCTGGTTAGCAACTTTTATTTCTTCTGCTACCTTAATTTCCCTTTGCCATTCAAGGTAAAATATTCACAGGTTCACAGGTTGGTGGGCATCTTTGGAGGGCTGTTATTCTGCCTACCAAAATGATAAAACTGGATGCCAATGAAGTAGATAACCTAGATGAAATCGAAAAAATCCCTATGAAGATACAAACTACTGAAACTGACTCTAGAAGAAATGGATAAACCTGAATATATATATAACAAGTAAATAGCTTTTTACTTTTGGGAAGAATTTTTAACATTCCAACAAAGGAAAGCCTAGGTACACATAGCTTCATTGGTGATCTACCAAACTCTTAAATGAGAATTAATAATATTCCTTCACAAATTCTTTTCCTATCCACCACCCCCCAAAAAAAGAGTAGGAAATACTTTCCAACTTATTTTCTGAGGTCAGTGTTACCTGAAACCAAAACTGAATAGACATCACAATAAAATTAAAGGCCAATATCTCTTGTGAGTATAGATGAAAAAAATCAACA
This sequence comes from Balaenoptera physalus, assembly GCF_965194825.1. Classification (NCBI taxonomy): domain Eukaryota; kingdom Metazoa; phylum Chordata; class Mammalia; order Artiodactyla; family Balaenopteridae; genus Balaenoptera; species Balaenoptera physalus. The sequence continues at coordinate 52,517,014 of NC_138883.1, forward strand.
AAATGCTGGCAAACCAAATCAAGAAGCATTTATGAAAGATTATACAGCATGACAAACAGGATTTATCGCAGGAGTTTAAGGTTGATTCAACATCTGAAAATCAATCAATATTAGTAAACAACAAAAAATTACATGATCATTTCAACAAATACATAAAAGTGTTTGACAAAATCCATAACATTTTAAAATTCAGGTAAACAGAAGGAGAGGGCAGTAAACTTTAAAGGAGTAAAAGAATCATAGATAAGTCCTGTGAGAACTGGAATGAAGGGAAGAAACTGAGAGAGAAATAAAAAATATAAGTAAGGGAGCATAATTTGATCATTTTATTTCATGTGAAAAAATATGACTTTCTTTAAATACAGATACATTGCTTTGAATTGATTGATTGCTGGTATTATCAAATTAAAACTGTATAATTATCCAATTTATGTACATAAGTGCTTTTCCTCCTCCAAAGTTTGCATGACATTCTAACCCAAGCCAGATCTGAGTTAGGTCTGTGCTGATTCTGTGATTAGAAAATATCAAAACTGCATATTTTCAGCCTTGACCCTCTCAGTCATGAGAGTTGGCCTGTGCCTGGCTGAAGTGTTCATGGTTTTCTCATTTGTCAGCCCATAGTAGTTTTTCAGCCTTTGTTGAATGGTTACAAAATTGTCACAATATTTAAAATATGTGAACTTGATTCGTCTGCTTCAACAATTTGATTGTTGCCTCTAAAACTCATATCTGAGGCTGTTATTTTTTTGTCAGTTCTAGCATAAAATGTTTTGAATATTATCTTATTAGAGAATTTGACTTTTATAGGTTTTGTTCCCTAGTATCTAGAAACCTTAAGCTCCTAGAAATTCAAGAAAATATTATTGAGAGGTTCTTAGCCTTCTTTTCAGTGTATCAAAAGTACTAATAAAAGCCTACATTTACCTATCATAAGGCTACAAAGAATACCTAAGGAATCAAGATCATTCATTTAAAAATATATTCATGCAATGTGGAAATACAATGCTATAGTTAGATCCAGCTGAATAGAAGCCCTGACTGTATGTCTACCTGTCTTTCTATTTATATGTTAAAACTGGAAAACTAATGTTGTTTCAAAATCAAATAAGTTGGTAAAAAAAAAAAAATCTCTTTAAGAAAAATCTCTCTTAAAAAGGCAATATAGAAGTTGTAAACGAAAGGCTTCAGATATTGCAATGCCTACCTCCTTAGGTTGGAGAAGATGTGGAAAAATATATCAATATGTAAATCAAATTTTATGTTTAAAGGAATGATTAGCATCTACTTTAAAAATTGACAAATATTCAGCATTATGGGTTTATTAATTATTTTTAGATTGTCATGGCAAACTTATAAATAGTACATCTCAACTAGTATCTTTTGTTTGCATGTAAAGATTTCCAGGCGTGGTGTAGTTTTTGTTTGCCTATGTCCAGTGATAATGAATAATTATCAAAAATGGTTCCCCAAATCTAGAGAGATAAGTTTAAAATAAAAACATTAGGGGTGATGAGAGTTAATGTATGCATGCTAGAAAATATTCTAAGCATTTTTCTTTCCTTGTGAACTCAGGAAGTCATTACAGCCGCTCTATTATCAAATGAGATGGGAAGGACCAGAGAGGTAAAGGAGCATGCAGAGGTATGCAGCTAGTAAGTGGCTGAACTGAGATTTGAATCCAGACAAGCAGGCCTTCATTCATAATCATTATAGTACACTGCAATTTTTTCTTTTCTTTCATTTAGACAAAACATCTCTCATTCCTCTTTCCTTTCAACTTTACCAACATCCCCGAAGTAAATGCATTAAAAATAGGTTAAAAATGTATTCTTTTAGGAAAAGTATATCTAGATTTTATGGCATTAAAATTGTTGGAGGTTATTCACATGCTTCCATTTTTTCCCTGTCTGGTATAACAGACACATAGTTAATGCTTACATTACTCAGATAGATGAGCAAGTTCAGACATTTTTTTAAGAAATATTATGTGAAAGTTGGACTCAAATATAGCAAGACTGATCTGTCATTCTGCACATGAAAATTAATCTCATTATTACCATGGCTGTAGCAGTAGCAGATTTTTAAAGGATACCACTGATTATAGCAGTATCTTTACATTTAACTTCTGCAAAGAATTACATTTGACACAATTTTAAAGTATAAAATAATCTCGTTTAAAACTTGTTTAGGGACTTCCCTGGTGGCACAGTGGTTAGGAATCTGCCTGCCAATGCAGGGGACACGGGTTCGATCCCTCGCCCGGGAGGATCCCACATGCTCCAGAGAAACTAAGCCCATGCACCACAACTACTGAGCCTGCACTCTAGAGCCCATGAGCCACAACTACTGAGCCCGCGTGCTTCAACTACTGAAGCCCGCGTGCCTGGGGCCCATGCTCCACAACAAGAGAAGCCACTGCAATGAGAAGCCCGTGCACTGCAGCGAAGAGTGGCCCCTGCTCGCCACAACTAGCGAAAGCCTGCCTGTGACAACAAAGACCCAATTCAGCCAAAAATAATAAATAAATTAATTAATTTTTAGAAAACTTGTTTAAAAATCACCTTGCTTCTTTGAGACTGAAGACATTATTATTCACAGAAATGAGGTTATATTGTTGGCAATATGTTATTATCCCATTTAAAGGACTATGAATGTGTGTGTGTACTTAATTTAAACAAATTTATTTGGCAATTATTATGGTTAACGGTAAGGTATAAATTCTTTTTGTATTACTACTAAGATTATGAATATGAAATTTAGCTTTAGAAAATATATACTACTATTAACAGTTTTTATTGTATGTATTCAGAATGGTGATGAAACGATCTTCTACAAAGAATAACCATTCTTTTAGATCTTTAGAGCTATTGATACCATCCACATATGTACCACAAATAAAGAGAATTGAGGTTTTGTTTGCTTTTTTTTTTTTGCTATTTTATTTATTTATTTTTGGCTGTGTTGGGTCTTCGTTTCTGTGCGAGGGCTTTCTCTAGTTGTGGCGAGCGGGGGCCACTCTTCATCGTGGTGCACGGGCCTCTCACTACCGTGGCCTCTCTTGTTGCGGAGCACAGGCTCCAGACGCGCAGGCTCAGTAATTGTGGCTCATGGGCCTAGTTGCTCCGCGGCATGTGGGATCTTCCCAGACCAGGGCTTGAACCCGTGTCCCCTGCATTGGCAGGCAGATTCTCAACCACTGCGCCACCAGGGAAGCCCTGCTTATTTGTTTTTAATCCCAGTGCTTTTGCTCTGCTCACATTTGCTCTATGACAAATAAAAATTTCTGAACTTGGAACTAAGGATGTGGTTTATAACCAAACTTGAACAAAGATTACTGGTCCATCTGATTATTTGACTAGTTTTCTTATCATCATTCTTAAATGAATATATAAACATGTTTTTATTTAAAATATGCCATACGCAAGATATTATAACATGTAAGCTAACTTAATTCTCAGACGTAAATCTTCATTTAAAAAGCACTAAGTTAATGTGTTTTCTCATTTTAAACCACAGTGTGATTGTATATTTGTATTAATGGGCAGTAATAGCAACAGTATGTGATACTCGGTGGTTATTGCCTTCTCTCTTCAGTGCTAAATATTTTGGATTTATCGTATTTAATAATAACAACCATAGGTAAAGTGAGGGATATAATTTATATCCATTTACAAATACTCAACTGATACTTACAGAATTTAACTAATTTGCTCACGGGCATACCAGGAGGAAGCACAGGGCCAGATTTTAAATCGAAGACTTCTTACTCTAGAACCTCTGTATTTAACCTATTTTGAACTTTGAAAGAATTTCAGAAAGCAATAACCAGCTTTCATGCTTTTACGTGGATAAACCTGGGAATGTCAAGTAGTTGTGAAAATACCATTTCTGTATCAGCCACAGCCAGTTCATCTCCTACCATCCCACTTCCTTGGCATCGCTGATTCCCAACTCCTACTCTCCCCTCTTTGTATTCTCTCCAGGCCAGGTCCTGGGGGACAACTCATGAAAGCACCTGGGAAAAGAAAAGAGGAAAGATGAGGTAGTAGAGGAGAGCAAATTCCTAGTCTCCTCATTCAGTCTTTGCCTCTTTTGCGCATCAACAAAGTGATACAAAGTGTAGGTACAAGGATGAAAAGGCAAAGGGCCAGGGTTCAGAGGTTTCACAACCTGTAATTAATGCGGCAATTACTGACTGCAATTCTGTCCATGTTAACTACTGCCTTTTATTGCAGTCCTGCCCGTCTTCTGTCCTGAAATGCCTAAAATATACTGAACCCAGTTTTTCTCTAAGATGTAGCTGAGTCTTAATTCATTCTCTAATGTACAAAAGCCCACTACAAAATTTATCTATTATTTAGCTTTCACTATCTTATAAAGAAAAAAATAGGTTAGGACTAAAATGGAGCTGTTTTCTTCTAGAATCCCTTTAAGTAATTTGTGTGAGACACCGTCATTAAAAACTCAAGGGCCTAAGTATTTGCTTCAGGAAAATATACCTTGAAGAGAATTTGTGAAAACACGCGGTGCAGCTCCTTTGTGAGTTATAGAGGGTAATCTTTTTTGAAATAAAAGTGAGAATTTAACATTAATTCATTCAGTTTACTGTGAGCCTAAAATGAACCAGATACTGTTCTAGGCACTAGGTCTCACTAGGTTAAAGGCCTTGGCTTTATGGAGGTTCACTGAAGAAAAGAAAGAGGCTAACCCAGGAACTAGAGGAACCAAGAAACACTTTTGAGGTTTTAAAGTAATCTGAAGCCCCAGACACACAGCCCCAGTTCTGGAGCTCTCCTCCCCTGCTGCTCTTCTGGGATATCCAGACCCCTTGTCAAAACCAAAGGGGCTTCCCTCTGTGGCTTTTATGAGTTTCCATTTCTAATGGAGACAGAGGAAAAGTTCTTCATATGTGTGGAATAAATGCTTGACATCCCAACTAAGGGCTTTGAATTTGTCTTCCCATAGAAATGTGACGGTTCTCTTCATAGTCAATGGATATTGCCACCTGCTCCAATAGTATTATGACTTAAGTAGATTCTGTGAGTCAACAGAGATGTGTGTAGGTTTATATATAAACCTACACACACAAAGACACAACCTCAAATAAATGAGTGCAGATATATTCCTATTACTCTTGGAAACATATATTCAGAAGCAAATATTACATAAAATCGGTCCACATTATTAACTGATGAATAATTGCATGTTCTATGCTTCCCCATTGTGACCAGCTGACCTCCTTGAGTGCTTTCTGCCAGGACTCTTCCCATCATACCCAGTTACATGCTGCTCTCAGACTGTGCCTTGTTAGTTTGCATTTCTTGTCTTTGCCAGATTGTCGTCCCTGTTAAGCTCTATCATTTTGCCTGAACCATGTTTTCCAAGTTCATATTAAAAGGAACCTCCTATGTAAAATATTTCCCCCCATTATCTGTAACCTCCCCTCTTGTGAATAATCATAAAATTCTGTTTGCATTTATTTCATGGTACAAATATACCATTTAGAATAATAGTTTTGTTATTCTCTTAAACCCAGCATGCTCTCCATTTCACCATCATACCAGTTATTTAAAGGCAAGGATTGAGTTTTAAATATCTGAATATTCCTTCAAAATACCTAGCACAGATCACATACTTCGGTGAACACAGCTGGTTCATAAACTGGGCTACCTTATTCTCAAACATCTCAGTAAACACATGATTCTTAAATTGTTCACAATGCACTTGATGAGCTTGGCTTTCGAATCCTTCCCACTATCTTCTTTATTTCTGTTTGTAGCACACTGCTGTATTTGAGACTGCTGCTGGGTTTTCATATTATCATTATTAAATGCTCAGTGTAAGGATTCAAGCAGGTTGTCTTTTTCCCTTTGACTGTGACTGTGACAGTTGTTAAATGTCAATGATTGACACTGCAGATTTGAAATGTATTTAAAGGTAGAAAGCTTTGTTGGCAGAAATTCACCTGTGTAAATAATACATCATAAGTAGCACCCTGCATAGTTTTCCTTGGCTTTTGGTGTGTATGGAGAGACCTTTAATCTATGGCTTTCATTCTTGTTTACAATGTATATCAAATCATGAACATACTCCTTTTTGAAAAATAAAGTGTATCTAGCACATGATCCCTGCCCCTGTTCTAATCTTTTCTAATCTATAAAAACATGAGATGTTTTCAAACCAAATATTGAGTCTGTCTGACCACAAAATGGAGATTTCTTTTTTAAATAAAATTGTGTGTTGATGGGTTTTATGGTACGCAGTTTAAACTGCTTTCCAGCCATTAAATATGGACACTTAAATACATTTCGGGCTTAGCCATCAGCTTTTAGTGGCATCAGAATTTCTTTCTATTTTGTCCTTTTATTTGCACAAATATTATTAAACACAACCAACAGTGACAGAATTAATTCATTGATATGAAACTCATTTGTCACAGAATTTGACAGATTTTTACAATACCAATATGAGGCTAGGAGTTTTCATTTCAATACTGAACTTGGTGTTGCATAGATGAATAGTAAAAATGACTCTTTTCTGAAAATAAATCATTGTAGTTGGCACAGATCATATAGATCATTATTTTATACCCACTTTTCTTAGTACTGTTCTTTTGGTGAATTAGATCAAATTTAGAAAAGGTTGGTTTACCTTTAAAAATAAATCCAGCCTTAACCTGCATATCTCTGGTAACACAAAGTAGTTATAAGACCAGTTCTTTCATACTGGTCCTGTGTTGTGACTCTCATGGTATCTTTATTTCTCTCTACAGATTTGATCCCCTTAGATAATCTTTGTATTCTCCAGTCAGATTGGCTGTGAGAACTGGTCTGATTAGCTTTGCTAATTAGAATCAATGTAATTGTTTCACATTGTTCTTTTGGGCAATTAAAAAACATGTGCAGGTTAGGAAGCATGTATTTTATTACAGTTGTTAGTCCATGACTACAAGTTTGAAATATACAAATTATACATTTTATATCTGGAAAGCAAGTTAAAGGCCACTCTAACCGGCTAATGGTTTTGTAAAAATCAAAAGTGTTTAAACACTTAGTCTTATAACTGTTTAATCCTGAACACAATTAAATTTTTGATAACTGTTATTGTCTCACTGGTGATATTAACCCCAGCATTTAGTCTATGACATGCTTTCTAATCTTTATATTTCAAATATCTGGACATTATCTTTAGTTCTTTTGAATATGTTTGCTATTAGAACTTTATAGGAACTAATCACAAACCTTCAAGATATTCCTGAGGAGTTAGTGAAGAAGTTTGGCCAAATGTTTCACTGGTAAATATAATGGAAAGATACTGGGTTAAAGGAAATTAATCAGGTTTGTTTACCACAAGTGTCCTCAGAGCCTTTATATGTTAATGTACTTTGAGATACATGCAGAGAGGGGTCGTAGGCTACCCTCCCCCTTTTTTTCCTTAAAAAATCTCACTGGACTAAGTGCTGTGCCGTATTCACTTTGCTGAATTATATTTTAGTGCTTGATATCTTACACAGCATCTTTCAAACACATCTCCCTTGATGAGTTATAGATTTTTTTGGAGTCTGGTGGCTAGATTAGATGATTTATGACAGTAACTCTAGGAGTGTGCATGAGAAAACTCAAGATATTTTTGAATCATATGAGTAAATACATTTGAAGTGGCAAGAATAAGGATCATTAACTTATTAACCATGTGGAAAAGCTGGAAAACTGATAATGTCACCTGCTCAGAAATTATATTCCATTCACTGTTTTGGACCATGCCTATGTCCTTAACTCCTTTAGAGTATTAACACTTTAACCAACTTCCCCCTTGTTTCAGGGTTAGTGCTTACTCTCTGCTTGACCGTCTTTAGGCATTAAGGGTTAATAATAATTACCCACGACACAGTGAGCTTTGTGCCTGAGGTGATTTTTTACACTTTCATAATTGAAATTATTAATTATATTATTTTCTACATCTTATGTTTTTCTACTCTCTATTCTTGTTAAAAGTGTGTATGCATTACTTTTTATAACCTGAGAAATGAAACACATTCATAGATCTATTTTCTAATTCAACACAAAGCCTACCACATCTTTGCATTAACCAGTTATCGATATTTAGAAATTAGTTGATAATACAAAATATAAGAGAAATAAATTAGAATTCTTACAACATTTTAGAAATTTAGTGTCAAAAATTTTTAATCTAATTTAATTGATTTGTTTTTATTACATTTGACTTGTGGGTAGTTTTTCTTAAATTTTTTTACCAATACAAATTTACTGTTTTACCTAAATGATGGTATTATGTCCTTGACCTAGGAATGATTTTTAAATGCTATCCCTCTTTAAACTATACTGTAGTCTAAAGGCTAAAGTAAGTGTTGATTCTGAATTTACCGGTAAGAACTGAAATATTGCCAAGGTTAAAGGAAAGTTGAAAGAACATCAGCTAGGCTAGTTGTAGTCAATCTCTGACTTCCCTTGTGTGCTAGAAGGCTAATCAAATGTGCTTCCTAGAGGTTTTTACAAAACCGATGGAGAGTTTGCTACCCACACATCTTTTCAGAAATAAACATGAGTTTTTAAATGTCTGTTAAGGGCATCATAAAAAGAGATTATCCTTTTCATGAACTATCAGGGAGAAATAAGTACTTTGTTGGAAATAAATATTTTGTCTATAAAATACGCTGTCCTCTCAGTTATTTACTATGACCACGTAGTCACAGAACCATGGAACACACAAGTAGTGCTTTAAGACTATGGAATCCATTCTTTTGCCTCCAAGAGATACTTGGTAACAAAATAATTATTCCTTTCTTAGTCTTCCTCTTCCTCTTCCTTTTCCTCCTCCTCTTCCCTTCCTCTCTCTCTCTCTCTCTCTCTCTCTCTCGCTTGACCGAGGAAAGTAGATAATAACACATTGAGAGAATAGCTCAGTAAATAAAAATATTCTATGCTGAAAGGAGGTTATAGTGCCGGAATTTGGCTTCTTTTAGAAGACAAGCCTTGTGTGAGTCTCCCTATTAAGCAGAGATGGATTCAGGCTGCTCAGGGGAAGTGCAGCCAGAGGCCTGGGGGACAGCCCAGGGTATTGGAAAGTGATAGAAAAACTTCAGAAAAAGTGGTGTGTTTTCAAAGGAAATTCAAATACTATGAGAAAATTAGGGGTTGGAGTTGTAGAAATTGATCCAAGTTCTCATAAATATCAAGAGCTAGAGCTATAAATTCAATTCTTTTTTTTTTAAATTCCAAAACAGATGGTCCTTCTGAAAATTTACTATGTGTAGGCAGAAAAGACTGAAAGAATAAAGGACATAAAGAGGACAGAGGGAAGAGATGTCTTTATGGGGGCAAAGTTTATTTGATAAGAGAGATGACTGAAACATTAGGGCTGAGCGTAAGTACCAGAAACATGAATTTAGAAATTAAACATGGAATTTCCGTAGTATAGCAGTGAGGGAAAATCATGTGATTCCTGGCTGCCGTGGCTGCCTTCTGCCTCCAGACATATTTTGTTTGTTTAGCAAAAGTGTTTTGGTTTTATTTTTGGTTTCTTTTTTTTTTTTTTTTTTTAATTTTTATTTATTTATTTATGGCTGTGTTGGGTCTTCGTTTCTGGGCTAGGGCTTTCTCTAGTTGCGGCAAGTGGGGGCCACTCTTCATCGCGGTGCGCAGGCCTCTCATTATCGCGAGCTCTCTTGTTGCGGAGCACAGGCTCCAGACGCGCAGGCTCAGTAGTTGTGGCTCACGGGCCTAGTTGCTCCGCGGCATGTGGGATCTTCCCAGACCAGGGCTCGAACCCGTGTCCCCTGCATTGGCAGGCAGACTCTCAACCACTGTGCCACCAGGGAAGCCCCTGGTTTCTTTTTGTTCTTAAATTGAATCATTACCTACATTTGCAAACTAGGAGATTATACCCAAAAGTCTTTATTTCCTGCCACTTTTGAAAAGTCTTAAATTGGCAAGGCTTAGTCTTATTCCTGTGTGGCCACAATTTTCAGCAGAGATGATGAACAGCTAACTCCCTTCAGACAGGACATGCATTCTTCCCTTCATCCAGGCACTCACCGCAGCCTGCTTACACTTACATTTCTTGCTTGGCATATGTAGGCATTTGAATTTTTAAATTTTGAAAGAGTGAGTCATGATCTGAGCTTACCTTATAGAATAAAATCATTCCACATGTATTTATTAATTACCAGGCATGCGTCGGGTGCTGATCTAGGACCTAAAATATAGTGCAGTGAAGAAACCAGAAAAGTTCCTCCGTGGAGATTCTATTCTAACATAGATGGCAGGCAATAACTAGTATAATCAGCTAAAATATATAGTGTGTTGGTGATAAGTGCTAAGGAGAAAATGAAGCTGGAAAGGGGACAGAAAGTATCACTGGGTTACTATTTTAGACAGGGTAGTTAGGGAAAGTCTTATTGAGAAGGTGACATTTGTGTAAGAACCTAAAGAAAACAATCCCTGTGACTCTTTGAGGGAAGAGTGTTCCAGGCAGAGAAAAAAAATCAAGGACAGATGCCCTGAATGGATTTGCTAGTGTGTTAAAGGAACATTAAAGAGGCCAGTGTGTGTGTGTGTGTGTGTGTGTGCATGGGTGGGGGGTTGCATAGAGTGAACCAATAAGAGCGGTAACAAGGGTTTGGATCTGAAATGCCTTATAAATTGTTAGCAGTCCAACTTTCACTCTGCGTATGAACTGTATGTCCATAAATATTAGGCCCTAAAGGAGTTGCGTTTATGTCAAACTTGCTCTAAGTTACAAATATTCCCCAATTCTCTGAAATAAAAGTAATGGTAACCTGTGCTCTTTACCTAGATACTCCATTGCAATAGATTGCTTGGAAGAAGGGATGCAGGTTGGACCAACAGATAAGAGAATCAGAATGGTTAGATGCTAATCCTGATCCTCTTTTGATTGTTGAGTAACGTTCCAGTTATTCATTCATTGCCTCTCAGCTTCAAATCCACCCTTCATTACCTGCTCAGCTATAGTGGAGTTAGATCCTTTAAGCATTTTTCCTTTGCAGTAAATGCAAAATTAAGCTTTGTCAGTAGAGGGTGCTAAAGCAACATAGCAGAAGAGTGTTTCCCTTACTGGTTCTGGTGTGAATCTGTTTTGCTTCTTGCTTTTAGTGCAAGAATGCTGGTGTAGGAACATACAGTGGTACCCTGCTTCAACCCTACACCCAGAGCATGCAGTCTTATGCACCATCTTGCTGTAGCTCTCCCAGTGGGATACCGTATATAGTAGCTCTCTTGGTGCTGTGCTGGTGAGCAGGCTCTAATACCCTGACTCCTTCTGTATGCCCACCTGCCAGCCTTGACCAGCCTGCGCCCCAAAAGATATTTCCTGCTTGCCTAGCAACTGTCGACCAGCTCTGGCCTGGACAACTCAGCGAACTTCTCCAATTAGACCTAATTCCAGACTTGGAGCGGTCTCCTCACCTGTCCAAGCTGTACCTTCCTCAGGTACTCTCCCTCAGCTCTAGAGTTTTCTCTTGAGCTCTCATTACACCTTTATATTGACCTTATACTTAATAATTCTTTGTTATTTAATAATTTAAATATCATTTAATTTGTATTTACTGTATATCGTAATTCTTGGTATTAACTTTTGCCTGTTCAAATCATGGTATGGTTTCTGACCTGATTGGACCCTGAATGATACAGGTGGTAGAGCAAAATATTAATTCTGAAACTTACAGACACGTGTTTATTTTTTCAGTATTCTCAGGGACGCATCAAGTTGAAAAAGTCAGCCAAAGCATTACTTGACTTGCAGTTATCAGAGAACTCAAGAGTGAGACTAGCATGACAGGTGGGGTAAGAGAGGCAACTGATAGAGGTGCAAAGCACTCTTGGCTAGCAAAGTGAACTTAATAAGGAATAGAAAGATATGCCTTAATTCAGGGACTTGCATATTTATTGAGCAATTTTTACATGCAAAGCAACTGTGTCACTTGCTCTGAAACTTACAGTGACTTTATTCACTATATATATTTGTTGAGCAACAGTTAAGTGCTGGCACCAGATAACTTATGGGTAATTCCTAGGATAACCATATAGTGTAGACAGGGAATTTCTACCTTTCAAGTAACTTAGAGTCCTATGTGGAGGGAGGGGTCAGGGGGAGAGAGGGAGGGAGGGAGGGAGAGAACATGGGTGGGGAGGGGTAGGGAAGAAACACACACACTCACACATGCAGAGTCACATCATGATGTGATAAGGCTTGTGATGGGAGTGATAGAGAAGTAATAGAAAGGTCAAGTATATCAGTCATGGAGAGGTAGAGATGTTTTCAGTGTGAGCAACCTTTCAGTTAAGGACCCCAGTCTATAGATATTGCATTGTTATCTTTATGTATAACACTAAATCTCCATAAGTTAATTTCTGAGACCACTTAGTCTCATTACAAGACTTAGACACTTTGACCTACCACTTACTGTTCTTGAACAGTAATTTGCTGAATCACCTGGTAGTCAAATAATGAAGTCAACTTCTTGGATACTACTCAACACTCATGGAATAATTTGCTGGCCAGATTCTGCTAATTAGAGGAAAATAATTAATTCACAAATTGGAAATACCATGCTGATCACAGTCAAACTTTAATAAAACATTAGGGCAGGAAAAGCACCCAATAATTTTATTTCATCAATAAGCCATGTATATCCAGGGCATACATTTACATATGGTTAAAATGTGTTAGCACAGATTCAAAACAGCATACCTTTGTTTAAGTACTGCCTCTTTTAAATAATTAGGACTTAAACCCATCCAACATTGTAATTTAAATTGCAAATAGAAAAACACAGAGGATCTATTCATCTGAATCTGTATGGTCTTAAACATCAGTGCTGGTAACAGTGCTTTTCATTTAACAATATTTTTTTCCTATCATATAAATAATACATGAGGATATAAAACTGCCCACCTGTGCTGTACATGTTTATTATTCATTATGTTTTCTTGGGAAGTTTGGTTCCGAAATATTTATTAGTATGAACTCATTGAGTTGTTTTATCCTTCAGGAGTACGTTGAAATCTTAATCCTGTTCTTTTGAGACGCAGTGAACCCTGGAATTAATATGGTAGCTGAAATAGGGGAAAGTTTAAACCACACTTCTTTGGCACAGGATCAATGGATCTGTTCCACTGTAAACAAATATTGGTTCAGTCAAATTAGCCATCTGTCTCTGATGAATTTAAACAGTAATGTGACACAGTTTAGTACTGTAACAAGCTTTTGTTTATTTTTAAGTTTTTACAGTGAGAAGGTATCAGTGGATAATAGTAGGCCCCAGGTTTCCTCTTCAGAGGAATTCTTGAATTGCACTGTAGCATCCCGCTTCCATATCAACAGCTGTTGCAATTTGTTACAGCTGCACATTTGAAGGAACTTTCATTTCTAGATTCTACAGTTCTTAAATTCTTCCTTAAATTCTTCTACAGTCGCTTGACCTCTTTTCAAAGTCTTTTTTCTTTGTGGGTTAACCAATTTAGTCTGCCATTCTTCCGTGGAGTGGTCTATAAGCTTTAACTATGTGCTTAGAGTTAGTGCCATACTTAACTTTCGAATAGACACAGAAGGTGTCTGCTTCTTTTGTTATATGACTAACTTTGGGGCAAGATCATATATTTAGGGGAATTAGATCACTGAAATGCCTTGATGGCCAAGCTGTATGGAATATTCATGCTGAGCTGTCAATATTGTTGGTGATGTAAATAAAAGCTTTTTACTTCTTACAAAGAAGTTATTAGTAATTCTAGATTGTCTTGCTGGAAAATTTTCACATTATTACAGACTCTCAATTATGTCTCACAATGGTATGGATATATTCTAGTGTTTATTCTTCACCACTGTTTCAACTGGTATGATTATTGACTGGTGTGATCAACTAGTTAATGGAGTACTTGTGAACTCTCAGTCTGAGTAATAGAACACTTGGAAACTCCCATCTGCTTTAGCAATGTAAAGCTCACAAGAACTTTCATACTTCACAATAGACATAAGACAATTATTACTTTTTTGTATGTGCTAATGTTGACATTACATCTGTACACACAATGCCCAAGGCTACAGATGTTCTCTATAAATATTGGACCAACAGCTGGAGGGGAAACATATGTCTTAGTTCATTCAGGCTGCTATGACAAAATACCATTGATTGGGTGAATTAGAAACAAAAGAAATTTATTTCTCATAGTTCTATAGGCTAGGAAGTCCAAGATCAAGGCCCCAGCAGATTTGGTGTCTGGTGAGGACCTGCTTCCTGGTTCATAGACAGCTGTTTTTTGCTGTTTCCTCACATGGTGGAAGGGGCAAGGGAGCTCTCTAGGGTCTCTTTCATAAGGGCACTAATCCCATTCATGACCGTCATGACCTAATCACCTTCGAATACCATGACATTGGGGATTAGGTTTCAACATACGAATTTGAGGGAACATGAACATTCAGTCTATGGAGACAATTAAATTTGTTTTAATAATGCATTTGTACGTATTTTATTTGGTAATTTTTATTTGCTTAACTGTTTTTGTGGTAGGTTAAAGTATGGCCCCTAATTCTTCACCGTGCCCTATGTCCAAGCCTTTGCCCGTTGTCTTGTGTCTTTGTAGTTCTTCCAACTAGAGTTAGAAATCCATTTCTTGATTTGGATTTAGCCAAGTTATATGCTTGGATCAATGGGATGTTAACAGAGCTTGGGAGTGGTTTGTTATGCATTATTTTTGTGGCTAAAATTTTGACTGACACCGTAGCTTTTATTGTGTATATGCATTGACTTTAGAACTATTGTTTTGGAAGTTAAAGAAGATGAAAAATTTCAGTCGGCATCTATTTCATGTTTACTTGTCCTCTTTTTTTGTCTGTGAGTTATTTATATAGGACATCACCATTCCTAAGACCCATAATCTCCCTCTATTATTTTGTCTGTCACTATTTTACTGAAATCCACTCCTCAACTCAGAGCCACTGCTTCTACCTCCTTTGTAACCCAGAGCTGACTAAACCCTTTCCTATTGTCTGGGTAATAACTGCAAACTCCTCACAATGACTGCCAACTCCCTTACAAAATCTTTCAGAACAGCCCTTTCCCCTGCCTGCTAATGTAAGACAGGACATTACTTCCATTCCAGTTAAACTGTTTGCACTTGACTTAACTTTCCAAAGTCAGGAGTTAACCTTTAGAAACTAATAAGTTCCTGACTTACATCTGCATGCCCAAGAGAGGAAAACAAAATGGCTCCTTCCAGAACAAAGAATCTGCCATAAATAGGATTTTCTGTTTCTGTTATTAGAACCACTAAAAACAAATAACTATCCGTTTTAGATATAGAAGTTTTATCTTTATTATTAGTTTTTGTGTACTCTTTTATTGAGTTGGTCAGTCAGGTATGGCTACAAGAGGAGACTGAGGAGAGGCTCAGGAAAAAGCTAAGTGTGTTATACTCACAGGTGTTAGATATGGGAGGAAGAACACATAGTACAAGGCCATGTGGAAGAACACCAGGGTGGTCAGGAGTCAGAAGACGGGAGCAGGGGAGTGCTTAGGCCAATCGCCTTGTTTGGGGTTTCCCCAGGAAAGGCAAGTCAGGGCAGGGTACACAGTTTAGGATTGGCTAGTTTGAATAATTTTGGTGGGCTTTGGGCTATACAGCTGTTCTCTGGTTGTTGGTACTGGCCCTGGGGTGATTAAGACAAAGAAATACTGTCTCCTGGAGAGAACAGGCCCCATAGAGGAGATGTGTTTGCATATCAAAGGTCTGCTCTTGGCTGGGCCCTTTGCTGTCTCTAAGAAATATCCACCAAAGGAAGGGCAGTCTCTCCCAGGCAGAAAGATTTCAAAAAATCAACTTCATATTATACAGAAAAATTTAAAAAATACACACACATACACTCAACAATACACTAGTTGTCAAGTCTTCAGGAATAAGAAGGTCCAGTGTCAGTGCATCCTATTACCTGAAAGAAATTGTGTAAGTGACATAAGCGGAATTTATATTACTGCTTTTTAATTTTTTCATTTTGCTAGATAGGAACTAAAATATGGCGTGAATCAATGTACAACACCTGGCAATTCTAATGATGACAAATAGATTGTGAAGAAACAAAAATGAAAACATGTTGTCATATGAATGTGGTTATCTGGCACATAACTTTTCACAATTCAGTTTCTAATTTTGAGACACAGTTTATGTTTCCCTAGGCTCTACCTGAGTGGCTTTCACAAAAGGCTGCAAGAAGCACAGTAGTATTGTGTTCTTTGAGTTCTGTCCAAACAGATCTGTGAGACGTTCAGGCCCTTTAGTTTCTCTCCAGATAGTTTGGGAGTTCCTGGGGAGGCTCTACATTAAATGCTTCACTGTGGTCCTCTCATCTATCACCTGCTGTCTGACATTTTCGACCTTTCCTGCTATTGGTGCCTAATATATTCTCCCAAAGTCCTCAGACCTGGTTCAGTGTTCTTATCAAAACAACCTGTGCCCATGAAGCTCCTATATTTGCTGGTGCCAAAGCTGTCAGATTCAAAGCCAGCACTTTTCCTTGTTACTTGCTTTTTTATTGAAGCCACCAGCCTCCCACTCACTGCACCTCCACCCTGGGATTTATGTATGAGGACCTGAAGACTGGACCACAGATCAATCAGAGTGACAGACGTCTTCCTCACCTTAAAGCTCTCTTACCTCTTTAGTACTAGCTCACTGCCCTTGAATCTCTATTGAGCCTCACATCTCATCCGTAAGATTTTCTTTTCCCAGAAGTTTTCTCTAACATGAAGCTCCCTAGGCATATCCAGACCCATTTGAATACTATGGTGAAAAGGTTTAGGCTGCTTAAACTAGGACCTCCTATGAAATATAA
This sequence comes from Balaenoptera physalus, assembly GCF_965194825.1. NCBI lineage: Eukaryota > Metazoa > Chordata > Mammalia > Artiodactyla > Balaenopteridae > Balaenoptera > Balaenoptera physalus. The sequence goes on from NC_138883.1 coordinate 52,533,880, forward strand.
GGAATTTCTCCCAGTGATGAATCTGACCACTTCAGTTGTATTTACCATGACTAAAGAAATGTCAAATTGTACTTATTTGCTTTCTGTCTTTATTAATCAAAGAATAGAATAATAATGCTATTTAACAAATAGATATTTGGGACCTACTATGTATCATGTCTTTTGCTGAATTCTGGAGCTCATAAAACAATCAATAACAAGTGATTTATTCTTCTAAATAAGTCTACAGTCTACTAAGGACATATATATATTCATTAATAATACATTCAGGTGATAGGTAGAGGATATCAGGGCATAGGCAGCATAATGAGGTCATAATTCTCAGATATGCAAATTAGAACATAGGTATGGTAATATATGCTTTTTAAAATTATATTCCAGATATGCAGTTGTGTTTTAAGCATCCTCCCTATGTTTGTAGAGGTGGGAAAAAATGGATGGACGGAGACATACCCTTCTATTACTTTATTCCTCCAAGCATTTAACCGGGCCTTAGATAGATGCATTAAACCATTTGATCCAAACATGTATGTCAGGTTGGAATTATTATTGATCAATCAATAAATCCCAACACATGTATTAATAATCAACTTTTGGATTCTCTGCAGTGCTGGATATTGTGGGACTGAGGAGTGAGGACAGGAGGGAAGACGATCTGTGCTTAGAGTTTGTCACCTGATGGGCCTGGTTTCAGACATTTTTACTTTCCTTCCCAGCATCTATTTCCCCTTCTCTCCACTCGGTACCCTGATTTTCCTTTGAAGGATTCATCTGCCCCCATTGTAAGCCTTGTGTTGTGGGAAGACTTGAAGCTTCCTCTGACTCAGTAGAGCCGTCTCTGATCTCAGTGATTGGTTTAGGGGTGTACATCTGACCTAAATCAGACCAAGAGAGAAGTAACCCCAGGATTTGTGTGGAAGCTGTCAGAAGAGATGTTGTCTTCCGCCCTGGAGAGTGTGATGTGAGGATTGGAGAACTGGAGCTGATGCAGCCATGCTGCTACCATGAGGGAAGGACATGATGCTGTTTCAGTGGCCACAGTATGAAGGCTAAGATGTAACTCCTCCTGTAGAAGGTAGAAGAGGGAAGCACAGTGAAATCCGCAACACTGTTGTAAAGACTTTCTGGGAATTCATTTAATCCTTATATAAGGATTATAAGTTAAAAGTTGGAGTTATTATTATCCACATTTTATAAGCAAGGGACTGAGGCTCAGATAGGTTGTTGCACACCTAATAATATTGTATTTATCTGATGGCTGTCTAAAATAGTCCAAACACTTTCCTTTCCCTTTTAATATGGGACTTTGTTAGTACTGGCTTTTGCAGGACAATGTGACATGTGCACATTTTGTGATCATACACCTTGTATCCTCATTTTGAGAGTGATCATATTTGAAGTTCTGCTGAAATAGAGGTACCAAACTCCCAATGTTACATCTTCTACCCTGGAACTCAGTGTTAATTTTCCAGGCAAATTTTAACCTCCTTTGGAAAATTAATTTTAGCCTGGAAACCTAATGGGATGTAGATGACATGGGTTTAATTAACTTATAATTCAGATAAGGAAACCTTTAAGGTGAATGCTAGAAGAAAATTATTCTTTGTTTTATTTTACCTATCATTTTGAGTGCTGCTCCCTCATGTTTCCAAGTAGCAAAAATTCAAACTAAAGAAAATATGATTCCTGTATGGAAAATGCTTGCAGTTATGTAAATGTCATAGCCGTACATAGCCTGCAACTCCTTCTGTGCATCTGTACAATTGCTTTGAATGACAGGATTTCCAAAATAGAAAAGTCTCCAGCTGTGACACGCAAAACAACATTTAGTCGAACATGTAGACTTCTTTCTTACCTACCGAAAAAGATTCTCTCTCCAAGTAGAGTTCTAGTTGACCATTCTCAGTGTTTTTCGTGACAGAAAAGAATTCAGAAATTCAGGTCAGGAGTTCAGAATGCTGGAACAGAGCTCTCTGTAAAAGGTCACTAAGAGTGTGGAAATGATGAAAAACGGGAGAAGAATTCTCCATTTTTCCTTTACAAAAATACAGCTTTTTTCTTTTTTATTACTTAGTTAAATATTCTCTATAAAAATGCAAATAATAAATGTTCATGGTAGATATTCCAAGAAACAATGGAGCTAATGTGCATCTCTGATTTGTAGTTTTTTCAGGATGGTTATACGAAAAGGGGCTCGCTAACACAGTAAAGAGCTGTATTGCATGTGTAGTTTGTTATGAAAAAGTCCTTAAAATCTTTCTCACTGATACTCTGGGAGGTAATGATGTCTGCCCCTTGTCCAGAAAACTTTATGAAACTGTTTCATGGAATACAGATAGTCTCTACCCAAGAGTGGATGTTCAGATAGATAATTTTCTCTGTATAGTAGATGGATTGTCTTACAAAATAAAATCTATTGATAATCCTTATTCATGAGCTTCCCAATTCGATGCAAAAAGACCATTTATTTTAGGCTAAGTAAAATTATAAAAAATTATTTGATTTAGTCAATTCAGTCTAAAAGCTAATACATCTGAAAGAAAATCAGTCTTAACCGTCATTTCTATTACACAGATCATTAAAAAATAACCTGGTTAAATGTAACTTTTAAACATTTGTTATACCTAATTTTGTTGGCATAATGTATCTGTAATTTCAGTGAATGTTTATTTTCTAGTCTTATTACCTGAAAATCTGCTGGAAACCTACTCTCAGACAATTATAGAAGAGACCATGATTTCTGTCTTCAGTTGGAAGATAGAAAGTTGCCACAAGTTTCCACGGCCACTGACTGAAGAACTTCCATATTTGAGACCCGTAACAATATGGTTGTTTGATGGGAGCATATATTCTTCTGTAAACAGCTAGAGTATAAGCTCTAGGGGGCAGGAACAGTGTCTGTTTTGTTCACTGCAATATTCGGCTTGCTAAGCTTCCTGCTGTGCCCACAGTGAGCACTGATTAAATATTTATTGAGTGAAAGCTTTGGAGGGCAGAGGTGGAATTTAGCAGTGCTGTGTCTGGGCACAGGAGAAGGAACACTAGCCCACTTGGGCACAAACAGATAAGAAAAGGCCTGGCTTGGCAGCAGTTCTTGTAAAAAAGATGTGTTGGTTTTATTTGGCCTTGAGTTTAATGTGCATCTGCTCTGAAACATGGGTACAAAAAAATGTCCGGGATAATCATATGCTATATCATAACATCCAAGGAAGGGATCTTATTTTGTTAACTTCATGTTCTCCTGCCTGCATTTTCAGTTTCTGCCTTCTGATTGTTTCTTGCCTTTAGTTGCTAAACATACCTTCGTCTCTTTTTTTTTTTTTTTTAACATCTTTATTGGAGTATAATTGCTTTACAATGGTGTGTTAGTTTCTGCTTTATAACAAAGTGAATCCGTTATACATATACATATATTCCCATATCTCTTCCCTCTTGCGTCTCCCTCCCTCCCACCCTCCCTATCCCACCCCTCTAGGTGATCACAAAGCACCGAGCTGATCTCCCTGTGCTATGCAGCTGCTTCCCACTAGCTATCTATTTTACATTTGGTAGTGTATATATGTCCATGCCACTCTCTCACTTTGTCCCAGCTTACCCTTCCCCCTCCCCGTGTCCTCAAGTCCATTCTCTAGTAGGTCTGTGTCTTTATTCCCGTCTTGCCCCTAGGTTCTTGATGACTTTTTTTTTTTTCCTTAGATTCCATATATATGTGTTAGCATACGGTATTTGTTTTTCTCTTTCTGACTTACTTCACTCTGTATGACAGACTCTAGGTCCATCCACCTCATTACAAATAACTCAGTTTCGTTTCTTTTTACGGCTGAGTAATATTCCATTGTATATATGTGCCACATCTTCTTTATCTCTTGAGTTAAAACTAAATAACTTACCCACTGCTTTATCACTTTTCTTTCTGTCCTCAGCAAAGATCAAGGAGAATAATTGAGCACTGATGTCTTCCATTTCTCCTTTCTCATTTCCTCTTACCTCTGTGAAACCTGGCTTTGCCACCACTGCTTTACTCAAAATATTTCCATTTAAGCCCCCCATGCTGGTATTATGAGGGTCCCATGAAGAGGGTGTTTGTACGAATCTTTGCTACATTTGAGGCTCTGCTCACGTCCTCTTTTTTGAAACTGTTCTCTTGCTCATGGAGAGTCTTAACAGTTTCCTCTTTTCTAACTACCCCAATCTCACTTCTCTCCAGCTTTTTTTTTTTTTTTTTTTTTTTTTTTTTTTTTTTTAAACGATCCTCTTTTTTTTTTAATTTTTTTTTTTATTTATTTATTTATTTTATTTTTGGCTGTGTGGCTCATCGTTTCTGTGCAAGGGCTTTCTCTAGTTGTGGCGAGCGGGGGCCACTCTTCATCGCGGTGCGCGGGCCTCTCACTATCGCGGCCTCTCTTGCTGCGGAGCACAGGCTCCAGACGCGCAGGCTCAGTAGTTGTGGCTCACGGGCCCAGTTGCTCCGCGGCATGTGGGATCTTCCCAGACCAGGGCTCGAACCCGTGTCCCCTGCATTGGCAGGCAGATTCTCAACCACTGCACCACTAGGGAAGCCCCTCTCCAGCTTTTATACTTTTGCTTTTTCCAAGGTTCTTACCTCAGTTTTCAGTCCACTGAGTGTCTCATGGGCAAAGGCTTCAAGGATAATCCTTTCCACTGTTAGTACTTTTTACACATCCTATATGCTGATGGCTGCCTTTTTCTTTCTTTCCTATGTCAACTGAAAACAATGCACACCCTAAAAGTTGAGAGTTATGTTTTATTCGGCAGACTTTTCTGAGGACTTCAAGCCCGGACACAGCATCTCAGATAACACTGAGAAACTGCTCCAAAGAGGCAAGGTGGGGGAAAGGGGAGCCAGGATATATAGGAGTTTTTGCAGTAAAAGACCACGTAGTCGGAACGTCAAAAGATTACTGTTAATAAAAGGAAACCAGATATCTCAAGTTAAGGAATTTAGCGCTTTCCTATGTATGGGAAGGTGCAAGAGTCTGGGCTCACTGAAATCATACCTTTGATATGCACCTCAGCTATCTGGGGTCAGTATCCTGTCTTTTCTCATCCTGAGTTTCCTAAGGGTGCACCGTTGGGGGTGGCTGCAGTGGCTGCCTGGTAGATGGACTTGGCAATGGGCAGCCCATTTGTCTCCATCCTGAGTTCCCTCAGGGCTCACCATCTGGGTGGCTGTAATGTGATGGCTTGATGGCTGCAACGTCCTTTGTTTACTGGTATGGCAGGCAACATTTTAGTTTTCACCTACCTCCTACCTTTCCTTTCTCTCTTCCTTCCATCCCTCCTTCTTTTCTTTCTATGCATCTATCTATAAAAGTCGTGATGGATAGACAATAAAACAGTGACTGTCTGCTGGTGGGAATCAAGAGGTAGTTTCTAGTTTATTCTTCATAGTTTTATTCCTTTTCTGATTTTTTTTACAGTGAATGAGAATTACTGTTTTAATCAGAAGTAAAAAAAAAAATTGTTTCTTATTAGAAACAAACAAATGAACAGTGAATTTGCTCAAGAATAAATGCTTTCTTCAACACGCCCACTATCACCTTACACACTTAACTTTACTCTCTGTGTTAAGTGAAGTTAAGGGTGGGGATCATATCTTAATTATCTTTGTAGAATGTTTAACACAGTGCTTAGGATTTAGTAAATATTCAACAAACATTTTTGAACTATGATAACTTCACTGCACCCTGCACAATTAAAATCACATATTCAAATCTTGATGACATGGGTGAAAATCCAAAGCAGACAGGACTTGGGCCAACACCCTGGAGAAAAGGGACCACCATGGTGGTCTCAACAAATCATTCTAGTTTTCTGTCACAGAACCTGTCAATTTTCAGCAGAGGGAAGAGAGACCGAGGGAAAGTGTCAGCCAGGAGCTTGCAACAGACTTGCTGGGCTGGAGAGAGACAATTTAGTATTCAGGGCTACCGAGTAGATCAGGACATGAGGAAGAATCCTCCAAGAACTGAACCAGAAATAATATATGTGATTTCCTCTGAAAGCATTTTCCAATTCTTAAACTATACATGTGCAGGGTGAAACTCCTAGAAATCAAGTAGAAGCCTGTTCCCAGGAGACCAAAGAGCTTAGCAAAGATATCAACAACCTGGTGGTCCTAGTGAGAGAGAAGTTAGAGTTCAGGGCCCAGGAAGGTGGAGTGGCCCTTGTCGATTTCACAGGCTTTCTATCTTGATCCCAGAGGTACTCTCACCTAGGAATAAGGGCAAACTGGAAAAAAGACCAGCCCTAACAAAATCCAAAACCCACGCTTAACTGAATATGCCAGTATTCTACCTGCCTTCCAGAATTTGGTTTGGAATAACATCAACCAGAGCCTTTGCAACAATATTTTATATATGATGTCTAGTAGTCATTTAAAATTACCTAGCATGCACAAAAACAAGTCCAGATAACTAAAAATAAAAACAAAATTTTATAGACAGAGACCCAGGGGATGATTTAGATATTGGAGTTATCAGATAGGAACCTCTAAATAACTATGATTAATATTTTCAAGAAAATAGAAGAAAAAATGGAGAATTTTCCCAGAGAACTGGAATCTGAAAAAATGCAGTGACTGAAAATTAAGGATCCAGTGGTTAGGTTAATCACAGATTTGACATGTTGGAAGAGAGGATTAGGGAACTGGGAGATAAAATGACTTAAAAATATCTAGATTAAAGCCCAGAGAGGGAGAAGCCTGGAAAATGAGGAAGAGTATAAAAAAAGTGACATATGCCTAACATATATATATATAATTTAGAGTTCTAGAAAGCGAAGTGCAAGAGAATGGGACAGAATCAGTGAAAATTTTCAAAAACTGGCAGTTAAGCCACAGATCCCAAAATCTTCAGACTCCAAGGAGGAAAATACAATGACAAACCACACCTAGGTGCCTCGCAAACTACTGCAAACAAAAGAGGAAGAGAAAATCTTAAAAGCAGTGAAACTACATTTTAATTTTGTTCATTTTTGAGTTCCACATGTATGGAAGGTGAGTGATGAACTAGAGCATATCCAGTGGCAAGTGTCCAGAGATCATAAAACACCTAGAGACTGGACCTAGAGACCAGGAAATAATAAAAAGGTGAAAGAAGTGGGAATGTTGAACCAGAAAAGAGTGAGTGAGACAATTATAGTAGTCTTAAAATTTTGAAGTGTTAGGATAAAAAGGCAACTTACTTGTTCTGTGTTATCCAGGGGACAGAGCTAGGATACAAGTTGAAAGGAAGCAATTTGTGACTCAGCATAGGAAAGTTTAATAAATATGCCTGGATGAAAATGACACAGTGAACTCCGGAACATTGGGAATTTTTAAAAACTGAGATTTCGATGACCAAGTTTCTGAGAGGTAGAAGGTATTTTTAAACTGAACGTGAGTTTAATGAGCTCTCCTGTAAGACTCCTTGCAACTCTAAGATTAAATAATTCTATAATGTGCATTCCAGTGAATGATTGTTGTATTTTCATGACCAGCACTGATTTAAGAAGCTGTCCATTTAATCCTTAACTCAGCAAATGTTAATGAGTACCCACTTCATGTAAGGCCCCATCACAGGCAGAGGAGCTACCAGGAGACGTAAGACACAGTTTCTGGCATCATCTGGATCGTGTACTTGAGAAAAGCCTATTCTGGAGAGTTTATATCTTATTCAGGCCACTATAACTTAATACAAGGGAAGATAGGACATATATTATTAAAATGGAGCTGAATAGTGTAAAAGAATAATTCATCTCCACTAGATGGGTGTTATATTCCTTTTTACAGAGGGGATTACACACTGTTTGTCAAACTGAACACAGCTGCTATAAATATAACCCTTTTCAGGACAGCCAGGTGATCTTAGCATACTGTTGCTTCAAGGCTCTAGAAGGCATGCTTAGTACCTCAATATTGTTAGTTTAAACAATCTTGTATTTCTTCAACGAACCCTAGTTCCAATGATTCCAATTCTCTATCATGAAGTGATCAAATAAGTCTTTTTGTGGTGGTAGGAGAAAGATGTTATTAATAGTAATTTTTAAATGCGTTTTCTGTGCCATTAAATCAAAATCCTCTGCAATTATTTTCTACCTCAAACATTTTCTCCTACTTAAATCTAAAGGGATTGAGAATCTTTGATCCCGTCATTTTAATAACCCAGGCTGAGGGGTTGGCTTACACTGTAGTCTATAATGATAATGACACCTATCTTCAAAAACATACTTTTCATACCAAATTCTATTTTTAAAACTATATTCGTAGTAGAAAAGAGGTTTTACATTTTAAAAGCACCTTTTTAACTGGAGGGAAAAAAAGAAGGAAATACCACATATCTCAGGTCTTTTTTATCTGTCCTTGATTTGCCCTCAAGCATCACAGAAAAATATTGTCAGTTCCACTGCCAGAAGATTGTTTTCTGGGGAAAATAAATGTTTCAACTGTGACATTGTGTTCCCATTTGATACACCTTTCAACTTGTAAGCTGCTGAAGAAAGAAATAGGGATATTTTGTTTCAGTCACAAACTAAGGCAAAAGCAACTTCTAATAAGATGGATAGCAAAATAAAAATGGAGATGTCCCTTCGTTGGGATCCTGTGCTGAAGGCTTAATGAACCTATGCATAGTCGAGCTGTAAGCCCACGTACAGGCAGGCACAGAAGCCTGGAATCTCTGTGGGGCAGGGTGTCTGGAGGTCAGAGCAGAGCGCAGGTGCACTTGCCTTTCCATCTCCCTAAATGGTCCTTCCCTGTAGTCATCCCTTCAAGTTTCATGTGAATTTAGGTCCAGAGAATCTGAAGATTTTATGGCCCAATTAGAGATGTAACCTCCCTGTGTTCCACATTTCAGCCTGTCATTTCTTTTGTCCACTTCAAATAGGAGATTATGTTTAAAGTGTACTGATCTAAGGGCCTTCTTTCTCTAAATTGCTTTAAAATTAAAAAAATTAAAATTAAAATAATAGCCAGTAACTTAGGGTCAGTATCCATTAAATTATCTTCAACCCCTACTGTTTGTGTTACCCCCTACTGTACATCCCAGATTATTTTGTTGGTTCTGATTAGTGTAGGTTTTCCATGAATAAAATTGTATACAAGGGAGTACTTTGTCATTCAAAACTGAATGAGCAAGGTAAATGGACTTGATTGTATTTTCATTATTTTTTTGGTCCTCTTTGGCCTTTGCTTAATAGGGCGGACAGGCTGTTTCTTATATCAGGGGCATGTCGTTAGTGTTTGATAACTATATGAATGCATACAACAATACCGATGAGCCAGTGAAATTAAGTTTTTCAAAGGGCAGCTTTAATTTGTTGATTTGGAGCTTGAAAATGTGGGTTATTTTGTGATTGAATAACATTCTTGAATGTTTAATGCAGGGCTCCATTTACCTTGATTAGCTCAGCAATTCACTACACATTATTTCCAAAGATGCTAATCAATATTAAATCAAAATAGACTGAATTGCCTCTGAAATTGTGAAGATTGCCTGAAAGTGTCAATCTCTTTGGGAAATTGAAATTCTGGCATCCTAATGAATATAACCTCATTATGGAAGTACTATATAAGAATAATGGGTTTTGGAAATATAAGCTGGGGTTAAATTTCTGAACATAATAGTTACTTTTAAATTAATTTAGCCCTAGAATTATTTAATCAGTTTCATTCCAATTGGAGGAAATAACCTGTGGTATTATTGTGGGTCTCATTCCTTCCAGTTGATAAAATTTGAAATTTAAAAATACTATCTCATTAGTTATTTATTACCTCATTCATTTCTTCTGGACTGTTCAAACATTACAATTTTAAATATTCTCCCTGATCCGATGGCAATGACACTGCTCAAAACTGCATCTATAAAGTTATTTAAAGCAGAAATAGAAGACAGTTTCTTTAGTGAACATACCTAACTGAATATAACATTTCTAATTATATTTAATTAGTGTATATATGTGTATATATATATACACACAAATATATTAATGTATTTTGGATATTCAAATATTGGAATACAACATTACATTGTTTTTATTAACCTATGTAACACATTAAAGGCAGACATTTATACTTCAACAGAAAATAATTGGCTTGCCTATAGAAAGAAACTGAAATGCAAAGCCTTCTGACGGGTTTATATTAGTTCATGTGTTTATTTTAGTTCAATGGAGTATTTAAAATAAGAGGGGAATAGAAAGGGAAAGTATGTTCCCATTGAAGATTCATTGAGGGGCTAAGATATTAAGAAGTAGAAGGAGAGGTTTATTTATCCAAAAAGGAAGTGTAAACATGCATAGGGAGATAAAGTCCCAATATTTTAAAACATGAAGGCATTCTGAAGAGTGGTTCTAGCATTTTGGAGGTTGTAAAATCCCATTTCAAACTTGAGCTCCCTTCATTACTGTCCTTGGTCCTTTAGTTAAATTATTAAACTCTCTGAGCTTTAGTTTTTTCATCTATAAAGTGAGACTAATTACAGCTGCTGTATAGTTTTCTCTTTTTGTGTGTGGGTTTTCTTTTTTTCTTTTTGTAAGAGAAAGGGTAGTGGAAAGATCAAGATGTAAAGAACTTAGCACTGTACCTGGTAGATGCTCTTGTTATAACTGCCCTTAAATGCATGAATTATGAGTCAGGGAACTTTACAGAGTACACTGAGTAAGGCTGAAAAGAAAACATGTAAGAGCATCCAAGAAAATATTCTCCAAATTCAGTTTCTGTTGCCTTATTCAATAATTGAATATTAAGAATGACAGTCATTGAACCAATGATTAAGATCTCCTGGAAGGAGGGAGCAAGTGTTTTCACGGAAAGATTGAGACTGGATTTGAGGGAGGTGGAAAATCAATTTTAGTTTCTGTGTATGTGTGTGTCTACAAAGTGGAAGTTATCTTTGTTAATTGCTATATCGATGACAGGTTTTGCCACCCTTGAGTTTAAATCAATGACAAAGTGTCAATGCTCTTTAATAAGCATTAGAAAAGAAATAAAACTCTGATGTGAGTTGAAATTCATTCTGTATTAAAATTAGTTTACAAATTATTTTCCCTTAATTTTGGATGACACAGTTCTTATACTTTAAGAATGGTCAATAATTAGCTGTAATTTGGATTATTCTTTTAACTTAAGAGAAATCTATTTGAGACTTTCAGGTAATGAATCCAATAGTTGGGAATCATATTTCAAGGAGTGGTTACTGATTCCTGCAGTGTTCTGAAGTGTACATTCATTTCCAACGTGTCAGGTGCTTAATTTAAAACACTTACTGATTCTTGATTTTTGCTTGGCTGTGAGCTCATGTATTCTAATGGAGTTGTTAATAAAATGTCAGTTTTCTCCTGTTCTGTGTCAATTTTCTGACTACACTTGCTTGTGATCTGCCATAGGCAAAAAAAATGGCTAATATAATTTCTCACGGCTTGCAAACTACTTACGCTTTAATGTCCATCTTATAGATTTTTGCATTAGAAAGTTCACATGGGTTCATAATATGTAGCTTTAATTAGCACTGATATCAGCCTCTTCTGGGAAATTAATCCCGTGAATTGCTTCTAGTGTGCTAATAGCTGCCACTGTGATTTGGACAATCATTTTCAGTGTTTTAAGATTTTAGACAGTGTTTTTGTTGTTGTTGTTATTCCTATTTTCAGATACCCTTGAGTGCATTGTGTTTAGCTAGTTTCTGAAAGAGCAAATTCATTGAGTTCAAAACATGTGGTGGCTTAAAAAAAGGAAAGGAAAACACCATTAAAAAGAGAATAGTCCGCGGTGAATGCAAATCCTTAGAAAGCTCTTGGTTACTACCAAGAATAAGTGAAGTAGGGTGATTTAATGGTGTGGTGCTTCACAGAGAACATGGCTTAGAGGTCTACACTTCAGAGTACCTGAGATCTGGAATTAGCTTATCTAACAAACCAAATGCATAGACATGGAGCTAGCCTTTGCCAAATCAGAAGTGAATTTTCAAAAATCTGAGTTAGTTCCAGTATGGTTCTCCTTGTTCTCAAGCAGTGAGTTCAGCTGAGTTAGTATCTGGCTTCATGGAGAGAGAGAAGAGTATCAAGAAGAGTAATGGCCTTCCAACTCCGTGCACTAATTTACCTGAGATTAATATTGGAGAGAGGGGGAAAGTTTGTTAGACTCTTGCTTCTCTTTTAATTCCAGAAAAGAGGGGGAAGAGTTCTTACTGAGTTGGAAATCACTGTCTCATAAACTGTAGTTGCTTAGATACTCAAAGGTAAGAATGGCTGTGTACAGTATAAACTCATGATTTGTTTCCAGCTGACAGGATGACTTAGAAGAACATTGAGACAAAAGGACTTGGAAAGTAATCAGGAAGAGTAATGGGAGACAGAATACTTCCATTTCTCATCTGACAAAAAGAAAAAATCAAATAAAATCTTGGGAGAACTTTTTTGCCATTTTTGTGCTTTCTTTTATTGCCCATTTTTCAAAGAAAACAATCAACCATTTCGACTAAGCATTACGTGTAAGTTCAAATTCTTTACCTTAAAATGGAGTTGCAATTTAATTGCCCAAATGAGGAGTATTTTTAAAGTCACACATTGTACATAAAGTTGCAATTTTTTAAAAAATTTCATGAGAAAAGAAAAAAATGAAACCCCAAAAACAGGTGGCCAAAAGTATTTCGATCTTCCATCTGAAGAAAACCTGCAAAGGCTGAATCAAAAAACTAAATCAGCTCCTTAAATAAGAACATAGCTGTGAGTAAAATATAAAATAGGTTAAGAACTAAAGATAAAATTGAACAAAATATTTTTAATCGATAGGGATCTTAAAACTACAATACTACTTCTTATTTATTTTCTATGTTTTCGAGCATTCTACATAAAGATGAATATTTTATAAAGATACTCACTAGTACTTGCTAAAACAGGAAGCAAAATAGCACTAAAACATTTAGGTTTAATAGCTTTTTTTTTTTTTTAATAAAAAGAGGACATGTGGCTGCCAAAATAGGCAACAGTTAGAAAGTGAAAGCTGTAAAAATGATGATGACCTAGCACTTACCTGGTTCTGTGTGTCTCCTGAATATATGTGTGACAGCTCCCAGTGTCACCAGACCTTATATAAAGCAGACTGCCGCCATAGATGGCTTAGGGCTCTTGGGTAGCCATTTGTCAAATTCCTGTAAGTGATTTTCACGTTAGTCCTCAGCTTTCCTGTTTTTTAAAAAAAGCTTCTCTATAGGGATACCTAAGGTAACAGAATATCAAATAGAAAATTAAAGCAGGAAGCAGGTGTAAAATAACAGTACATTTTCTTGGCAAGTACACTGCTGCAAATTATCTGTTATAGTGTGTGATGTGTACATCAGTGATAGAAAGCCTAAATAGTGTTTTGTTTTGTGCTAAACACTTAGTGTCATATAATAGTTTGTGCCAATTTTTACATATATATAAAAACATATATCTATGCATATATATAATTTTAGCAAATATTTCCTCCAGAAATTATGTATTATTATATGTAAATATGTTAAAAATTATATGATTGTTTTCTTTTTATTCAAAGGAAATTTATCAAATCTCTTCTACCTCAATATCTGTGAAGTCTATTGACCTCACCACCGCCTGCTCACCCTCTAACCCCACAAATTTAGTATGTTTTCATGGGTAGAATTTTCTGCCTCTAGAATTCTGAAGTATCATTTAGTCAGTTGCTGGGGAAGCATTATTTCTTAACCCACCTTGATAATATGCATATGCATACTCACTTATATCAGCCTACAGTATCTCCTTACTCTTTACTGGTCCAGCCACTTCCAAAGTATCTCCTTAGTTCAACTGTGTCACACCCCCTGACACCCACCAAACACCCCCCCGCCACACACACACACACACACACACACACATTCTCTCTCCTCATCGTGGACATTCATCACCTTAATTTTTTATACTGTTGGATTTAAAAAATAATAATAACTGAAAAGAAAGGAAAAGAAAAAATTGAGGAAACTAAGACATGCAATACGTTGAGGACATCTTTTCTTTATACCAAAAATTTCCAGTTTTCTGGTTGAGAGCTAATAGTTTAGTAAATAGGGAATCAATGAACTCACATAGTTAGGTTATTAGGCATTTTTGTAATTTTCATGCATTCAAGTATGTTATTCTTCATGTCTGAATGATATAATGTCTTCAATACCCTTATGTACAAATGTGCGAAATAACTGACAGTCAGAAGGTGTCTATGTACTGCTCAAGTTCATTGAGCTGATTCCACAGCAGAATCTAAATTAGAGTTCATTACCTCTATCTTTCTGGAATGGGCTAATTTTATACTGAATCATCTAATATAGTGTGTTGCATATAATATAAATTTAACATAATGTAAGTTTTTGATTCTCTCTGATTTGCATATTGCTTGTTTAAACTGAAAGAGTTAAGAAAAGTTAATATTTTTGAAAGTTATAACCTACTTTGTATATATTTTGCTCTAAATATCCTGTTTTCTTCTCTCTTTTTGTACCCGTGGGAGGAGTGTACAATGGCACACTAGTATCTCTGCATTAACTTTTGCTGGAGGATGTATTTTGACATCATAATTTCCCTTCAGAGCTCTAGGGTGTTTTAAACTTGACTTCTCTCCATTTCAGTCATTGAACGACTCCCACCTGCAGTCTGAGTTAAACTGTAAAAGTCAGGTGGAAGCATTTTTGGCAGGCATGATTTTTTTTTCTCATGTACTTGTGAAAAAAAATTCAACCTAAGATGCCTTTTATCTGACTGACATTTTCAGTCCAAAAGGAGGATAAATAGTCATATGTGAAAACATTTGTTGATGTTTGTAAATGATTTGTTACTGTCACAACTACTCTGAGTCTCAATCTGGGATTCCTTCTGAAACAACTTCTGATTGTTTCTCTGCTGAATGTATTGCAGTAGGCAATTTTTTGGTAAATGTAATATCCATTATTTTTGTTCTTATGTGTAAGAATATATTTTCTGATCATTTTCTAGTTTGCTTTTGAATTAGGAATCTTTCACTTGCACATGGTAGAAAACCTAACCCAAATTGGCATAAAAAATAAAAAATAATTTGACTTATATATCTACAAAATAAGAGATTTTACTGACTTGAGGCACAGTTTGTACTAAATGTTCATGATGTCATCCAGATTTTGGCTTTTTCTCTGTAATTCTCTAGCTGTGCACACTCTGTGTGTAGGCATAATATTCAGGTCGGCTTTCCACATGATGGCCACAGAGGGGTCAAGCCTCATAACTTCACACCATGAAGTCTGGAGAAAGAGAAGGCATCTGTTCTGGTAGCTCCCCTAAAAAAGAGGGGGAACTGCTCTCCTGGCAGTCCCAGTAAATACCTCCTTATGGTTCATTGGCTTGATCATCCCTGAACCAAAGTCTGCAGCCCAGAGTATGGAATTTGCTATCTGGTTTAAGCAATGTGGCTTTCTGAACCTGAGGCTCAAGAGGCAGGGAATGAAGTGATGTGGATTAGCTGGAGGAAAGTCTGGGTGCTGTTGAAGAGAGATTAGTGGAGATTAGATATTGAGGAGGCAATCAACAAATGTCTGCTCCAGGTCTATGCATAAAAGACCACTTCCTTTATAAAAAGAAGCATTGATTTGTTTTTAATGTCCTATACACTAATGGTTTTACTTGGTAAAGTGTAATGCAGAGGGAGGATTAGTAATAGGTATGAAGAATTGAAAATGCAAATGGAGGTCCACTGTGGCCATAAGGATCACCTATAAAAAAGCTTTGCGTAAATGCAGTCAATGCATAGAAACGGTACTGAGTCTTTTGAATTGGGGTTAATGATTGAGCTGTGCTTATTTTCCATTATCTCTAGGAATGAAGAGTCTCTATCTGCATTTCAGTAAATCCTCTTTGATTTAGGTTCCTAACAGTTGAATTCAGGCAAATCAGCTTAGTAACTGGTTGTGGTACTAAAATTTAATTGGTGGTTCAGAACTCAGAATGAACATGTAGATATTGATTCTGTACTATTTTCAAGATGAGAAGACTGAGGTACAGAAAACTGGGCAGATTTGTCCAGGGTCACACAGTTAATAAGTGGCCGAAACAGTGTTTATACCTGTGCAGTCTGTGCTGTTAATCACTGCATACACTGCCTTTCAGACTTTGTATACTTTTCTCCTAAAAGATATTGTGGAACTTGATGATTCACTCATGTTTCCAGACTTGCCCACCATGGCTTATTTATTTCTTTATGCAGCTGAAGCATAATAATCTAAGGCTTGAAATTAACCCCTTCAAATGAGAGATTCCTCTCTGGTCTCTGTCTCAAGTACTTGTTGATGTTTGGCATTCGGCCACTGAATATTCATTCCGTTATCAGTGTTGGGGGGGGATTCCAAAAGAGTCAGGAAGCAATGCCCCACTGATCCCTATGCAAATATAAACAGAAGATATTTCATCTCCCTGTTCTTGGCCTGCAGACGTGTCATCACGTGACCCAGACTTGGCCCATCAGTTGTGAACTTTACATCTTTGTGTGTGCAGGGTGTTCACAGGTCATTCACCGTGGTGGTAACCAAACTGAGATTTCGACAGCACTGCTGAAAATTACTGTGATGATGCCAGGGCCGGCATCCTAAATATCCATGCCTGTGGCATCACCTTTCTGTATAATCAATGGCCGAGCCCCCTCATCCAGGCCTAATTCTCTTTTTCTATCCAAGTTATGAGCCACCCTAAATCCTGAAATAAATTCCTTTCCTGCTCAAGCTATTCACAATCACTTTCTGATTCTGACTGGCAGAACCACTTTTTCTGCTCCCTGTTCTTCAACTAACCTTCTGTTTATTCAGTCAACTTTATAGGAAAATACAAAATGGGCACAGATACAAAGGTAGAACTTTGCATATATGAAGAGATAAAGTATAGTTAATCTTTATTTCAGAGACAACTATGCTTAGATTATCTAGAGAAATTCATCACAGGAGATGAAATGGACCTCTAGTCTCTTGCTGGTATCATAATAACTAGAGAGGTGAGAAAAAAGAAATAACTTCGGGAGAATTTTTAACATTGTTGTGACCCCCTTGTAATCGAGAGTTTTGGCTGCTAAGGGGTATCTGAAAGTAGCAGAAAAAGAAAAAATGAAGAGGAAAGATGACATAAGAGGAGGGAGGAAAGGATCTCTTAGTCGGGACTGTTATTCATAGGTGGTCATTCAATTATAAGGCAGAATTTACCTTATACAAGTATAAATTAAGTACCACCTGTATAAAATGTACTGCAAGGCATGGGATCTGACAGAAGTATACTGATGATAAAATTACAAGGTATTCTTTGGGACCCAGGACTGATGTTAATAGGTTTGTGGTCTTCTGGAAAAATCTCAAGAGTTTCCAGTGTTCTTATCTGTAAAACAAAGATTAGAGGCACCTATAGATTCCTCCATCTCCAATCATCCTGGAAGACTCAGAAGAAAGACAGAATTTCAGAAGTTAATTTTAGCCTAGGAGGACTTCTTGATCTAATTTTACTTGCCTCCTAAGCCCATGAGGAGCTCACAAATGAAGGATGGCTTGTACATATCACATTTCTCAGGAACTTGGAAGCATTACCAATCTCTCTTTTTAGACTTTGAAGAAGGAGGAACATTGTCTGAAGGGAAAAAAACATGTGTTAGGTGCAGTTTTCTCTTAACCTGGGGCAAGTAATTACAACAAGTAACACTCCACTTTTCTGAAAAACAAAACAAACAAGGTGGAATTTAGTAAAAAGTCTGTTAAGGTGCCCTAGCTAAAAATCAGAGCTCCTTGTTAAGTGGGCTGGTGGTTGCTTTGCTGTTAGCTTCTGAGTTGCACCTTCTTCTTCAGTGTCACTACATTCTTCATGGTGTTTTAGCCTAATAGACTATTCCTAGAAATCAACAAGATTTGTTGAGTATTTACTGTATTTCAGATATTACGCATTATCTCAGTATAACCCAGTATCATCCAAAGGTGCTTAACAAAGAGGGAAGGTACAAAATAAATGAATGTTAGTTGGTTTATGAGTTAGTGACTGTCTTAATTTGGACAAATCATTTCTTATTAATTTTTGCAGCATTAGAAATGGAGGTCAATGAGTTTGTAACTCAGGATATACGGGAATGCTAACCTAATGTACTTTTTAGTTCTTTGAATTTCAAACATTCTGCAGCAATCACTTATGTATGGTTACTAGCCTTAGGCACAATATGCATTAGAACTCACATGCTAGGCAGTGTTTACATTGCAATTGATTCTGCTTTCGATTACTGAATGAAATGCTTATTTACCCATTCAATTTTTAGACCCCCAAATTATTGCTCTATTTCTCTATGTGGGTAGAAGAAAGATCACTAAATATACTAAGTAGGTATATTTAGATTTAATGGTCTAACATTTTTTATATAAGGAACCCTAGAACAAAAATATTAAATTATCCCATGAGTTTATTATAGTAATTGTTTTAGAAAATATCTTTCATTGTAAGCTCCATTAGCACATAAACTATAATATTACTGTTTTGTTCATTGCTGTATGGGCATGTAGAAAGTTCTCAATACGTATTTGAAGAATTTAAGTGAATACTTCTCTTATATAATTTGTTAAATTTCCTATTTTCAATTAGCCAGCACATTCTCTCATCACGATCTTTACTTAAGTAACACAGCTATCTAAGAAATATTGTTTTTGTAAAATTCTTGCATTGTTTTAGATTTGTTTGAAGGAAATTCATACTATAAACATTGACTGACTGGATACAATAGAACAAGATAGAACAATTCTTACTAAAATGTACATGAAGTAAATTATATAATAATTAACTTTGGGAATATATAATATTATTAAAATTTTTCTTGAATGCCATTTAGTCAAATTTTTATGGCATTGTATAGAAGCATAGCAGAGTTTCAAAGTTCAGCTCTGAATTGTGCAATTTAGAAAAGAGGATATGTTACATAACTATGATAACATGGGACATATTTTCTTTGCATTCTTTCATCCAACTCAAAGATGGCTGATACCCTCACAGTGAGAGAAAGCCATGGATTTTGAGTGGCTCTATAGGGAATCTGCTGTATTAGAGACTGACATCAATAATTTCAACATTATGCTGTCATCTCTTAAGAAAATCATTGAACTGTGGATTTAAATGAGCATTTCACAGTTGAAGTACTGTTAAGTATGGACCTTGGTATGGACTATGATAGATTTATGATGTCAATAGAACAAGGCATCTCTTCATAAGTCATTCAAATCTTTGGCACTTGAAAGGTTGATACCATTTCAGTAAGTAAAGTGGAGAATCTGATTTATGGTTTTATAGTCCTATAATTTTAGGATCTCTTTGAATCTTTATGAGCAATTTTGAACTATAGTTAGATTGAGATCATATTAAATGTTTATATCCAGTGAATTACTATATATGCCAAACATTTTAATGACTTTTCTAATGCAGAAAAATCAGAAGAACAATTTTACAGTGGGTAAATTTACAAGTCAGCCTTTTTTTTTTTTTCATCTGACACATTCAATTTTTGACTCATTGTTGGAGGTCAAAATCAGATTAAACAGAAAATATTTTTTATACTTTAATATTTTTATGTGTCCAAGTGTGTTACTGAATTTAGAAAGAAAATAAAGTGTTAAAACAATTGATATGCCTGTGTTCCCTGGGCAGTTTTCAGTAGCTCTCATGATGTCCCATGAAACAGTATCGCATACCAGCTCTATGACCCTTGGCAAGGACTTCACTGAGCCAGTTTTATTATTTGTGGGTTGTTGTGCTTATGTGTTCAACATGGCTAGAACATTTGGGGTATGTAGGTCTGCAGGTGTTCATCATAAAAAAAATCTATTTCTTTGAGGAGAGACCTGATTATGTCTATTTCTGCAGACTTGGTCATCATTCCTTTTTCACTCTCTTCATGCTCCTCCTGCATACTCAGTACAATGAAGATAGACTTCCAGCTTGAACTGGCTGCTCCATTAGTTGCATTTTATTTCTGGTTTAAAACTGTGTTTGTGTATTGTGGTCTGTGTAATTTCCTACCTTTCCTCTTTCTTTTCCATGTGTGCAATACTCAACAATTTTAAGAAATAAGTTGGCGGAAAGATTTTTATTCTCAGGAAAATATGTGGCATGTTTATGTCCATTAGAGTTGAAACCATCAAAAAAGGGCAAAAAAAAAAAAAAAACACCCAACACTCTTACATGTTAATTATTTGCACATCAAAGAAATTTTTAAAATATTTAGCCATTTAATAGATGATTTCTATTTTGTAAATGGTTATATTTTTCTGTAAACATAATTGATGTTCACTTTATGGTAGAGTCTTTCAAAATTCAATTCCTTTTCTACCAGTAATGAGATTTCCTTTGGGCACCGTATAAATTGTCTTCATTCAGTCACTAATTCATTTTAATGAGATTTGTGTACTGAGGGCCTTCCTTCTGCTTGGTGTTACTCCAAAATCTGAAGACACACTAGTAAATGAAACATAGCCCTTACCTTCAAGGAGTTAATGTATGTAGGTGGATTGGTAGATGCAAATCAAACCAATAAAAATTAGAGAAGTGTAGATAGTGATATCTGTATAAAAGAATTAAGACTGGGTAATGGAATAGAGACATCTGCTTTAGCTAAGCTAGTTAGGGAAGTCTGTGCCAAGAAGATAGCATGTAAGCTGAGATTCAAACTATGGGAACAAAGAACTCACGTTCCAGACTGAGTAAATGGCAAGTGCAAAGTCCCTCAGGCAGGAGTATATTGGAGGATGCCAGGACAGAAAGAAGGCATATTTGATGGAAGGTAAAATGTGATGAAGTCAGAGAGGCATGAGCCAGCTCCTTTAAGGACTTATGGGACAACCACAAGGAGTTTAGATTTTACTGCAGTACCAAGGGGAAGTCATTGGAAGGCTTCGCATTTGTCCTTACATCCCTTGGTGACATCAGTCTTTTATCTCACAAAGAAAAGGGGGAGGAGGAATAACTTAAGGAAACATGGTTATTTGAGGCTGTGCTGATTGTCATATTTTTATAAGAGACATTGAATTAGAAAATGAAAATAAATGAAATTGCACAGAAATCTCAAGCTAATATCAGGAAGGCTGAAGACCAAAAATAGGATGAGGTTTATAAAATTGCTAACAAAAAGGACTTTTGGGGGGGTCTTATTTAGAGCAACAAGTTAAACAAGGGAAGCTCTTCCTCTCTGTCTCTTTCTCTGTGTACCTATCTCCCATGATTTATTGCCTCGCCCACTCTTGACATAAAGGGGCTCCCTGAACTTCCCTCTCCTGTGCTTTCACACTACTCTTCTTGAATGAGCTGATCCACTCTTGTGGATCACCACTGTATTTATAATTCCTAAACTGATGTCTTTAACTTGTTCTTTTTAGTTCCAGAATAAATATTCCAAGGGTTTTACTGTGTATATTCACACCCAGCCCCACCCCACCCCATCCCAGCAGTCTCTTCTAACATTCTATCTTTTTTGTATGACAGTCTACCCAGTTATTCAATGTCGACTAAATTCTCTCTCATCTAGACATTTCTATTTTTCTCAGCCCTCCCGTACAAATGGCAACTACTTTTTTACTTTCTCATTTTTTTTGTCTAGCCCTCAATAACTCAACTTTTCTCATAGAAACCTATATATATCTGCAACTATCTCAGCTCCTCCCCTGTAGGCCTGTGGGAAGCTGTGTCACATTTTGCCCAGACTATTACTTGTATGTGTGTGTGTGTTTATCTTATTCCCACCTATATTGTGCAAGTCACAATCTCTAAACCATCCACCAGATCTCAAATCCGTATATAAATAACCACCCAAAACAAACAATGAAACAACAACAAAATAAACTTCCTTGCCTCACTCTTGCTTAGAGACTTAGTTTTTATACCAACAATGAACGGAAATATGGGGAAGATCAATATCATCCTTTTTTAGAAAATTCTATTTCTCATGCATAATAAAAACTTGTGAAAAATTACTGGTGGGAAGAGAATTGAGGCAATTGACAAATTAGAAAATACTTGGTTGGTACTAGTTAACTCTACATTACTCAGGTATTTTTAGGGGCATTAGTAAACCATTAGAGATGCATACAATGTATTTATATTTAAAAAGAACAAAAAGTATAGTCCAACAATAATAATACTTACGTTAGATACCAACATTGATTACTATGACTTATTAATTGGATGATTAATAGTACTTACAAAGAAATTCAACACCTGAAGCAGCATATAGGCACTAGGAATAAGAAATGCAACAGGACCTCAGTTTCTTATGTTGTTGTTACTGTTTTGTCTGTTTCTTTGTATTTCTGTTCTAACTAGACTAGAAAAGCTGAAGTCCTTTTTTCAATAATAGTACATATGATATATATTATTTATATTTAGACAGATTACATAAAAAAATGACTTTTTAAATAATTTTGACTAATTTGGAGAAATAATGTCTAGATGATAAAATACATTAAGTTAATCTCATAAATGGGTTGTATGACTACACATGAAATCTTATTAATGAATGTATCAATACATCACCCTAGAAGGAGGCCTCTAGTGGCATTCTACTGGGTTCAGTTTTCAATTTCGTCCTTTTAAAAATTTTTGTTTATTACTTTGAAAGGGAGATGCATAGCATAATGATAAAACCCAAACACAAAGCAGTGATGAATAACCTGGGTATAGGATTGGGATGTACTTATTTTCTCAACAGGTTAGAAGAATAGAATGAATCATTCAAGGTGAACTTGAATAAGAATTAATATAAAATCTTTTACTTAGATAAAAATTTAGCTGCACACATACAGACTAATAGCATATTTTTTAAAGACATGATAATTTTAAATGACTAACTTTGTTGTGTTGCTATTACTTACTGTTGTACAAGAAGGGCCCATAATAAGTTTTGAAGATAGCAAAATGTTGAACTAGTTTTAGCATAATGGTTTGATCATTATAGATAAGACTGCAGTTCCTGACTATTCTGCACTGATCAAATTCTCTTTAATTTTGTGATCCCTTCTAGATATCTGCAGAATATGGGCATATGAATTCCCAGAATGGTAAATGATCAGTATGGCAAAGGTAGTGCAAACAGCTATATCAGAGATGACTTAAGGAACTGGAAGTGGTTAGTTTGGAAAGAAGACTTACAGGAGACATAACAGTTTTTGAATATTTGAATTGTAGTCATGTTGAAAAGGAATTATCTTTATATTGGGAGTCTTCTATAGAGGGTTGAAATGATTATACTACTATATCAGGAAGACTTCTGAACAAATAGAGCCATTCAAAACTTGGATTCTCTTTCACTGATGTCTGGAAGTACGTGGTGATATTTAGATAGAGGTAGGACTTGTCAAGAGAGGTGTAGAGAGATTCAAGCATGGGGATGAGTTGGGCTGCACTGGACTTGCAATCACTGTTTCAGTCACTGCTTCAGTTCTCAGATTCTCTGTTGGAGTGGAGTAAAGAGCAACCTAGGCAATAAACCTAGAGATCTTAAGCCAAAATTTAATTTTATTCAGTTACTGACATAATCTCGGCAGCAAGAAAAATTTTGTATGAATTATTTAGGCAGTTCTGAAAATGAAGATAAGACCCATGTCAGTATTATCTGGAAAGAATCCTTTAGGTATAAAGAAAAACACTATAAGAGAATAATGCATTACCTTGATCACTAGGGAAAAGTTGAAATCACTGTTCAAAACCTTTCTTCTTCTTTCTGTCTGATAATCTATAGCTAACATGTTATATCTACTTGAAAGGAACTTAAAATGAAAGGTTTATCAGCTCTGTCTTATTTAGGATCAAATATGGATCTGTGAAATCCTGTCCTCTTCCCTTTTCAGATCTGGCCTGTTTTGTACACTCTTTACATTTGGTGTTATACTGAGCTTATTTTCTCAGCTTATCTTTGAGCAAATGGTTTCTAAACTGAAGTTTCAGTCCTGCTTTCTTGTTAGTTCTTCTTCTAAACTTTTAACTCATCATTGAATATATATTTTTCATAAACTATATTCATAATTCCCTCTTTTAAATCCTTTTCTTTATTCTGTGTTACTAATTTGAAAGAAGCCCAATCTCCATTGTCTCCTAGGCTAATATCACAGCTAGATAATCTTCTATTACAACTACAATTCTGTATTTTCTACAATTTACCTTTCTGTTCCCTCTTTTACATTCTCATATATGATATTAACTGATTTGATCTTGTCATCTATTCTTACTTCAATCCATTCAATGCACAACTTCCAATAAATTCTTCTCATCAAATTATAATGAAATAACTTGGAAAAGCACCATGGTAAGTGTGAAAAAAAAAAGTTAGCTATCTTCTTTTCTCTTCTTCCTTCACCTAATAAAGACCATAAAAACAGAAAAAAGTCTAAACTCATCCTGGCATTCAAAGACATAACATAAAGTCTGAATGTTAAACGTCTAGACTGGCTCTGCTCCAGGAAATCATCTAGGGACCAACCATTCTTCTCATGGCCCCGTATTTTAGAGCATTTTCTTCACAAGTGTTCTTGAACCCTATTCAAATGCCAGAAACATTTAGCCCATGAGAACGGGAAAGTGAGAATAACAAAGAAAATTCAGGGCAAGCAATTTCATCTAAAGCAGAAAAAAGGGATTTGCATTCGTATGCCAAGACAAGAAGTTGGTCACATGGCTACATCTGGCTGCAAGTAAGGTTGAGAAATATAGTTTCTAGATGGGTGGCCAAGGGAAAAATAGATTTTTGAGAGGACAATTAGCTGTGTCCTTCATCAATTCTATTTTTCATATGTCTTTATTCTATATCTTATGCATCAGCCCCCGTTCTGTGCCTTTGCTCTTCCTGATCAGTCTATTTGGATATCTTTTCTGACATCCAGACTCCATTTTCCCAAACACCTTATGTTGAAATACTACTTTCCTCCGTAGAGAATATGTTGATCACTCAAGCCAAAGGTAGTCTACTGAACTCCAATAGTTTTTTGTCTGTACTCTCTCTCTCTTTTTTTTTCACCAACCTTGCCTCTTTACTGGCTCTTTTTTTTAATAGATCTTTATTGGAGTATAATTGCTTCACAATACTGTGTTAGTTTCTGTTGTACAACAAAGTGAATCAGCCATATGCATACATACATCCCCATATCCCCTCCATCTTGAGCCTCCCTCCCACCCTCCCTATCCCACCCCTCTAGGTCGTCGCAAAGCACCAAGCTGATGTCCCTGTGCTATGCTGCTGCTTCCCATTAGCTAACTATTTTACATTTGGTAGTGTATATATGTCGATGCTACTCTCACTTCACCCCAGCTTTCCCCTCCCCCCTGCTATGTGTCCTCAAGTCTATGTCTACGTCTTTATTCCTGCCCAGCCACTAGGTTCATCAGTACCATTTTTTTTTTTTAGATTCCATATATATGTGTTAGCATATGGTATTTGTTTTTCTCTTTCTGACTTACTTCACTGTGTGTGACAGACTCTAGGTCCATCCACCTCACTACAAATAACTCAATTTCGTTTCTTTTTATGGCTGAGTAATATTCCATTGTACATATGTGCCACATCTTCTTTATCCATTCATCTGTCGTTGAACATTTAGCTTGTTTCCATGTCTTGGCTATTGTAAATAGTGCTGCAATGAACATTGTGGTACATGTGTCTGTACTCTCTTATCACTGAAACCTACATTTTATTAGTTATTCATGCATGTGCCTATCTCTCCTGCAAGCTACTTGTTCAAAGATAATAGTACCTTTGCCCTATTAATAATTTTCTCTCACTCCACTGAGAAGAGAGTGCTTTGTGTATCATTTCTACTCAATATTCATTCAATGAGTGCATGAGTAATGTGGTTATTGTTTTTCTAAACTTGGGTTCAAAAGAATGAAAAATAAGTAAACAAGACACATAGTGAAAATATATAGAATAAATGAAGGTCTTGGCAGGGATTAAGAATTATTCAATGGATAAATGACTCTGGATTTGAATTTAAATTATATTCCTTTATTAATTTTGTATTAATATCACAAGAGACTGCAATGCAATTTGAAATTTGGAGTTTAATTGAAGATAAAGGCAGGATTAGTCTGCACTTTGCAAATAATGGCAAAAATTCCTGGCAAAAATTCCTAGCACTTTTTTTTACTAATATGGATTATAATAACCTAGATAATTCACTTATATATGAGTTTATTCATTCAACAAACACTTATTGAGTGCTTAATGATGCAACAGGCATTATTCTAGGTCTGTAGATAAACCATGAAGAAAACAGATGCTATCCTTACTCTCCACCTCATCATTTTATAACATGATATGAAATATAATGTGATATGATATGATACAATATGATGGAGGATAGAGGAGAGGGGCACTGGAGATATTTATATGTATATCCCCATTTTTGTTGTGAATATTATCAGAACCAGTGAGCAGTAGCAGTTTCCTAGCCTATAATTCAGTACTCAAAAAATAATTTCCATGTCCAAAGAGTAATTTAGGAACTAACTATTAAAAAAAGAATTTTCAAAATGAAAATGTGAAAAAGTGAATCATTAGCCAGTTAAAACACCAGTCTTACAAGAGTTTGTTTACATTTTTTTAAAGAGTAATTTGGTCCTTAACCTCCCTTAACTTTTAACCTCAGATATATTTGATATTAATTTTATTATAGAATAATCATTTCATATTATGTCACTCAGCTGTATGAAAGAGCATCATAAAGTTGCCTTGTACACTAAGTTATTATGAAGATATTAGGGTTACACATTTTAACATCTTTTTTTTTTTTTTTAGTGCTAGGCTCTCTAAAGGATGAAAACCCTTATTTGGAAACAAAACCTAGAACTAAATATTCAAAAACTGGATACAGGCTAACCACATTCCAAAAGAGAGTCACAGGTAGGTAGTGAAAAAGAAGAAGGTAAATAGGGCATTAAATGTCAGCACCACTCAGCCATTTTCTGGAAAGTGTGTATTGGTATTACCAGCCAGAGAGGAACAAAATAAAAGTATAAGAATCTAGGATAGGTTTGAGATAGTAGAGCATAGTATAGTGGGAGAGTGATGACAATTAATTTTGCTAATCATGTTTCTTATCTAGGGCTGTGTTTTACTAAGCTGCGCAAATGTGGCTTTAAAAAAAATTATCTAAAGCCTATTTTTCTCTTTGACCCATTAGTTTTTCCTGAAACTAATTTAAGACATAGAACCCATCTGTCTACTATATTGATTATCAGTAAATTTTGAAACAGCTTTACACTTCATATGTTTAAAAAAGAGTAAACAGTCAACCTCTTCTCACTGTAGCCCATGCTAAAATGTGGAGGAATGTCAGGCGGCTAAGTGTCACTTTGCAGGATGAATTTGAATCTCTATACTTTAAAAGGGGCTTATGTTTTTTGTTTTTTTCCCCCTGAAGCACCCAGGAATGTTCTTAATAAAATAGTATATATTTAGAAGAGTGTCTTTGATATTTAATATTTTATACTGGATTTATAAAATATTAAAATTTTTGCACAGTATTTGTAAAAACCTTTTTAGAAAGTGAGTTGTTAGAGTGAGCTTATCAATACTATAAAAGGCATGAATTTGGGTATAAATCATCATCATCAAACTAATGAATGGCATTTCTCCTGCTAGATTTTTTGGTTTTGCATTTTGGTTCTATACACAAGTCCAAACGTAGTTCTGGAAGCCAGCCTTAATTTCACCTGTATGTTCATGTTTAAGCTCAAACATTGATTTTATGCTTTTATTTTATTCTAAGAAAATCTTTCTTATGGACCTTTTTAATCACACTAAATAAAGCAATATAATATGATTAACCCTATGTACCCATAACTCATCTTTAATAATTATGAATAATTTTCTAATCTTATTTCATGTCTTCTCTCAACATACAATTTTGCTAGATAATTTTAGTGGAAATCTCATGCATCATGCCGTTTCACGTGCAAATCCTTCACAATGTATTTCCAACTAATAAAAAAATGTATATGGTGTCTTATTTGCTAGGGCTGCTGTAACAGAGAACCATAGACTGGGGGACTTAAAAAAACAGAAATGTATTGTCTCACAGTTCTGGAAACTAGAAGTCTGAAATCTCTTCTGGCCTGGAGATGGTCATCCTCTCCCTGTGTCTCTTTACATCACATTCTATGTGTGTCAGTCTCAGTGTCCAAATTTTCCCCTTTATGACAGTCAGTCATATTGGATTAGGGCCCACACTAGTGACCTAATTTTAACTTGATTACCTCTGTAAAGACTTTCTCCAAGTAAGTTCACATTCTGCTGTATTGGGGATTAGGGCCCTAACATGTCATTTTGGGGGGACACAATTCAACCATAATAAATGGTAATTTATACTAGCAAAATCGTTAATAGTATCTAATACCCAGTTCCTATTCAGGTTTCCCATCATTAACGCTAAAATATCTTTGTAGAGTTGATCTGTTCAAATCAAGAGCCAAACAATGTCCAAACATTACATTTATTTGTGATGTATTTTTAATATTATAATGGATCCTGTCTGTCCTCTTTTTTTGTAAATGTCATTGATTTACCAAGAAAGTGATTCATTTGTCTGGTAGAATGTTACCCATTTTGGATATGATTGGCTCATTTCTCATGGTGTCTGTAACTTATTCTGCTATCACCTATTACATGTAAACTGGTAGTTATATCCAGAGGATCTATCATGTTCAAGTTCAGATTTTTTGATATTATATCATGAAGCCCACTTTTAGTGATGCTAAAATTCATCAGTGGTTTCAGGGGTTGTTATCTTTATTTCTGCATTATAAATTCCCCATCAATATTTAATTTAGTAAAATTCACTGAGGGTCATTACCGACATCTGTTATTTATTAGGCTTACAAAATAGCAATTTTCTAATTCTAAGTACACCTTTCATATTTTTAGCCGGAATCTTTAATAAAGAACTCTCAATTATGCAGGAAAACATGGTAAATGCTATTTTCCTTTTATTTACCAACTTTCATTATAATAAGCTGGTTCTAATAAACTTGAGTTACACTTCTTTGGTTCTAGGAACTTTTATTAGTGTCGTTTGAATATATGGATTTTTAAATATTTGATGTGTTTTGATCAATTGTAATCATGATTCCTTTTGATGATGAAATTAGTCTGTCTTTGACCAGTTGCATCCCTCTGGCCTGACTCTGGCAACTTCCATCCTTCTCAGCACATGTCCCTGGTTCATCTTTTATATATCCTCCCCTCATCTGGAAATCAGCTATTTCTCCAAGAAGGTCTGGTTCCTTTAATGGGCACTAGTATTTGGATAACACAAACTTGGTAGCAGATATTGAATTTTGATTTTTAATGAAGTCTTATTTCATCTTTTCTGGATCAAATATCTAAGTCAGTATATATTCTCAGCTACCGGTTCTGATCTTCTCTTTTAGTCTTAATTTTCTTATCTCAACATAGAGTAGCAAAGATTCCTAGTTACAATTGTAATACTATATGTAGATACATATACTTATATATATTACATATATATTATGTATACAAAATAATCTCAATTGGGAAGAAATTCCTGTTACTGATTTAGGCCTTTAAATGGTCCTTCAGTCACAGGATTAATTTAACTTTTGTGAAAACTTTTAGAAAAACGAAGGAGTTCAGTCACTAAGAAGATATGAGGAATTTGTGCAACATAGTTTTTGCCCTAAATTCAAAATGGTATGAGCCTCAGACTCATGTGTGGGGATTGCACATGTTTTCGTGTGTATTTTCTGAACATCTGCAAATGATTTTTCAGTGGAAGTAGACTTGCAGATAAGAAAATAAAAAACAAACCTTAAACACTTTTAGTGTTGATATATTTTCCAACAATGTCTACCACTAAATTTCACATTTTCTTTCATCTTCAAGTTAAATATAGGCACATATTTCCCAGGGGTTATCTGGGCAAAGATAAACGCTAGGACACAAAACTATAGAATGCACAGTTTTACTAGACTAAATTAGATCTGATTGAAAAAGAAAATCTATTTGTAAATCCTCAAGCATGGAATTTGCAGTGCCTATGAACTGTCTTTTCTCAGAAGGCAGAGCCTGGCTATCCTGATTTAGTAAGTAGAAAAACTCATCAAAAGATAAGTGTAGGTTCTGCTCCTGTTGTACCTTTTATTCCTCTCATTATCTTTGGAATAGCCAGTCTACAGTCATCTCTGCTGCTGGAAGCTATAGATGTATAGGCTGATGGTGGTAGTGAGCTGTAGAAGAACTGCACCGTTAAGATTCTAGCAGTTCACATTAAAATAGATTAATTACCCGCTTACAGTTTGTAAAACACTCTCTTGTTCTAGAAGAATAGGAAGAATACAGTTTATGTATGTTGTGGCTATAGGTAGAAGGGCATTAATCGGATTGAATAGTTATAATTCTGTGTAAGTAGGAGAAGGGAAGACTATATTTGCCAATGTAATGAAAATAATTTTTCAATGATTTTTCCAACAGTAAGAAATAGATATGCAAGATCTGCATATAAAAGGCAAAGCTCCCCTTGATACCTCCAGTACTCTCGCATTTGCAATGGACCTAAGATATCTCAATCTAGCAAAGACCAATCAGTGGGAAGAGAGCCAGGTACATTTTATGCAACTTTGTTCCATTATATTATGGATCAGCTCCAGCTGGAATGATAAGGAAGAAATATGCCTAAATAATGAACACACACCTTTGGTTTTAAAAATGGACTAGTATTAGCTGTGCTGGAGAAATATGAACAATTAGCACATGATACAATGAAAAGAAGTCCTACAGAAGAGGAAAAGTGCCAAACTGTTGAGTATTAGAATCGTGGATGACTACTTCCCTGCTACATGATTCATAAACTGTGGTTTCATAAACTAAGAATGGTGGTGCCCTGACAATGATTAAGAAAACTTTCTTCTTTTTTTTAAGTTTTCAGACCAAAATAAGTACTGATACACAGGATGTTTGTATGCCAAAAACTATGCTGAAATCCTTCCTGTTATGACTACATTTTCCCATCTTTCAAGTCTTGACATGTTTGTTTCTTGATATTTTTATATTGCCAAGCATTGGGTGTCTTTATTTCATATGCTTTGCTACTGTGGAAATACGAATTCCAGTGCATTTAATAATAATTTAAATAATGCCATTGTTTTATCCTGACTTAAGGGTGTATCTTAAATAGATCCTTTGTGAGTGAATTCCTGAAGAGAAGTTTTGTTATGTTCCTTTTATGAAGTCCCGTTTCTCTTGTACCTACCATGGTGGGAAAGGCATTGTGAGTACACGTTTACTAACACTAGAGTATAAGGGTGAGGATTCCTTCATAATAGCACCAGTGTAACTTTGGAAATCAAGGTTTTCTATGTCTATATTGTTCCAGTAACAGCTTCATGGTAAAAAGAATTTGTCTTTTGCTCAGCATTTTATTGTAGGAATATTATCTCAGTTAACAAGTTAGCAGCATGTATAATTAGCATTGATAAGAGGGGGTAACTGCTTCAGAATACTGCACGGAAATGAGGAGAATTACATGTAGCAAAGCAAGGTACATGCAGGAGACGCTGGTATCTGGATATTGATAGGAAAGTCAGAGATTTACAGTTACAGTTGACCCTTAAACAACTCAGGGCATTAATCTGAATATAATTTATAGTCAGACCTCCGTATCCGTGGTTCCTTTGCATCCTTGCATTCAACCAACCATGGACCCTGTAGCACTGTAGTATTTGCTATTGAAAAATACCCGCGTATAAATCGACCTGAGCAGTTCAAACCTGCATTGTTCAAGGGTCAACTACTTTATCAGGTTTCCTGGTCAGTGGTCCTGTTTTCTTCTGTGCTCCTTCTGCTGTTTTGTGTCTCCCAAGTGAAGCTTGTTGAATAATTACCTAAATTTTGGAAAGAGCACCCAAAAGAGAACGTTATAACTGATTCTTAATTAAAGTAATATTTACCAGAACAGTAATATACAAAATGAATTACTGTGAATTACATTGTATTTTTCTATTAAATTACACCAACTCCAGATATATTTGTCAGCAGTTGTGATTTATCTTGTTTCAGCACACTCTGACCTTGTAACTTTTTATAGCGCCCCCAAATTTGCATACATCAGAAATTAATGGTAACAGATACTTCTTAGATAATCACAATTTGAAGAGAATGTTCTGATTAAGTAATAATAAAAGGAAAAATATTCTAACAACACTAGTCATTTTACACTAATATCTTTATTGTTAAATTAGAATTTTAATATCCTGTTGTTTTAATTGGAGCATACCCTGTTCATAGAATATAAAGTCATTTTAAACCCGTTATTAAATTGAAGCACAGGTAAGTGCAATGAATTATCCAAAATCCCTCACCAAGTCAATGAATGATAGTGAGTGACTTGTTTAACTCAATCTCTGTATTGTAAGACTTGATATTGAGAATCTCAAGATTAGTCAAATCTTCTTTTTAATGAACAATTTTTAGGGTTGCTAAATTTATGAGACAAAAGTGACCTGTGAAAAAAATGATGCAAATTTCAAGCCTTCCATGTTACAGAGATTATTATAATTAATTAAAGATGATATGCCAGTGTATTTAATTTCTAACTAAAATGCAAATCAGTCTTCCTTTTAAAATTACATAAATTTTCTATCTCCATTTTTCCAAAATTAAAGTTAAAATTATGTGAAAAATAAATAAGTTCTAAGGATATATTTGTTCTATTTGTGATACTAAAAATTCCTCTCAGGCATTCATTCATTTATTCATTTGGTTAAAAAAGTTTTGGTCGAGTTATAAAAAATATGGCAAACAAATTATGAACACATTTAGTAAATAAATACAAAAAGAATCCTAATTAGTAAATGTACCAAGTATGTGAAGAGACGATTTACAAAAAATACAAATATCAAATAAACTTTGAAAAAATATGTAGTCACTGATTTTCAAAGAGAATAAAGTTAAAATTACAGTGAAGTAAGTTTTCAATCACCAAATTAACAAATGCTTAAAAAATGAAGTAAGCCAATGATTATGCAAGAACAACAAAATGGTCATTTACGTACGCTGCCACTGAGAATGAAAATTTATCTACCCTCTTTGTAAAGCATCCAGAAATGGGGATCTGAAACGATGATATTTTCTGTGTTTTTCTATTGAATGATCACCGTCCTCCTTACATGTACTGTAAGACTATTAAAAATCTACGTTAATCATTTAATCATCACAAATGCCATTCCATGATAGTAGGAATAGTAGTTCTTTTCCATTTTGGAGATTTAAAAAATGAGGCTATGAGAAGTAGATAAAATTTCTCAAAACCATGAAGATGGTAAATAGGGGATACATAATTTGAAAATAGGATTGTCTGACTCCACACTTGGTTGATTTGATTTGCCAGGCAATTATCTGTGGAGGATTTATAGATAAAGTCAAAACAACATGGTATCTAGTTTAACATAACAATATTGCCAAATGTTTTTCTAAAGGTTGTTCTGGATCCTCTGAGGGAATGTAGCTTTGGCCATCAGCTACAGTTTCAAAACAGTAGGATAGTCACCAAACTATGGTCATTATGGAATGAGTTTCAGGAAAACTAAGTTTATGTAACACCCATTTCACAGATTTATATAAAACTCAATTACGTATGGTACATAGTGATCTGTATCTATACCTTTCTCTTGAATGGTTACTTGGTGCCTTCTTTCCAGAGCCTTGCAGATTATATTTAAAATTTTTAAATCATGAGTTCCATTGGATATATCATATGCATTGGTAATAACAAAAAGAACAAATAACTTAAGTGTTATTATTAATAATCTATGGGATAGGAAAATATTCCAAGGTGGCATGTTAAAAATATTTGAGAGTTATTTTTTGAGATATATAATTAAATAAGCTGATATTTAAAATCTATTTTAGATGATTTTAATATATCAGAGTTCCAGACACATTTTAATGTAAAAATATTTTATATATCTATTAAAATCTTTCTGAGATGGAGAAATAATTGAATGTCATAAGTACTCTATATTTGGTTTCCCATTACCTGAAAACATGGAGGTATTTATATTAAATATTTCATAGATAGTTTAAAATGTAAAATTAGCAAATGTAACTAAGTCACATTTATGAGAACTATCACTGTATTACCTTGATTCTTGTGATAAAATATTAAAAGTGATACAGTAGTTTCAAAATTTGCATGAAGAATATAAAAAACAATTAAAAGGTAAATGTCTACAGTTTTGGAGAACATGAGAAAGTGAAACACAGTTTCTCTAGATTCTTTTAAAGTAAGTATTCAAGTTTTGGGTTTGATTCTTCTAAGATATAGCTGACTCACCTTGAATCATGAACTAAAAGACTGTTTGCATTGCTTAAGTCTAGTATCATGAAGATAATAATTTTATTATTGCTAATATAATTCAGTAGGGTCTTGGATGTGGTTCAGAACTTTTTTTAAAAGTTTCCTGTATGTTTTCAATAAATTTACTTATAGAAAAAGTTATACTCAATTCTTATTAAAAATAAGCTCAGACAACATGGTCTGAAATTGACCGTATTTTAACTTAACTATAGGGATGACAAATCACTTAGAAGCTAACCTTTATTGAATGACTGAACCCAGCCAGCCATAAATGATCTTTTCTTCCATTGAAGTACCAAAAATTTTCTCTGAATCTCTTTTACCATTTCTGTCCTGAATCATAATTTTGGACATATCTATCATGACTACTTATATTGTAAGCTCATTGAGAGCATATCTCTGTCTGATTAATGTTTATATTGTCTGAAGGACCAAGCTTGAACCCAGAAGTTAATGTGTCCTAGCAGACTGCCACCCATGTCAGATGCCATTTGAAAGTCCAGGTTGCTACCTGTACTTCTGACCTACTGGCTATAAATCAGAGATTCCCATGACCTCTTTGAGTTCAATTAATTTTATAGAGCAGCTCAGAACTCAAAGGAACATTTCCTTATTGGATTACTGGTTTATCATAAAAGGGTATAACTCAGGAACAGCAAGATGGAAGACATGCATAAGGGAAAAGGACGTAGCGGGGGTGGGGTGCAGAGTTTCCATGTTCCCTCTGGGTGTGCCATTCTCTCTGACTCTCCATGTGTTCACCAACCTGGAAGCTCTCCAAACCATGTCCCTTTGGGATTTTATGGAGGTTTTATTACATAGGCACTCTCAGTCTCACCCTTCTGTTCATGTTCTGTTCCCCTGGCAACCAACACCCATCCTTAGATGCTTTCCTAAAGTTACCTCATTAATATAAACCTGGTTATGACGGAAAAGGTCTTGTTATGAATAACAAGACACCCACTTCATCTTTATGTCTCTGAAGCTATTTCAAGAACTAAGGACCAGAGACCAAATATTCTAAGAAAAAAAGTTCTCATTGTTCTTATTGCTCAGGAAATTCCAAGGGTTTTAGAAATTGTGAGCCAGGAACCATGGACAAAGACCAAACATATATTTCTTACAAATAACAATATTGCATAGATAGAGATTTTATGCAATTTTTTAAATAGATGAGTGAATGAAGATATGATCTCCTTCTGGTCGTCTCTGTTCTGACTTTGAGACCAGAAACCATAGCAAATTTGATTGGCATCTTGGGTTCATTAGAATAAAGTCAACATTATTAATATTTTAATACTGGGAAATTAAAGATTAAATGAAAGAAATAAGCGTGCAATTACTTGGACTCACTTGGGGGTTCTTGGCATGAGGAAGCATTGGAAGGAAAGAGGAATTTATATTTGTGGTTCCTGGTTCAAAGAGAACAAATGTTCCTGAATGATCACCGATTGCTGGAGACTCTGTAGACAAACATACATACTTGCTGGTCAAACTCAGCTTCTAAACGATGTCATTGCCATAAATAGAAGAACAATTTATTTGTTTATTGAAAAATGGATATTACCAGGAATGTTTGAAAATACTACCATGATTCTCTGGTCAGATGTGGTAACTTTTGTTAGAGAATTTTTTTAAGAGAGACTACTGTATACTTTGAAAATTAATAATAGCTTTAATATCATCTTTAAATCAGACTTGTTACATAGCAACTAAGGTATACACATAAAATAATAATTGTCCAACAGATATTTATCATCCTGCTAGTATTCCTGGGGTTCTCCCAGGAATCACTGTTAACCATGGCTATACATCCAGGTTACAAGATCAACTTAAAACAAAAACAATTACAGCTTCTTAGGCCCCCATTTTGGTCACCCTATTTGTCATCATTAGGTCTGCTTATTTAGGCTAATCAGCAAGTCTCTTGCTTAAGCAGAGATTCTGGGAGATGAAGTGCTAGTCTCTCTGTCCTGTAAGCATCCTTATTCTTCGTGATTGATACATTGATGCCCTTTTGCACTTAGCTTCATGTAGGAGAGAGTTCCTCTCTCCCTTTCTTCCCAGAGGGGAAAGGGCATCTTTCTCACTGTGAATTCTGCATTCCTCACAAGACCTTCAAAGAAACTCTGGGGAGCAGTTGATGGGTTGGTGTTTGGTGGTAGTAGGGCCGGTTGTGCCTTACTCAGTAAACTCTGTGTGGCATATGGTCCTGACACTTTGAGCTCTTGCACATCTCTTTAGAATGCAGACTAGTTAATGAATTTCGTTTTCAGCAATGGACCTTAGCCATAATTCTCAGATAACAGAAAGAATTCCACTCAACATCCTGCTATAATTATTTTCTAAAGATCAACTTATCTTTAGAAAGTGATTACATTTGTTTAGCTACCCACGTATCTATAAATCTACCTATTGTCAGAATACCAAGGGCCAATTCTCCTAGTTCTTCAACAGACAAATAAAACACAGGTAACGAATAGTTTCTTTGTTTTTTTTCCAGTTCACTTTACTTTCCCAAACTCAAAGTCTTTCCCTAACCCTTTCTCCTTTTTATTGTAGTAGAATGAACATAACACAAAATTCATCATTTTGATCATTTTACAACTCACTATACCATTCAGTGGAATTTAGTACTGTCACAATGTTGTGCAACTATCACCACTGCCTAGTTGCAAAACATTTTCATCACCCCAAAAGGAAACCTACACCCATTTTAAGCAGTCATTCCCTATTTCCCTCTCTTCCAAACCCCTGGCAACCACTAATGTATAATATTTTCTGTTTCTATGCATTTGCCACTGCTGGACAGGTAACGAATAGTTTCTGAAACAAGGACTTTTAACAGGATCCTTGTCACAGATCCTGTGAAACATTCTTCTCACATAGTGCATACATACAGCTTGTCTCTAGATGTGATACCTGCACTGGTCCTAACCATCTAATTCCTGTAAGAAGGGGAACCATTCTGTCAGAGTAGGACCTGCTCATAGGACCCTTGGAGGGGATTCTCCTGACTCCACCATAACAAACTGATCATTTTGCTTATTACATCTAATCTAATATTCTTCCTTATCACTTCATTCATGTTTTTAGATTTTCAAGGTTTTCTCCTTTGTAAATTTTTATTCCATATTTCCCTTTGCTTAAAATTCTACAATTTAATACTTTCAGTGTTGCTTCTAATATAGCTTTTTTAGCATCTCTTTTTTATTCCCACAAATATGTATAACATTGTGAAAGTGAGATTCGGCAATTATTAAGTTAATGTGATCTGCGTAGAGGAGACAAACTACACTATCTGATTTGGTTTCAAAATGAGTCTTCATTTTGTCCTCAAAGATGTATTATATGATGTTGTCCATCACCAGTTATCGGAGAACAGCTTATTTTCTTGAAATGTATTCAGAATAAAATTATTTTTCACAACTTTTTCATTTCTTTAGCTTCTAATAGTATTTGCTTTAAATGAAATGTTTTCAAATTACTGAAGATGATTCCTCTATATATGCTCACTATCGTTAGGGTAGTCAGTAGGGTTCAACTTTTCTGCGAGTAGGAAAGTGATTTTGTTTAAATAACAACAGCAAACAGAAAACTAAAATTCAAAAACATTTCATATGAGCTAACCCCAAGAGTGGCAATTTCTACACAGTTTATGAGCAAAAAGGCTCACTAGTTTCGTTGTAGGCGTTTGTTTGGGGAATAGATTTCATCCTGGTGTTGACAATACCATCTCTCATTAAATCAGCCATCACTGTCACATTTTCATTTTCCAAATTAAAAGTAGGTGCACATAGTCATTCTTTGTTAGAATCCCTTTAGAAAACAACCTGCCACAAAAGAGTGTAAGAGTGTGAAAACTGCTGAGTAATTTCTGATCTTGAAAGTTGCATAGTTTTCAGAAAGTAACCCACTGAGTTGTAAAGGAATGCTGAGGATTAGCTTCAGCTATGTAAGAAAGAAAAACCTATCCCATGGAGAAAAAGAGAGCTGGAGACATATTGAAGCTTGATAAGATGTGGAGAGTACAAAATGCTACCCAGCTCTTTCACTGAGCATTTATATGACTTTGGCAGTATTCCATTTGCTGCCTCAGTTTACCCTTTATAAAGAGGAGATGGTAGCTGTTCTGAATGCTTACAGAATTTTTATTGTATAAATGGCATTAAAAAACTTGAAAATTTAACAATTATGCAAATTTTATATATGTAAAATGCTGTTTGGATTATCAATGTTGTTTGCCTCTCTTGTTCTGATGGTTTAGGCATTTCATAGACCACTGTTACCTTCACCAAATAGATGGGAGCAGAGAGTTAAAATGTTAACCAAAAAAGTAGCCTTTAGGAAACGTCTTGTCTATTCTTGTCAACAATTAGTTAGCTGTCAGTTCTTTGGGTAAGATGTTCAAGGATGAAGCATAAACTGAAAGGCTTGTTCAATTTAGTAAAGAGATGAATCCTTAAAGATACACCAAGAAAAAATTATCATGAATTCAATATTCAAACATTATTTAATGAACTCCATTTATAAATTTGGAAAGAAAAACATTTAAAGATGTGATTTAGTTTTCTAAATGCTAGTTCTTGTTAAGGTTATAATCCTAAAATTTTTTAGCTGTCACGGAAATGCTAGTTTCTCTTTAACCATTTGTAGTTTTAAATCCCATCAGTCCTCAAAATCATTATAGCATAACAAGGAACTTCAATAGTCCACATCTCTAGATATAATTTTAGCTAAACCTACATCAGAATAATTACCAAGAACCACATTTCCTAATTAGATTGTTTGGTCACTTACCAGATCATAACTTTGTCCTATGCTTTATATGAGGGACACCTCTTATTAGCTAAGAGGAGATACTACAAGTCATTTGTCCATTTCAGCTGATTATGATGTGTGTTTCTCATGGCAATTTTTTTCTTTAGTTTTCCTAGTCAACTTGTGTTGTGCAGAAGTGGATTCATAATCATCCTTTATTAATTACGTACTTTCAGTACTGTTCCATGCATTTATTTATTTATTGTTTACTAACTTTCTTATTTGCTTATAAATCTCTAATAATCACTCACTAACTATACTGAAAATGAAAACTGGGACCTTGACCATGACCTACTTTTAGTTATGTGCTTCTCCCTCACCTCATTCCTTTTCTCTGTTCACTTTTCTCTTATTCTTTTTCATATATAATATGCCTTAAAAGTCTATTATGTTAATTGTTTTAACCTTATAAAAGGAGTGGCATGTTTTTTCATGATGCATTGTTAGAAAGTCTTTAAATCAGTCACAAAGCACACATGTAAAATAGTAGAACTATAGGAGGCAAAATATTAAGAGCATAATGATTTCCTTGAATTTGATCTATGAACAAAATGCACGGCCAGTTGCTTCACTGGGAGGGGGAACTAGTCAGCTTATTTCTCTTGCTTTGCAAAAGTTGGCTTTGTAAAGAGATTTTCTTACTGAAGTTTTGAAGTTTAAAGGGTTCTATTACTTCTCTGGCCTAAGTACACTCTGTCTTGGTTTGAAATCTCACATGTCAGCCCATACACCTGACTGACGAGACAGCTCATAAGGTGACTGGATTCTCTAAAATATCCATTTATACTTAGAATGCACAAAGATGTAACCAGGGTAGAGAATGAGTGGCCTGGAGCAGGGAGACAGCCCAGAGAGCCCCCAGGGCTCTATAGAATTAAATTATTCCTACAAGGTGATAGAAGACAGCCTGATTCAAACAGACTTTCCTAACTCACCAGTAATTTTACTTTCTTGTTGTAACAGTGCTCCACGGATAAGAAAATCCTTGCATGATATATGAAAATAAGTGATCATTTAAAATCTAATTCAGTTTTCACAATATAGTGCAAATTAGACTTTTATAATGGACATTTTTGAGGTATTGCCAAAACTGAGTGAAAGAGGAAATCTTGGAAATGCTAGGAAGAAAGGTTAATTACCAATCAATCCAGATTTATGAAACAGCAAGTGAAGGGTTACATTTTCTATTTATGGTACAGCTTCCAAATTTAGAAATAAGCTACCAAATAAATTTTAAAAGTGACAGTAAGCAATATTGGGCTCAAATAATTATCTGATATTCTTTTCCATTCTTCTATTCTGTGAAGAGGGCATTTAGAAGACATAATAATGAAGCCAAAGTGCTAGGAACATGTGAATATGAACAGCCATGAAGTGATAATAAAAGTTCTCATTTACTGTGAGCCTTCTCCATACTACACTCTTTCACTTACCTTATTTCATTCAACCCATACAACTCTGTCAATTATGTTTTATAATTTTTGTTTCATGGATGAAGAAACGAAGGCTTAGAAATATTTACTAACC
Organism: Balaenoptera physalus; assembly: GCF_965194825.1. Classification (NCBI taxonomy): domain Eukaryota; kingdom Metazoa; phylum Chordata; class Mammalia; order Artiodactyla; family Balaenopteridae; genus Balaenoptera; species Balaenoptera physalus. The sequence continues at coordinate 52,574,598 of NC_138883.1, forward strand.
TACTGAAGGTATAAGTTTTGATAATGTACTGCCCATATCCCTTGTTATGGAAAAATGCTATATCTCCTTAAAGTCAGACCTAGATGGTCTAGCCTTGTATCTGACTGAATGTGATCTACTGTATTTGTTTTGGGATCTGTTGCTGTACATAAACATCTGTCAGGGAGATTGAATAAGGCAGTGTTGCATAAGGCACTTACATTCTTTGTTTTGAATAGGGTCTGTGATACTGTTTGCTTTCTCAAGGTTTGGCTTAGGAAGAGATGAGTGAGAAGAAATTAGCAATCATTCAAACTGAGCAGTTATTTTTCATAGCATATTGTAAGTGTAAAAAGACTTTTGTGTTTCTAATGTTGTGAATTGATGATGAATGCATAAACCTTCTCAAACACATTTACACATAAGAGTAATAAAGGAAAAAAAAATTCAGTGCTAATTTGACATCCACATGTCAATTTGAAGAGCTATTTTGGACTGTGGAAATCTCCATAATGTTAACACCAAGCAGGAGAACAAAATTAACGGGTAGTGTTGCATCTATTGGCAATTTGAAGAAAACTTTGTTATCAAACCCTCCTTAAAATGAACAAACATCTCTGCAAGTTTTGGACAAATCTGTCATAAAGCATTAATATATGAATTATTTTTTTCTAATTAACCAGGTACCATTAAAAGCTGCTCTGTTTGGGACTTCCCTGGTGGTCCAGTGGTTAAGACTCTGTACTTCCACTGCAGGGCGCGCCGGTTCAATCCCTGATTGGGGAACTAAGATCCCACATGCTAAGTGGTGCAGCTGGGAGGGGGGGAAGCTGCTCTATTTGATAGACTTAAATGTTGTACTTTACTTTGCAACCATATGAAATATTCCCCTATAATTGTATGAAACTGTATAAATTGTATGAAATATGAAAACTTAAAACCAACATTCATTGTGTTTTTGAAAATAAATTCTTTGGAAATATATAAATATATATTTATTTATAATTCCTGGTCCATAATTTCTGTATAATAATTATGATATGGCTTGATGTTTCCGCTTGTTTTTTAGCAAAGCTGAAATTTTGTTAAAAGCAATAGATAACTCAAAAACTATTGTAAAGCAATAAATCTATGTAGCCATATAGTCTTCATTTGGAGTTTTCTCCCCCTCACTTCTCCTTGAATTTCTTTTATTAAAATAATTAGACAAAATTTGTTTTGAAAACTGCTGGTTAGAGAAAATTTATATCTCAAGGGTTATGACACCAGTGGACAGGAAAGGTACCTTTGTCACCAATACTGAGCAGTGAAACTAAAAATTGCTGAGGAGTGGGTATACTCAAATGCTTCTAGGGGGCTAGAATATGCTTTTGGCACTTGTCTTTATAATATCACACTGTTTAGAAAACGGAGACTCAAGAACTACTAAAGCATGAAAATAGATGCCAACCACTCACTGCCTGCTGAGATTTGCCAGTGTGAGTGGAAAGTAAAGAGAAGTACTTGTGAGAAAATGAGGTAAATGTGAATATGTTAACAGATGGAAAGCCACTGTTATTTTGACGGCTGTGATGCACTCATGAGCTCTCAGCTTTGTCTATAACCATCTGTACTTCTCTGTACATACATGGTGGACCTCCATGCTGTGTGAGACCAGATTTAGAGCAGTTCTCTGGGGTAAATGTTTGAAATGTGAGCTCTCAGATAATGAGCATGATTCTTAAAATTGGAACCTCTCAACATTAGAGGTCAGCTTTGGACATGAAAATGATGGGGCCGGAAGAGTGACGAGAAATGAAAAAAGCAGCTGCAGTGATCATAATTATGGTGATTGTGTGTGTCTGTTTGAGGAAGACTCTTGCTCATCAGTGTTTCTGATTGAAAGATTGACAAAGGCAGGCCAATAGGTGTAAGGGAGGAGGGAGAACAACATGGAACACATAGAATGTGTGGTCATTGGAAGTAAATGTAATATGGAATAGCAGTAATATAAGTTAGTACATTTACAAAAAACACTTGAGAGGTGTTTTAGAATTGTGGAAAGCAGAAGATGGGGTCAATAAAAGCACTCAAAATGGTGTTCCCATAGTTATAATTGCCATGATCTGAAAGAAATATAAGTGAAACACTTTATAAAATGTGAATATTTTTTATTTTTGAAAACTTGAAAGTATTCCATAAAGTACCAGTTCAGTATTGTAAAATAATAGTCATTGTATTGTAAATTTGGAAAGGAAAAATAAATGTCTTTAAAATAGGAAGAGTTGGGATTGCAGAAAGAGAAATTGCAGTAATACTCTTTCATTTTTCATTATCCCACATCCCATCCTTCAGCAAACCTTCTTGGCTGTACCTTCAGAATATATCTAAAATCTGACTGCTTTCTCACGACCTCTGCTAATAACATCCTGGTACAAGCCCAGAGTATTACTATAGCCTCCTAACAGGTCTCCCAATACCACTTCACTTCCTACAGTCTATCAATATAGAAGTTAGAATGATCATTAGCAGGTAGTCAATAGTATTGAGTGAAAGAATGAATGAATAAAAGGAGAATGAAGAGAAGGATATCATGATATGATATATTTTTCTTGTTTCACAATCTAGAAACTTAGATTCAAATTAAGTTTTGTAAAACAAATTAACATTATTTTATATTTAAAAATTAGAGATGTTTAAATTTTTCAGAGTTGGAGTGAACTGTAGTCGAATGCTCTCTGTGCCAAATGAGGAAGCTGAGGTCCAGTGAAAGAGATAGCCAATATGTTCCATGTTATACTTTTATTAAGACCTGGGACTAATTTCCAGTCCAGTTTTCCTTCCAATATACCATACCACTCCCAATATGAAAATGAAAAGTATTGGTAAGGAATTGTTTGGTGTCCTGTATCATTCAAAATGCTGTTTTGTTTTTTTTTTTATAAATTAATTTATTTATTTTTGGCTGCGTTGGGTCTTCGTTGCTGCGCGTGGGCTTTTCTCTAGTTGCGGCGAGCGGGGCCTACGCTTCGCTGCGGTGTGCGGGCTTCTCATTGCGGTGGCTTCTCTCGTTGCGGAGCACAGCCTCCAGGCGCGTGGGCTTCAGTAGTTGTGGCTCCCGGGCTCTAGAGCACAGGCTCAGTAGTTGTGGCGCACAGGCTTAGTTGCTCCACAGCATGTGGGATCTTCCCGGACCAGGGCTCGAACCCGTGTCCCCTGCATTGGCAGGTGGACTCTCAACCACTGCGCCACCAGGGAAGCCCCAAAATGCTGTTTTATAAAAGTCCTATAGCAGAAACTTTGTAATTCTTCAGAGCCTTTTTTATCTTAGGGAAACTTCCCTCTGTTCCCCTCGTCTTAAACGAATGTTATTCCTGAGACAATATAATTTTCTTCCATACCTGGAGTCAAAGCTTCCAGAGCTACAGCTTCCCTTTTTTGCTCTTCAGCTAGAAATTATAATGCCTCTAAGAGCTACCTATGGAGCTACACTGCACTCACTATTGTAACCCCATGATAAATTCTAACTGGAAAATCTAAGTTCAACCTACAGAGTCTGTTAATTCACTGCAGTATGTTACTAAAAATATGTCAAATAAGACCTACTCCTATATTATAGTCCTTGTATATCTTTAACATTATGAAAATGTGGGGTAACATATCATTATATGTTTTTAACCGTTCATTTCTAACAGTTTATATAGTTCCTCATACACAGTACACATTAGATGTATTCTCTTTTTGTTTTTCAGAAATAATCCATGCTAATTCAAGTGAAAGCTCTGAATTCTTTTCTCTGTGGTGTTTTAATTTTCAGCATTGGAGAAAGAACCCTGATGTGATATTTTTATTGAGAAATTACTAAGTCAAATATAATTTCAAACCATAAATGTGTCTCTGTCTTTGAAGGCCTTCTACCTAAGATGGAGAAACTAAGCAAAACGTCACTTCTCTTTTATGTGCTTTATCTGATAATAAAAAGGACTTAAGTGATTATGTGACATTGGAATAATTTGATTATTTTTCTCTGTGGGTAAAGACTGGATATTTTTGAAACAGAGATATTTTACACTCAAGGCACAGAGGAAACATTACCCTGAAAGTTCAGGATATTAGTGTCTGTTAGAACTCCTTCCTATTGGCTATTAATATGGTGGACAAAATACCTTGCATCTATAAACCTTATTTTGCATCATGGGCAACCATATCCTGTAAACTGTTGCATCATGTAAATGTTGTCAAAAAAAATCTGGTAGTCTATTCAGTTACATGTTGATTTTAAAGTTTCTAAGAGGAAACTGTTTTCTGCACGTTGGAAATAGTACTGGCTCTTTGCCAAGACAGATCTCCTCCTATACTTACCACTTTCTAGGTGGCAAAGGGAGTAAAAGAGTAGGAGGAATAAGGCTAATATCTTTTCCTAGTATCACATTAGCTTAAGCAAAGAATTGGACCTCCTTAACTTATATTTGCAATGGCAGTGCCACTACTTATGTACCTTTTAAGGATGTTAGTAGTTCTCAAGTGTTAGAATGTTCTTATCTAAAGACTTCTAATATCTCAGGTTTTTTTCCCCCCTTCTTTATCCATTTCTTTTCTCAAACAATATGAGATTGCCATGATAATAGCAAGATAATTATTACTGTTGGAACAATTCTCTAGGGTGCTTCTCCCTATCAGTGTAAAAATGAATCATATAATCATCCTATAGTGTGAGAATTTTTACAATACCACTTTGTCCTAATTACCACAGGAGAATTTACAACATCTCATTCTTCTTAAAGATTCCTATTTGGGCAAAAAAACCCCACAATCTTCCCTTTCCTAGTTTGTCTTCAATACTAGGTTTCAGAAGCCACAGTGGTTGTTCAGGTTTAGTGCTGGTGGACTAAGTTTATCTATTCCTTCCTGTTCTGTGAATGATAGTTAAAACCTTAATTGCATCTTTATCATTTTGAAAAAAAGGTGAGAAAACAGTATTTTTTCTTTTTCATAATATAAATGTCATACTAACCATCCAAACTATATTCTTTTGACAAAAAATCTTGGATTATTATTACTTGTTGCTTGAAATGTTAATTCTTATAATCATTTTTACCAAGTAATAAAAGAAATTAGGAACTAAATGTTAGTGCTATTGTCAAATATCATTTTATCATAGATAAATTAAAGGCATCATTTTCTTAGAAATATTGTTTCTTAGATTTAAAAGATGTGTGATGGGGAAAATACATTAGACATATTAAAATAGTCACCCAATATTTAAGCTCAAATATCACTAGAAACAATTTTAGTTCAATTCGTGCAGTTCTTAGCTCAACTGTAAACCCTAATATGTTAGGTCCTTCTCTTTGGAAATGTTTTATTTTGTATGTGTATTTATGCATTAATTTTTTTTTTTCACTTGGCATAATGTCTTCAAGGTTCATTCATGTTATATTTATTTATTTATTTATTTATGGCTGTGTTGGGTCTTCGTTTCTGTGCGAGGGCTTTCTCCAGTTGCGGTGAGCGGGGGCCACTCTTCATCGCGGTGCGCGGGCCTCTCACTATCGCGGCCTCTTCTGTTGCGGAACACAGGCTCCAGACACGCAGGCTCAGTAATTGTGGCTCACGGGCCCAGCTGCTCTGCGGCATGTGGGATCTTCCCAGACCAGGGCTCGAACCCGTGTCCCCTGCATTGGCAGGCAGATTCTCAACCACTGCGCCTCCAGGGAAGCCCCCTGTGCATTAATTTTATATGTGCTAAAGTATGGCTGATTTTTAAAGAGCTGTCCATTAGAAGCTTTTAAGTAAATATTAAGGAGGGAAGGGCATTAGGTATGAGATAATTTCTAAATGATTAAAATTTTATGCTTTTTTATGTAAAGGAACCATGTTTTAAAAATATTTATGCCTAGTTTAGCATAAGCGATTTGAAAGGAATGAACCTGGAGGGAGAGAGAACAGAAAGGATGTTATTGCATAACCTTTGGAAGATAAGATGTGAACCTGAACAATTGGCAGATAGAGATGGAGCAGATGTGATTTGACTTGAGAGAGATTGTAGGAACTGGAAGCTATAAACTACTGGTGAAAAGATGACTCAGATTTTTGTGTGGTTAGCTGGGGGTGTGGTACATCACTGGGAGAAAGAATATAGGACATGTTATGAATAATTACTATCTGGAATCACTTGTTTCTTGTACTGTGTGAATATTTTTCCTTGTGAGATAGAGTGAATGTTTACTGGCGGTTATTTAGAAGCACATTTCACCAAAGGTAATGTTTACATCATTAAATTTTTATGTCCTATGTACAGGACAATAATTGCTTGTAGGAAATAAGCCTGTAATGAAAATTAGATGCCAAGAGGAGGCATCCTTCAATAGATCGCACGGTTTGCAGCTTTGAGTCTGTAGACAACAGCATGAAAAGTGTTGTCAATGTGTACCTTACCTTACTGTAGGACCTAGATTTTGAATCGATGCAAACCTCATTTGAAAAATAAAGAATTATGTTTAGCATTGCATGTTATTGTTTGAATCGTCATTCTACTCTATATCTCAATAGGGAAGCTGTTAATCGATTTTGAAGTATTTCTGAGTTTATATCAACGTCTAATATTCATCTATTTGACTCATAATTAGGATAATTATTATGCCTATATGCAGTGCAAATTCAGTTTAATTCAGAAAAAATTATCATGTTTATCAGATCGTTACAATAAAGAGGCTATGACTGTTACTCTAAAAAATAATTGTTTTAAAGTGAGCATGATGGATATTTCCTTTTGATGGATCTGCCGAGTACAGGGAACTACAGCCAAATCTGACTTGCCTATAAAGAGCCAAAGGTGACGTTCTCTGGAAATTAGCTGCCATTTCAAAGGCTTTAAGATGTCAAAATATCTAGAACAATTCAAAGCTGTGTCTTTTCCTCATCCATTTAGCATGCTCTGTCATCCACTGGTAAAATATTCTCCACTGAATTCCTAACTCACGAGAGATTTTTCTCAATGCATTCTCTATCAGAGAAGGGTCATTTGAATTCATTGTTGCTAGAGAGGTACTGTCCTTGGATATGAAAACATATGTAAAATGATATTTGTAAATATAATTGCATTTCAGCAAAAGTACCACTGAAAGCATTATTTGATATTGCATAACTATCTTTGTTTTGGCCACCAATGTGTCCATCTAGAATACATGCAATATGTCTGTGTTTTGATAGACAGAAAGTTCAGCCCTGAAGTTTGGTTGATTTAGCATATAGAAAACAAAATTTCTACCCAGTCAACTGCAACTTTTTAAGCTGAACTGAGTTATATTTTCTTCAGAAAAAATATGTAGGGTTGAGTTTTGCCTTAGGCATCGTGAACTAAAATACCAGAAATGTTGTCCTTTTAAAAAACAAAAGCAATCTGTTTCAGCAGCATTGAGTTTATTTTTAAGTAACTTAAAAGCCACAGGATGTCGTGGGAAGGGCAGTGGCCTGGGAGTATGGAGGCCTGAACTCAGTCCTCTTACTATTTAGCTATTTAACCATGGACAGATATGCCTTGACCTTCAGGGACAAGGTTTTGTCCTCTTTAAAAGAAAAAGATTGTCTGGATGATCTGTCAGGGTTCTTGGTACTACATGTGTGTGTATTTGTGGAATATCATGGATGGTTTCTTTTTTTTTTAACTTTTTATTTTATAGTGGAGTACAGTTGATTAACAATGTTGTATTAGCTTCAGGTGTACAACAAAGTGATTCAGTTATACATATACATGTATCTATTCTTTTTCAAATTCTTTTCCCAATTGTGTTGTTACAGAATATTGAGCAGAGTTCCCTGTGCTGTACAGAGAACAAACTTATGGTTACCAGGGGGGATGGGTGAGGGGGAGGGATAGTTAGGGAGTTTGGGACTGACATGTACATACTGCTATATTTGAAATGAATAACCATGGATGGTTTTTGATAGAGCCAGGCAAGATCCTCTTACACATAGAATCTATGAGGATTGCTCTCTCTTTACTTATAAATGAATGAATATCATTCTCATATCTCAGACAAAGGATTTGTACAGAAAAACAAAAGTTGCTATAGTGGAAGAACATTAGTCAACTATCACATACAATTCGGTGTACAAAAATAAAGTCCAAGGTAGAAATCAAAGTTGAGAGCCAATAATTATTTAAATCAGGTAAAGACAAAAGCCTCGTGGAACAAAAAGTCAGAGTTAGGGTCATAAATGAAAACTTGGTTAAGGACCTGAAAAATCAGAAGAATCAGGTATGGACTGTGGTTGAGATATTAATCATAGTAGGAGCACACTTTCCATATTATGCCTTCATTCTTCCTTCCATTTCACAATTTTCACAAAATTTCATTTTGTACTTGATAGTATTTTAGGTTCCAGGGGTATTCAAATTAAAGACATGTTTCCTAACATCCAGAAGCTTAAAGTGCTTTCAAATCAAATGTCAAAAGACTGAACAAATATTTGAGTACTCACCTCATGGCAGTCATTGTATCATGCACTTTACATGTATTATTTAATTTAATATGTGCGACTTGATAATGTGGATGCCATTATTAGACTTAAAAAACTGAGTGTTAAAGAGACTGATTGTTGGCAGAACTGGCTCTCCATATCTGATTTGACTGGGTCCAAAGGTCATGTTATTACACCTTCTATCAGATTTTCCCCATTACAAAACTATGTGCAGATGTCCACATTTGTTATTGAAAATTTATAAAACATTAGTTAGGGAAAAGAAGGTAATTTAAAAATATATAGTCTCATGTTAAATGATAAACTCTGTGTCCTTCAGATCTCTTCTAGGCACAATATAGAATTTACCCATAAAAAAATCAAGTCCTACTGTGTTTGTTTTCTAATTTCTTTTCTTCACTTGAGAATATGTTTATATCTTTATAAATCAATAACTGTTTATAAGATTAGATTCAGTTAATATATATGCTGTTTTATTAAGTAATCCCTTATCAGTAAGCATTAATAATATCTTAAAATTTTTCTAGTACAAAATGTTCTAAGTATATTACCTTTATATTTAAACCTTCATGAATATCTTTATTTTATTGTTTAGGATATTCAAGATTAAGTTTTATAGTTGTTTTCAAGAGCTTTGTTATATTTTGACAAATTGTGCTCCAGGTAATTTTTTAACATTTTATACTCCCAGCAAGTATGATTACCTCTTTCCCCATGTCCGACACTAGATTTTATATACATGTGCATATTTTTATACTTTTGACAATTTGCAAGTTTTTATATTCATGGATATTCATTACTCAGATTAAACACTTTGTCTATGCTTTCTAGCCAAAGTTTTAAAAAATTAATTTTGTCCTTGAAGCTTGTCCATTTTTCTATTGGAATTTTTATTTTATTTTATTTTTTGATGTTGGACTGAATTTTAATGATGAGCTTTTTCTTGTTAATGGAAGAAAAGACATTTCAGGTAGAGAGCAAGTATACAAAGCCTCCATAAGCAGGGAATAAAATTTAAATTTTCTGATAACATACCTGTTCTAGGTTCATCCTTTGCCCTCATTCCTGCCCCAATTGGAAAGTTGCCTCATATGTTTAATTAGTCACTGTAAATTTGATCTCCCCAATGTCTCCTGAAGCTCTGCCCTCCTCTCTTTTCTACCCTGAGGCCACTGCTTTTAGTTCAGGTCCCCATTCCTTTCTCCTGTGGACTATCACAGTAGCTTTCATGCCTCCAGCCTTGCCTTCCTTCTCCCCTTATTCACACTCTTCTCAAAATGAGTTTCCTGAAACACATATCCAATCCCATCATGGAGTATTCATTTTAGAAATTTGCTTTGTAAGTCTTTTTACATATAATGATATTAACCCTTTGACCCTATGTTACAAATCCCCCTGCAGTTTGTCCTTTGCCTTTTAACTTTCTTCATGATGCTTTTTCACATTTAAAAGAGGTTAATATCAATGTAGTCAAGTCTGTTGGTGCTTTTCTTTTTGATTTCTACCTTTGGTTTCAGACAGCTTTATTTTAAAATATTAAAGTCCTTGCTCTCTCAAAAATTGTTTTGGAGTACATTGATGTTTTCTTTGGGCATTTGTAAGGCCTAAATCTGACATTAAAACAAAATATTGTTTATAAAACAAGAGAGAGTTGTTATATCCATAACTGATGGTTGGAACCTGTTTTACTCCATGACTTGGTGGAGAGAGACCTCTGGTGCCTTAACTCAAAATGAAGGGAATTGGAAGCACAGCGCTGCCAACTGGCAGGGCTGATTGGGCCTTTGCCCTGTGATTTGTTACTTGCTCTGATCAGTGACTCTCCCTATTTCTAACTGCTTTGTCATTACACCTTGCTTCCAGGTGTCCTTTGTTACAAGTGGCCTTTCTTCCCTTGGGCTGTGTATATGCTTCTCCTCACACTTCCCTAAATGAACCTCCCGGCTTCTCATGTTCGGTTACCCTAGACTTGGCTCAATAAATTGACTGAAGAATACTATCAACAACAAAAATGAACAGTTTTGAGGGTTTTTTTTCCTGTAAATCTAGCACAGAGATGCCAGTAAGCACTCTTCAGGTGCAACTTCACTGAATCTCATAACCATTCAAAAAAGTAGGTATTATTAAAATTATTTCCAGCTGAGGAAATGGAGGCACAGGCTTTTTTTTTTTTTTTTTTTTTTTTTATTTATTTTATTTTTGGCTGTGTTGGGTCTTCGTTTCTGTGCGAGGGCTTTCTCTAGTTGCGGCGAGCGGGGGCCACTCTTCATCGCGGTGCGCGGGCCTCTCACTATCGCGGCCTCTCTTGTTGCGGAGCACAGGCTCCAGACGTGCAGGCTCAGTAATTGTGGCTCACGGGCCTAGTTGCTCCGCGGCATGTGGGATCCTCCCAGACCAGGGCTCGAACCCGGAGACACAGGTTTTTAAAGTTGCCCAGCTGATGAGATAAGGAGAACCTCCCTCCAGCTCTTCTCTCTATACTCCTCCCGGATGATCAGGTTCCTCAAACCTTGCCTGACCCTTTCTTGCCACCATTTCTAGGCCATGACCTGCTAATGTGCTAAAGCCGCTCTAACCGTCCCGTCCTTAACAACCACTGGCATTAACTGAACCTAGCCTGCCTCATCATGGCTGCAGAACTAACAGTCCACTGCCTTACTTTTGTGGAATAAATCACTTATGTGTATTGAGAAGGGTTTTGTCTTACAAAGTATTTTGTCATCCAGTGACTAGTATAGTAAGTCTCACAAAGTAAGCACTTGATAACTGTATGGCAGAAATGGCACATATACCATAACAATTAAGTGTTCTATGTTCTAAAATTTAGCTCTACCTTATATTTTCTGGCAGACATAAGAAATCGTTGAAGCTTTATGATTTTAGTATCCCTAAAATTAAGTGGGCCATAGTATAAGCATCAAGAAAAAAGGATGAAAATCTGAGCAACTGACAGACACAAAAATGTGAATGATATTGTGACATAGAGTTACAAATTATCAAGGAATTTCAGTTGCTTTAAGTCATCATTCCACTTTTTAAAAATCTAAGATATTTTAGTTAAAAAGTTATAGGGTAGCTGTTTGATGGAATAATGTGCAACCATTACTAATGGCATTAAAATATGGAAAAGCATACGAGATAATTGTTAAGTGAAAAAAACTGAAAACTAAAATTATACAAATGCTATTACTATGGCTACATATTTTACAGCTAAAGTATACATATAGGCATAGCTCAAAGCTGAATAAACTATAATAGAATCATTGTGTTAGAATAATGGGATTATATATTTTTTCCTTTTCTGGATTATCATTAGTTTTGATATGTTACTTTTACAAACTTAAAGAAAAACAATAACGTTTTTTATTTATTTCCTGTTCCCCAATATAACTTACTACATTACCTTGAATAAAAAGCATTTCATTCACTAGTCACTGGAAATATAATAACACCATAAACATTTTATTTGTGGAAGCCTGGTCTTGTAACAGACTAAAAGTTACTTGGAAAGAGATATAAATGATTTTTTAGCTATCATCTTCTAATTTAGTAAATTATTACTCTAATACAAAATTGGAACTCTCATGGAATCCAAGAATTATTGTACTTGTCAAGCCTTTAATGTTTTCTGCATTCATAGAGTTTATTACGAAGTTAATTCCCAAAGAGTAAATATGCCACTAAAAAGATTGAGGCAATTTTAAAATTTGGAATTATGTGAACATTAACTGAGCAAATTATCTAATGTTAGTTATTTTATTTGAGTTGAATAAATCAATTTAACCAAGATTAAGTGTTTCTAAATGAAAAGGAGAAAGCATTTTGCTAGAGAAGATTAGTTCTAAAAATGGGGAAAAGGCTGCCATGATTGTTTTTTAAATAAATAAGCATTTTGCTGAATTATAGGTCTTAGACTTGTTCATACAATAGTTTTCCTCTTCATTTTGCTTTAGTTGACTTTAAAATATGTTTAACTAGTTTAATCTAGAGTAGAAATAAGGGGATATATTTTTAAATGTCAAGATAATTTTATAACCTTCTCACTACTAAGTGATTGAGCACAGACTGTGTTAAAACGATAATGTGACAACAGCCAGAGTCTGTTACTAAAAGAACAAAACCAAACCAAAACAAAAAACCTTCCATTAATGCCATTAGTCACAGGAAATAGAAGAATGCTCAAGAATCTCTCCCCTTCCCCTCTAGTTTCTATTCTGAGAGCCATCTAGCTTTTACCTGGCAAGATAAAAAAGAAAAAAAGAAAACTTACCAATTTTTTGCACTATCAATCCATAATATTTTGGGATACTAAAACAGTGGTAAGAGTGATTTAGAACCTCCTGCCCAGTACCACCCCAAGTGGAGAAGAACAGTAATTTTCCCTTACCACTCCCCCGCAACCTTGAGATGAGACTTGTAAACAAATCCACCATTGCTGGTAAATCATAACACAGAAATTTACTTCCTAAAACTTTCTATTATAAACTTTAGGGGAAAATGCTGTCTTCTCTGCTGAGTATAAAATCAACCTTGATTCCATGCTTTCATTAACTGCTGCCAATCTGGCACTGGAAATAGCTACTCCTGGGAGAATTTTTCGCTCTTAATCTTGATAGACCTGGTGGGTAACCCTTCAGTGGAAATCCCATTAAACTAGAGAAACCAATCCCATGGGAAGCTTCATAAAATCTGCTGCCTGACACTGTGGTAGAGCTGAACCTTAGTGAGCCTGGCTGCAGTGTCACTGGCTGTTTTAATTTCTTTCATACAGAAGGGAGACGAGGAGAGTAGGAGGGAAAACTCTATCTACCTTTATAGACATTAACTTTAGGTTGCCCTTCTAATATAAAAAGAAGATGTTAATTTCTTCCCAATTCAAATCCAAACTAATGTTAAATAAGTCTGTTGAGATAGCAATTTTTGAGTATATCATGACATCAGGTAGGTCGTTGTTATGTGACTTTTATATTTCTCTGGAGTATGTTATATATATAGCAATCAAATAGAATAGAATCATATTTGTTTCCAGAGCCTTCCTCTGGATGTAAAACATGAAAGAAAAATCTTTTTTTCAAATTTCCAGTCCTCAGTGTGGAGCAGATTTGACATTTCAAAGGCAATTTTAAGTGATTATTATTTGCATAGTAAATTGTCAAGATTCCCTATATGCTCAGACACTTTGCAATGAGCTAACATCATTTGAAAAGCAATGCACCTGGCATTTATATCCAAAAGAGGTGCCAAATTTAACTAAAATATACTTTAAAAAATTTCCCTGTTGGTTTAAGCTAAATTTCAATGCTACTTTAACTCCTTAGTTAAAGGAAAAACACCATGAGAAATTCAATTTATGAGGTCAGGTGAAGCTCTACTGGGCATGGATAAGGACTCCAGTCTACTTTTGTTTCAGCTGATTTATTAAGTATCATTTAGAATTGGATTAATTTTGGCTTCAGCTGCCAACCCTCATCACAGTCAGAGTTACTATCCACACAACTCTTTCCTTGAAGAGGCTTTAGAGAGCCGTGATTAAGAGTTTTCTATTGTATGGGGGCCAACAATTGATGTCCAGCTTTTCAACTTAGAAATAAGATGAAGGGCAACAAGACCAACACGAGCGTCCATCAGCTTTGGAGCTGCCATAATTATTGATATATTCAGTTTGTAATTCCCATAAAGAATAAATCTACTGATCTCTTTTCTTTCTTTGAGACATCTTTTGAAGATTATGGATAGGCAAGACCTCAGAAAATTTAAACAAGTCTCATGAAGTTGGTTTGAAGCCATCCCAAGACTGCTTTTGTCACTGTCACCCAGGCAGAAATGCTTGGGTTATTGGGCTTTTGCAACACTGTCCTGATTGCCCTCACCCCTCAGCTCTTTTCTCCTGTACCAACCTGATAGCAATGCAAAACCAACGTTGCTTTCACTCTGCCACCTCTGTAAGCTTCTACCCTCCATGGCTCTCCGTTATTACAGGATCAGGTCCAGTTTCCTTAGCCTGATTTCCAATGCTTCTAACTTTCTGCTCCATCTTTATATAAGCATTTTATTATATGACGGACACTATATTAATAGAGTTTTTACTTTAGCCATGTTTTAAGTATGGAGTTAAAGTTTATTTTATATGAGTTGTTATAACCAGTTAACAAGGTTAAAATATAAAATAATGTTAAATTATATATATGGTGTTTAATATGAGTTAGGCTCTGTTCTAAATACATACACATACACAAACACTCATTTAGTCATCAGCACGACCTCATTTATCCCTCATTTTACAGATAAGAAAACTGAGGCCCAAGGATCTAAATGCCTTCCTCAAGGTCAAAGAGCTGGTAAGTGGGAGGGTGAGAAGGCATCCCCAAGCAGTGTGGCTCTGAGGGGCTGTCCATTTACCCACTACATTATGCTGCCTCTTCAGCTGCTTCAGAATATTAAAAATTATGCCAAGCTATCAAAATGATGCCCTTTAAATGATGCCCTCATTCATGCCATTGTAGGGCATATTAATGGAGGGAGGAGGATGAAAGGTGACAGTCTCTTTCCCCAGAGCCCTTATCCAGAACCTTTGTTGCATGTCATGCTGCAAGATTCATGTCTCTCCACTCCCAGATTTCCTACTGCATGAAATTTGATTGTGTTCCTTTTGCATTCCTGCAGCACATGTACTTTGTATGCCATTATTTTGATCACTCAGCTACCCATATAGTCAGCCATGGATACATAATAATGCTTAGTCTTTGAGGAGGATAAAGGAAACCTTTCTGTAAACTCCGTTATTTTTCCCCCTCTCAAACTGCCAGCCTTGTTTTGGCTTCTCCTTTTAACCGTTTTGGCAGGCATTTATCATAGATCTTTGTGGCTTTTTGTTGAGAAAGTAGTAATTTACGATCTTGGTGCCATTTTGAAGAATAGAGTTACCTCCTTAGTGGCACCTTCACTATCCCTCTTTAGTCATAATTGCTGCAGTTACCAGTCTCTGAGTTGGTGGTTTGTTCCAAACACTTGTCCTTGTTCCTTCTAGAAGTGATTCAATTGCCCCTTTCCCTTTTCTGCAGTTCCCTCGATTACTTATGTTCTGCACAGGAAAGCACAAGCTTCAGGAAGTGAAATTAAAATATCTATCGAATGAAAGAATGTATAATGTATATACATAATTTTATGTTATAATATGGTGTTAATATATGGTATTAGAAATATATCATTAATATATCAATGTTTCATGTGTATGTGTATGTATACACACACATATTTCAAAGGAAGAGTTTGAAGACTTCACTTTGAAATATCATTTCTCTTGAAAGATACCCTTGGTATTCGTATAACAGGAACAGACTTGTTCTAACGTTAGTTGAAAGGTGACAGCGTTATCTCGTTGACATCCAAGTCCTGTAAATGAGGCACAGCCTTGTTGCAGAGACTGAAACTGAAATTGGAAAAGCAAAAAAAGCAGACTTCTCTCTCTACCTCTCAAGGATAATACCAGCGCTCTCTCTCTCTCTCTCTCTCTCTCTCTCTCTCTTTCATCTGCTTATCTGTGTCCCATCTCTCTCCATCCGTCTATCTCTGCTAGTTCCAAATGACTATGTAAATCTCAGTCTGAGTTATCTAACAAGACTTACTGTATCACTTAATTCAAATACTTGCAAGAAAGAGAATTGGATTGATGTTTTTCCTAACCTATGAGTTGTTTTCTCTTGGATCTCATATCCACCTCTGGTCCATCTGTGGTCTGGTCAGCTGTGGTTCCTGTCTGCTGGCACGGTCAAAGCAACAAAGGCTGTGTGTGCGTGTATGTTCATAGTAAATTAGAAATGACCTTTAAAACTAAACTACCCAGTTTATCTTGCAGTAATTGTTCTAGGGAGAACTTGTGACTAATGTTATAAAATTCTTAGGTTACGTACGCACATTGGTGATCTGTCCTAAGCAGTCCTCTCAACAAATGTTTGGCCATTAAATTGAACTATCAAGTACAGCATTATACTTTAAGTTATAATCATGATAGACTAAAGGGATGCCATTAAATAAGGAATGATCAGAAAAACCCTAGAATTTCCATTCTATTACAGAAAAGGAGTCAAAACAATAATATGAGGATTAAATGAGATGAAAAGTACTTTGCACAATGCGTCGCATGTAACTGGTGATCGTAAAAGTATAGCTGTTATTTAACAATACTATTTATATGTCTCCAGAAGTTTGCTTGGAGATTAAGAGCTCTTACTTCCAGAGTATCCCCTTTTTGTCTTCTTGCTAAAATGAATTTCCCTATATTTCGAAGTTCACCTCAATCACTATGTGAAGACTTAGCTGATTAGTTAGGCTCAGTTTATAAGTATATAATGTTTATAAATTGTATCACATACAGGTATTTGGACTCCTATATGTTATGGACTGTTACTGTAATTTTAGTTTTGGGATAGCTGTGCCCCATCTTTTTCCGCCTAAGTTATAAACATCCTACAAACAGGAGCTAAGACTTATAGTCTGTACAGTATGTACCATTATGTCACATGCTTGGGGGGCAAGCATTCATGTGATTTTTTTTCAGGAGTTTGTACATAAATAATTCTCAAAGGAATTTTTTTTTTCAGTGAAATGGGATAAGGAAGTATGAAAGTAATTTTAATAGAAATTCAGTTTCAGATTCAAATTTGCTGAAAATTATTATCTATGACATAATGTTTATTTTTTTCCAGTTCTAGATTTACCTTTTCAGGAATTGTAGGATTCCTGAATATTCTGTTCTGAACTGAGTATTCCTGTTCTTTTCCATGACTTAGAGTTTAACTTATTTCTTTGATACACACACACACACACACACACACACACACACACACACACACACACACAAGGTTCCTTTTCTAAACTTATTAACTTCTTCAAAGTTTTTGTTAGTAAACCACAACTATACATAAATGCTTCAATTTTGCTAGTCAAGTCCAGTTTTAAAACCTTGCTCTATGTTCTCTGAGCATCTGATGTTGATATGTTGCTAATATGTTCAATCATTTTAATTTGAGAGGTGGGAAGAGAAGAAGCCAAAATAATTGTTTAGTATTGAAATCGTCTAGGCATAATTAACTTACTTTAGTCCTTTATTTCTATTTAAAAAATGCTCCATTATTGGTATCACTTATTTCCAAAATTACCATGTTGATAATAATCCCTTGGGGCCCTGAGCATACAGCTTCTTGTTCCTTCTTGGGGGATTATGAGTCAGTGGCTCTTAGATAGATGCTGTAATTTTAACAGGAGTTTGTATTTTTAACCATAACTTCTATTCTGACAGAATTTTATTGTATATTTTTAAAATTACCTCAGGCAGTTCTTAACATCCAGGAAGTTTGGAAAACATCTGAATGAAGTAGTTATCCTTCTTGTCTGCTCCCTTTATTCCTAATTACAAATCCCTGTGGATATCACCTGCCACAGTCACTAGTTTTATTGGGAGCATCTCTTGTGAGCTGGATTTAAAGGTGGCAAAATGATTAGAGTTTATTAAGTTTCTTTTAATGGCAAAGACCTAAGAGGGCTGTTAGCTGGTGAACTGTCTTCATTGCTTACGAGATATTTCTAATTAGAACAATTTACTGTCGTCAATTAAATACGTAGGGATTCCACAGATTTCAGTTTAGGGACTGTTACTGAAAGCACATTCCTCATCTATGAGTTTCTTTTATTCTTATTGTTTCGGTCCTTTCAAAGTGTTCCTCTTTGAAATAATTTGAAATTGGGTTTCTGGGAAAAGCGAACAGCTTTGAACTTCACTAGTATCGTTCACTTCATATGAAAATAAGAAAACCAAGATCATGTGTTGCTCAAATCTTTTTCAGTAAGTGCCTACCTTTGGTCTTTTTTTTCTTCTCTTTTTTGATGCCTTATTGTGGTTCAGTCTGTAGTCTGCAATCATTACAGGTATTTGTGGGCTGGAATATATTTGAGCTGCTGAGCACAGAGTCTGTGAAGGAGCGAATGCTCACAGTTGGAAGCCACTTTGCTGAGAAATAAATGTACCACAGAAAATTGAAATTGCTTCTACTTTTTTTGGACAGTGCTCTTCTGTTTATAAAACTAAGACACGCTCTTTGTTGTTATTTCCAGGTCTGAATTCCCTCTGTTCTAAGATCTTTACAATGCTCTTTCTTATTTCTACTTTGAGTCAGAAGTTTGACCAAATGTTCTTCCTGGTGCAACTGCCTGGGACCCTGCTGGTTTTGTGCTTCCGTCTCACAGTGTGTATATTTTTTAACTTGAGCTGCTGGCAACTATGAAACTACTTAATTTTGACTCTTTCATGGAATAATGAAGACGCTCTGGGGTTATTCCGCTTAGACTCCATGGTTAGCCTCCTCCTACCATCCTCTTAGTTGGTAGGTGGGGCACTGTAGCCATGTGAACCAGGAGAGTTCTTAAAATGCAGAGTCATAACTGATAAGCAGCTTTACACTTGCATGACCAGAGTGTATTGCCCTCAGATTTGGAAAGCGAGATTGCAGGGTTTTCCTTTTTTGTTTATTTTTGAAATCAACTCAGAGGCATTTCCTTTGTAAAATGTGAAGCTGTGTGAAGTGAACATAGTACATCTTTCTTACTTAAATGTTGATAATTAATGTTATCATTAATGTTAATGGGACTTGCGGACCTCTATAGTTAGCTTGGGACATGTTCCGAGGTGAGCAGATATGGATCAGGAACACTTATTTTATCCTTTGTCCTCGTCTATTTGACTGTCCCTACGTAGAAGCACAGGCCTCCTGGGTTCTGTTTTCAGAGCACTGTGCAATGCCATTATGTAATACCTCCTCTTCCAAAGAGGGCACACCCTTGGATGAACTGCACTGTGCGTCCTAGATTACCCAAATATGACTGCTGGATAAAATTTTATTTACTGTCTTCCACTACCAAAACACAACTTTCTTTTTTGTCTTTCTTTATGAATGTGGCATGAATTTATAACTCTCTCCTCTTTTAGAGTAATTCTTTCCTCTCTCCTCTCTTTGTGTTTTATCTCAATGAACAACTCTAATGTATTAGTCTCCTAGAGATAGACAAAAATACACCAAATTGTAAAAATTGCAATACAGTGCTTGTTTTTTTACATATCTTCTTTTAGTTTTAACACAGTTCCATTGTTCCTATTTTATTTTCAAACTATTTCAAAATCATTTCCTAGCTCCGAATTATTCTTTTTCTTTCTGTTGTATTCATATTTTCAGGCAGAGCAGAAACGATACTTATTGCATATGATTTAGGATCACTTACGGAATCAAAGGTTATAACACCCAAAACAGAAATGAGATGCCCTCAAAGCATGTTCTGTATTAGGCATATCTAAAAAAGAGTATTAAAGATCTCATAGGAGTCAATTTTAATACTGACTATGGGTGAGAATGAAGGAAATGGTATTACCTTTTTTTTCCATAAAAGATCAGAATCAGATCAAGTGAAAATATTTTATTTTGTAATTTTAAAGTTTAAAATAAGAGATTCAAATTAATGTGCACAGCTACTTCTATATTTAAATATCTACTCTAGATCATACAATAATAAATTACCTGGCTTGGAAATTATGAACGTACTTTTCTCCTTTTCCTACCTCTTCCTACCACTCTGAAAATATTTCTGCGTCTTAGCATCTTTAACAGACCTTAGCAGAAATAGTTACCATAAGAGTTATATTAGTTCCTTTTGGTATTAATTAATTCTCATAAAATTTTTGATAAGAGCAATAGCATTTGAGACTTACAAAATTATGAAATAATATACATTTAGATTTCTTGGAATTTTTTTTCAGTACATCATTTCACTTTAAGGGTTTGATATACCCTTTCTAACAACTTTCTACTATTGAAACACACACACACACAACACAGAAAGCAGAAAAGAAAAAAATATGGGAAAAAAGGAGAGGGAGGTAGACAGGTTAGATAGATATTACAGATAGATAGATAGATGTATAACAAAATTCTGAAGAAAAAAATGAAACTAACCATGAAACAATGCCACAATCTAGGAGGAATTCTTTACCCTGTAAAATGGCACAGCCCAATCACATTTATTCTTGGAGATACATGACCTGTACTGTGGAGAAAACCAGGCCATTGTCTCGCATTCCTAACTCCCACCCTCTGCCAGCTTTCTGTAGGTTTTCTTCTTGGGAAAGTCATTTCCCTTTTACCCCTCATCAGTAAGTCAACAATTCAAAGATATCAAGAAGAGAATATAGAAGAGGGATTGATGGCATTGCATAGCCTTGTTGAAGTAATTTTCCAGCACATAATGTTCTGCATAACAGTAGAAATAGGCTAAGCCATGATGATTTGGAGATTTTTCTGGTCAAAGAATATAGACTGCCTCAGATTCATTAGGACATAAACACTTCTTCTGGTTAAAGAACAGTTGGAGGGTAGAAGGAAATAAACCTCATCCCACAAAACCATACTAGATACATTTCTGGCCATTGCTGAAAATTGAACTGGAAGCTCTGCATATCAGCTCTGCCAAAAAGTGGAATATTCTTTCAGTTCCAGAGGACAGTGGGAATGCAAAGATTAATTCACACATACCCTTCTTCTGTCAGAAGACTTTTCTGAGTATGTCATTAACTCAGGATATCAGAGCAAGGTAACAAAATTGGAAGGGGGGAGGGTCTTATGGGAAAGATTGAAAATTTTAAAAATTAGCTGCATAAAAATAGGTAATATCTTCTTAACCACTTGGAAGAAGAATGCACTTGTGAGCATAATTTACTATAATAACAGTGAATGATTTTAGAAAATATCTACTATTGTCCTTAAAAAGAAGCAGTAAAAATTAAATAAAAAACAAAATAAAGCAAAAAATGACCATACAACCTGAGAGTAGGAAGCCATAATAAAAGATCAAAAGTATATTTTAAAAATATAGACTGATTCAAGCTAATATGAAATAAGGAAATAAGCTAAATTTTTTAAGTAGCAAAACAACAAAAATAAAGCAGCATAACTAACTGCAAATATGAGGCAATGAACTGTAGAGTTAACAGTGCAGAAAATCAAATAAGTAATACCAAGGAATATTTTAAGAAGCTATCTCAGTCTCCTTTGGAAAGCATATATTATCTCCTCCCTCTCCATTTTTTTTCTAAATTATTGTTTACACCATTCCAAAACCATTTATCACATAGCACCTTGAATGGGAATTACTTGTCTTCATGTATTAATTCTCAATTGTATTTTAATATGGAAGGTAATGAGTTTGCATTAGTGTAGTCCTTACTGCATTCATCAAATATTTGCAGAAAGCATGCCTTCTAAAATACATGCTGATTGCTAATATATGATTAATATTTCCTCCTCTGGGAAACCACATACAAACAAGAAATACTAAATCTTTCTACTCCAGACTGATAATATCATGTTAAGACAGTTACTGTTAGTATGATTTACCTAACTCCACTAAGTAATCCAATCCTTTTGACTATACACCTCACTGTTAATTCACATGTGCTTTATTAGAATATTTCTTCATTCAACACTCCAACTGTTGGATTCAGCCAATTGTTGCAGTATGTCAGCTTTGGTTCTAAATATCTCATTATACTGACTAATCTAGAACATATTTTTATCCAGAGTCTACAGATAGCATGACATTTTTTAGTGTGTTTTAAGTGCTTTTTGTAAGTATACTTGCTCAGTAAGGCCTAGTGCTGTTTTTAACCAGAACACATTCACAAACTGAGAGTCACCATATTTCTATTGCTCTTCTGTAAAACATTAGGGAAAGAATGCCCTTGAAATTTTCAGACATCATATTTCTTTTTTAAAAGAGGTTACTGCCTTTAATCATTTGTGTTTATCTTTCACATAGAGGCATTCTAACTTTCCATTTGTTTTCTGATTCATCCCTCACCCTATGGTTTTACATCTCTCTAACTCTTTAAAAATCTACACAACTTTCTTGCTAACACTGACTCGATTATCTATTTTAGTATAAATGTTATAATCTGCCCTTAAAGATTTTTCCATGATCTCTTAATACTCTAAAATGTCCTCCCCTCTAAAGCCTTATAAAAGGCTTCTCCTTCTCCCCTCATCTTCCTTTTAGTTACAACATTTGATACAAATTCATTTAAGCAATTTCGCATTTTATTTTCCACAGCCCATTCTCACTCATATTCTAATATTTAACTGCTATGTTTCTGTGGCTCATATTCAGGATTCTAACTTTGTGCATCAAAGTTCTTTAGTAACCCATATTATTCAATATTTCCTCACATCCTTTTAGATTAATCTGTATAATGTATCCCTCTTTAGGGTACTTCTACTTCTATGCATTCTCAAGTGATAGAGAGTATATATTCATAAACACCTTATATTCATTTTTTGGTTCATTATTTTATACACAGGAGTGTTATAACTTGCTTCATCATTCTCATTTTAACATAATGTCCATTCTCTGTAAAACCTAATGTTCATATTTTTAAAAGTTGTTACATGATAGTGTTTTTCTCATCTTTTTAGACTACTAAACAAAGCCGAAAGAAAAGATGTATGTATGCTTTTTCAGTCACATTATTATGTCCACTTTTCCATTGTCCTTATTAGTGTTCATTTGTCAGTACTATCTTCCCAACATTCTCCATTGCCAGGTGTTGATGTCTCCTGATTCTTCACATTTTATCTTTTGAAGTCATCTTTGCTTGGAGGAGTTTGAAATTATCTTACTCAGAAGAGTGAATTCCAAATCTGAGAAGATCCTGAAAGATATTTTTTATCATTCGTTACTACAGGCAGTCATTCAGCACACTTTCAGGTCCTTTAATTTCAAGCATCATAATAGATGCCTACTAGCGAGCCTCTCAGTTGGAATCTTTTTATGTAGACACCACTACTGAAATTGAGAAATGATTACATAGCTCAGAGAATCCGGTACATATGTAAAAGCTTGTTCTTACTGGGTGTGAAATCTATACACAGAGTTAAAAACAACTACAACGGAAGAATGAATAATAATTTTCATTGATCCCTTAAGGACATTAAGTATTATAGAGTTAGCTTTTAGATAGTTTTGGTTCTACATTTTATATATTTAAAGTATTAAAGAAATTTTGAGGTTGTAAATATACCACAGACCAGTCATTCCTCTTTCTAAAAAGCAGAATGTAAAACTTCATGATTTATGGTAAACAATATTGCTTTTTTTCACCCACCTTCCCCTTCATCATAAATAAATGTTGATGCAGTTTGGAGGGGAAAGGAAGTCTCACATGAATTTCATTTGCTCTGTCAGACATCAGAAATTACAGAGTCTGCTGCCTACCACACTCTCCCACCTCCCTGAATGAAATAGAAGCTTCGATCAATCACGTGGATCAGCCATCTGAAGAACAAAGCAGCTACATTTATTAAGCTAAACCTCCCTATTGGGGCCTATTTCACAATTCTAGTAGCATAGGGAGTATGTAGGCTACCCTATGACAAATCAAAGATTTTCAAGTACTGTATGCCGTCATTTTAGCATGGCATGGAACATCTGTTACCTCAGCTTTTTAAGTGTTCATCTGTGTGGCTTGAATTTTCTGTGAGATTAAAAGACTTGCAGAAGCAGAGATAGCCTTTATTGAACCATTAGCTAGTAACACCATTTCATGGAATTCACTGCACCTGATGGGTGTCAACGCTCACCCAAAGGCAGATCTTGTCAGACATTTCCGACTCTTTCCAGCTCTTTAGCTCCTTTCATAAATTGGCTAGGTATTAGTCAGTTATTTAGTGGTTACCAGAGTATTGAAAATGTACCGTCGGTCTATGACTAAAGCAACTTTTATCAAAACGACTGTTCTAAAATTTAGTTAGCCTATATTCTGAAGATCTTTACTCTTTTGGGATTTCAAACCTTGTGCTTTTCAGATTGGCCCATAGATGAGGGTTAGAATTAGAGCGAGGCCCAATTAGGAGGGAAGAGAATAGTAAGCATAGTGAGAAATTAGTAAAAGACATCTAGAAAGCTCAAGGTTTACTTAGTATTTACCACGTGAGGGACTTATCTTTTGCTCAGTAACAAAACTACCCCCAAATGTTGTACCTTATACAAATTTATTCTTTTTCAGAATTCTGTAACTCAGGTCTTGAATTTGTCAGAGACAAAAGACCTCAAAATAAGTTGAAACTCTATAGCATCCCTTTGTAAGGACGACTTTTATATTTTAAAACAAGAGGACAAAGACAAGGGGATTTAAGACATATAAGAAAGTTGGAATAATTAAAAGCTAAACTCAGGCCCAGTCAACAGTTGATCATACTTGAAGAGCATAGGTAGCCTTTACTTTTTAAGTAATTTTAAGTAATTTTATTACTCTTTTGACGTTTCTTCCATTGCCATCAATGTACCTAGTAATAGAGTGCCCAATAAATTGTAATAATATTATTATATTATTATAGAGCAAGAATGTGTGAAATGCTTTAAACTTTATTAGAGAAAGGGACATTATCATAATTTTTATTACTCAAAGTAGACTAACTGTTATAACAAATTAACCCTAGAATGTTAGTGACATAACGTAATAGAACTATATTTCTCACTACTGTAACATTTACTATAATGTGCTTGTAAAGTTGGTGGCCTTCCACACTGTGATTCATGGACTTAGACGCCTTTAATTTTATGTCTCTACCATCCCCTACAACACTGATGTTTTTTACCACATTTTTGCCTTTTAGCCAGAAGACAAGAAATAAGAGCATGGTGAAGATATACCGATTTCGTTGCCATTTCATCTTAGAACTGACATACGTCACTTCTGCAAACATTCCATTAGAGAGAATTAGTTATGTGGCCCCATCTAGATGCAGTGGGCCTGGGAAAAACACCCTTGGCTGGGCTGGTGCTTTGTAGCAACAATTATCTTTTTTGGAAGAAGAGCACAGATAGTATGGTGGAAATTCTACATAATTTACAAGCTGTCTAATCTATACAGGTATCTTCCATCTATGGGGTGTGTGTGTTTGTGTGTGTGTGTGGTGGAGAAACACTGAGAAACTTTTAGCCTTTCTATGCATGAATACCGCACATGATAGCATACTTATTACCACTCAAGACTGCTTTTTCTATTTGTAAAGAATCCTATCAGAAAGGTTTTTCGTTTTTTTTTTTAGCAACTTAAAAACATGTCTTCTTGAAGCCCTTGGTTCCCAAATGTGTATGTTATTGAGAAAATCTAATATTTTTCTGCGTTGGCATTCTTCAAATATTCTTCAATCACAAAGAAATTGTATCTCCATGTATTGTCAAACGTATACATAATATACCCCCTGACTTGTCTCATCATTCTCCAAACATTGATGAGTCTTTCCAAGGTCTCCTGCTCTCTCTGTATATTTCAATTTGTCTAGTTTCGTGTTGGTGTGAAAATGGCAAATATTTTATTGTGATATATGTTACTGAGTTTTCAGTTACATAGGGGAGGATAAATAAAATCTATTGGCCAGGACCAAAATCTCATTACATGGAACAGCTAGCCATCTAATGTAGCCACAGTCAGTTCTATGTAGTTAACAAAAGATAGATGCACAGAGAAATCTGTGACTAAAATTGTCTTTATTACTCTAGATTTTTGGTCCATTATCTGCATCCATTTCTCCATCCTGGTACACTGGTTGACATATATGTTAGCTTCAAAGGTTCCTTTAGTTTAGGTTAAGATTAGAAGGAGGTTTAACAGGAAGTTCTATTTTGCCTTTTCCCTGAACCATACCTTGCTATCTCTCTAGCCTTCTAAATAAGGGAAATCCATGTGGACATGTTCTCAGGCTCCATTTTAATGCCAGGTACATATGATGGAAATTAACAGGTGACCAGAAAATAAAAAGACCAAAAAGCAATATTTGCCCCAGTTCAGATTCATATGATCACTTTATTCCTTCCACAAAATCACTAAAGTTTCTCTCTTTATCACAATGACCCCCTTTGGATATTTTAAAGGATTCCTGATGGACTTGTCCAAGTCAGAGATCTTCCTCCCTGGGTTGGTGAATTTAAGCTTAAGGTTACAAAGTGTGCTGTTTTAGTAAGTCTTTAGAATTTACAGATAGTAAGCCTTATTCCAGTGATTATGGAAGGGGGATTTGGAGGGGTGTCACAGTGGACAGATGTGGTGAAGCGTCTCCTGAGGTACTTTTTCTAGAGTGGCTGCCATTTTAGCATCCCGTTGTGGTAAGCTATAGTTACTAACAGATGTGTGTCTCTCTCACATCCCTCTGATGAGTTGGGGAGCAAAAGAACTTGAGAGTACCTGCCATATCCAAATGTTAATTCAGTAGTGCCCCAGCTAACTAAGAATTTTGAATTTGCATTCGTAAGTTCATTTGAAAAGCAAGACTTTCAGTTCTCTATTCCATTAACCTTTATCATGAATTCCAATAGCAACTACTTGAAAAAAATTAAATTATTTACAATGTTTTTGCAACCATTGTGCTTCCCTTCAGCTTGAAAATAAGCAGTCCTTATTCATATTCACTCATGCAACATTTCTTCCATTGTCATAAAGGCTATAAGTAACTGCTCCTTTAGTTTAGATTAAGATTACAGTGTCTTAATTCTAAGACAAAAATGTGTTAATAAATTCTGGTAGATGAAATAAGAATAATCTCAAATGACAGGTGATAAAAAACCAGATAGCATTATTTGACAGTGATTTTTTAAAAATTTTACCTTTACATTTGTTCTGGAGGTTCTCTTCAATTGCTTTAATGTCAACGTGAATATAGCACTGCTGGAAAATATTTCCCAATTTCTGGCCCAGCAGTTCCCCTCCACAACTTACTTTATGCTGGAAAGAGATGATGCTCCTTTAAGTGATCTGTGAGATGCACCTTTTCTCCAGCTGCCTTGGCTGAGGGGAAGTTAACGTGTGTTTCAAAGGACTTTGCTCAGAGGAAGTGAAAACAGCAAAGTGACAGATCCATACAGCTGTGTTTAAACACACTGGGGATCTAATATTTGCTGCCAAATATTAGGAAGCTTATATCTTAGTAAGGTGGGAGTCAACTTCAAAAGTACAAAGAGCTGTTTATTCTCAGAAAATCTTCACAAGAAGATATGAATTAAGAACATATAAGTTGTCTGTCAAAAAGGACTTTAAAAAAAATAGGAAACGATTTTAATTTCAGAAGTCCTATTTAGACTAAGTAAACGCTTTTTTATATTTTTAGGTAGAAATTATTTTTAAGCCACCCATTTTTTTCTCTTTTCTTTCTTTTTTTTTTTTTGCATAAGAAAACCCATGCTTAGAGAAACATTCTTATGGAGTTTGTCAGTGTCCGCCTAGGTAGTTTTATTTTTGCTTTTCAGAGTTGTGTATATTTAGAAATCCTGAAACTTAAATTTCTTTTTCCATCTTCCTTGTTATCTTTTGTGATTGTTAATTACAAAATAATGTTAGTGACCTTTCAACTGTGTTTAACTTTCTCAGCTAAATCTATATTATTGAAGAAGTTAGCTTCTAAATTCACTGCTATTTCTAAACAAAAATTCACTTCTATTTCTATTTAGAAAGATGACTTCTAAATTCACTTCTATTTCTAAACAAAAGTTATGCTCCTTTAAAAAAACACTCCCACCATGGCCAGTTCTCATTGATCCCTACTATATGAAAAGACTGTGAGGCACAAAAATAAGTTAAAAGCCTGTCGTAAATTAATTTATAATAGGGATGAGTCTGACTGTGTCTCTATAACAAAGCCCTCATTTCTTCCTGCTTAAGACCATATACAAACGGAATTTAAAACATGAAATATACTTTTATGAGTGTAATAGAGTGTTTAAATGGAAATAAACTCTTTCGGACACAGACAGGGCTGGGGTTCCAAACGCAAAGAACAAAGTAAGTGCTCAGTACCCTCCACATTATAAAGAAGGGTGGTGGACCACTGTTTAGGACTCGCAAATGCAGTGGCAAAATACCAGTTTAGTGAGTCTTAGCTGTTCATCTGCTTCCAAGGTACGTTAAGAAGTTGAAGAATCAAATAGACTTAAGGTTCCTCTGGAAAGAATTGGGGAAATGCTTCCTTCTCATCTCAAGTCAAATGAAAGAATTTTTAAGATGTCATTCATAGATTTTGTCATAGGTCACCTGGAGTTGAGAAGAGTTCAAAGATCTGATATCTGTTTCTATCTGAACAATTTAGAGGCAGTAGGCTTTGGCTGGAGCTGCTGGCTTGACTGTCTACCAAAGAGGTTATATGTTGGGAACAAAATCACTTCTACTGATGGTGGGAACAAAACGCCTCATTTCCCATGAACCATAATGAATTACAAGGGAAGCGAGCCAGCCCAGAGTGAATTTAAAGGGACTTTTTCTAGGAGTGCTGCTAGAAGCACAGTCTCTATGCAGTGGGCTGCCATATGCCCTGGTAGAGTGCTGAGGACTGACCTCAGAAATAACCAGCTGGAGAGGAGCATTGCCACAACTCCAGGCACTTTGAGGAATTCCCATGTAACCCACAGAAGCATCCAAAAAGAGAAAGGATTTATACTGAGAAACTACCATACAAGGGAGACCTACAGCCAGATGGCATCTGAGGCAATCAAGGAAGGCCTTTCCTTTCCCTTCCCTTGGTCTTCCTTCCCTGATCTAATTCCCTTAAATGGATTCCAAAATTAGGGCCAGGGGGTAGAGACAGGCAACGGGAATAGGAATGAGAAAAGATTCTGACCTTTCCTCTTGTCTTCACCGAAAAACTTCCCAGGCTGAGCCATACCAAGGTTAGCTGAGGTAGGGAATGGAGGAAAGCATTAAATTCTATGAAGTTAGGAGTTCCCTGGACTGGACACTCTTATTGCTAAAATGGTAATATTTAGTATGTGAGCGCAACATAAAATATTTTATTATTTGGAAGTAATAGGAGAATATCTCATCCATGAGTTAGGGAAGAATGAGTCCATAGATCAAGTTTAAGAGAACAGTGTGGGAAAAAAATAAATTTGTTTTCTGATTACATGCTGTGGAGTTCAGCCCATTCAATATAAAGATGAAAGTCACTACAAAGATGCATGAAATTCATTCACAGTATGAGAACAGAATTCCAGTCTGCCCCACTTAGGTATACAGTAGAGGGGCATAAAGTGAACATGATGGATATTAGTATGATGTATTCAAATCTGACTTTGGAAAGTGGCTGCCCTTCAATCTGACCTCCCACCACCGATTTCTCTACTTTTTCTTTTGTACACCTGCATACCCTGGCTCAGGCTTCTTAATTTAACTTAATACTGGGACAAAGCTAAGGAGATGCAAAAGAGGAGAATGGATGATCTTATTGACAAGTGGGGAGAAACTATCTTTTTTAACATTATATAAAATTCACCTCAGTCCTCCAAGTCTTTATGAAGTGAAAATGTTATCTTTCTCTTTTTTCCCCATCACCCAACTATACTCCCTACTTTTCTTTTTACAAATAATTATCATTTAGAAGAAACACCAACCAAAATGTTTCTGTTTCTTCTTTCACAATGAGCCACCCCCCAAAAGGAGAGGAAACCAGTAATATGTCCATTTAAGCAGCTTTCTTTTCATGGTTTAAGCCTTGGGGAACCAGTGTAAATTCTGGATCACAAACACATTATGTTTTTGCTAATAGCCACTGACTGCATAAACTTCCACTCAGATTTCTTGCATAATCTGCTCCCACATGATTACTAAGGTGTTTTTGCTTTGTTATAGCAAACCAAGTGCTCATATATATCTTCGTGTAAAATTCCTCTGTTGGCAAGCCATTTTTCTTAAAAATTACACACTGGGCTAACTCTTTGGTACAAATTTTTTTTTTTTTTTTAAGGAAGTGAGTATAAAATTGTGGACAATTATTTTTATTTATTACTGCTAAAGAAGTTTTTTAAGCCATAAATAATCCCTTCCCCTTCTGTTGGCACATAGAGACAAGCTCTAAGAGGTTGAGGGGGTAGGCTTGTGAGAGTTTCTTGAAAAAAATAACCAAATGACTTTGTAGCCTAAAAATACAAAGCTATGCACTTCACATGAACAAAGTATTGACCCAGATTGCTTTCTGTGTCCTTAAGAGAGTTATGGAAATAAATTATATTTTGCTCTATTGTGTTCCTTTCTTTTCTCTTTGTCAGCCATCATAGCCTCTACTACTGTGGTATCAAGAAATTGAATTCCATTTCTGACTCATTGCTTTGCTTTTTCTTTTTGCGCTTATCATTGCCCCAGACCATTTACAAAGGAACCACATGGCAGCCAATGAAGCTGGTGTGCAGTGATTTTGCTCTCTCTACCCTCCCCTTTTCCTGACTCCCCAATATCTTCTTCACTTTCTTAATTTCTCTCCTTCTTATGGCCGTCCCCTCTGGAATTTTTTTTTTTTTTTTTTTGTCTTATTATGTCTTGTGATCTCAGTGGTTGAGAAAGAATGGGTAAGAATGCAAACTGAGAAATTAAAGTTTTGGTTTTTTTTTTTTGGCTTCTCTCTCTCACCATGTGGACGCCTGCATTCCAACCCTCAGGGTCTCATTCCTGCCTTAAAGATCCCCTCTTTAGGGGCAGCCCTAGTATGTGAAAGATGTCTTCCCTTGCTGCGGGTACCTTACTGGCATCTCAGTTTTGACCTTGCATTTATTCTTCATTGAAACCTCATTGTACAGTTGATGGTTTCTATAGAATTACCAAACCACGAAATAGTGAAATTCAGAACAATGAATATTTATGTAGCTTACATATATAGAGAGACAACCAGATATACAGAAATGTAATTATTTTCATTTTATGAGCCTGTTAACACGATGATCATTTCTTAATCCATTTTGAGACTAGACATCTCCTAGTGTTTTATACACAGACATGGTCTCTGCTGGGAAGTGGTGAGAGGAGGGTTAGGGCGCATGCTCTGCGTGGCAGTCACTAGGCCCCACTTCTTTAGTGTCTTTAAACTTTTGTTTGCCCAAGTGGAAAATGAGGGATATGATAACACCTCCTGTGTAGAATCATTGTGAGAATAAATATGGTAATGTGCAGCTCTTGCCTTCACCACTGATCTCCTGGCCACTATTTTTTTTTTTTAACATCTTTATTGGAGTATAATTGCTTTACAATGGTGTGTTAGTTTCTGCTTTATAACAAAGTGAATCAGCTATACATATACATATATATCCCCATATCCCCTCCCTCTTGCGTCTCACTCCCACCCTCCCTATCCCACCCCTCTAGGTGGTCACAAAGCACTGAGCTGATCTCCCTGTGCTATGTGGCTGCTTCCCACTAGCTATCTATTTTACATTTGGTAGTGTATATATGTCCATGCCACTCTCTCACTTCGTCCCAGCTTACCCTTCCCCCTCCCCATGTCCTCAAGTCCATTCTCTACATCTGTGTCTCTATTCCTGTCCTGCCCCTAGGTTCTTCATAACCATTTTTTTTTTTTTTTTAGATTCCATATATATGTGTTAGCATATGGTATTTGTTTTTCTCTTTCTGACTTACTTCACTCTGTATGACAGACTCTAGGTCCATCTACCTCACTACAAATAACTCAATTTCATTTCTTTTTATGGCTAATATTCCATTGTATATATGTGCCACATCTTCTTTATCCATTCATCTGTTGATGGACACTTAGGTTGCTTCCATGTCCTGGCTATTGTAAATAGAGCTTCAGTGAACATTGTAGTACATGACTCAACCCAATCCAAAAATGGGCAGAAGACTTAAATAGACACTTCTCCAAAGAAGATATACAGATTGCTAACAAACACATGAAAGAATGCTCAACAACATTAATCATTAGAGAAATGCAAATCAAAAGTGCAATGAGGTATCACCTCACACCAGTCAGAATGGCCATCATCAAAAAATCTACAAACAGTAAATGCTGGAGAGGGTGTGGAGAAAAGGGAACCCTCTTGCACTGTTGGTGGGAATGTAAATGGATACGGCCACTATGGAGAACAGTATGGAGGTTCCTTAAAAAACTGGCCACTGTTTTTGCTCACACCACCCCTGTGCACCGGCCACCAGGTCAGGTGTGCCCCTCACTCCTGGCTGTCCCCTACCCATTCTCCCTGCCAGGGAAGCTGAGCCTCCAGACGGCCACCTGCCTGACTCATTTAGGTCTCTCTCCAAGTCATCAGAGAGGCCAGCTTAGCTAACAATGGACTCATTATCCTCTTATCCTGTTGATTTCACTTTAGTGCTGGAATTAGATTACATTCTTCCTCTATATGTATTTATTGCTGTGTCTCCACCACTAGAAAGTAAGCCCCAGAAGGACAGGAACTTTTGCTGTTTATTCACGGTATGTCTGTAGTATCTGGGACAGTGCCTGGCATGAAATAGAACCACAATAAGCGTAATTTCAATGAATATAGGCATAAGTGAAAAAATGCTTATGAATCCCTTAACAGACTGCTTGTCACATAATAAGAACTCAAATCGTGTTATCCATTACCGTTATTATCAATATGATTATTACAAATTGATGCCAACCTATGATAAATCACACGATGAACAGTGAGTGTAGAACAATTTCTACACCACAGTCCTGTTTATCTTTTCTGCACTATTCTGAGTTTTTCCTCCTAAGTAAAACCTTGAATCAATATATTTGACTGGTTTATCTATTTTCTGAAATCAAATAGGAAAATATTTGTTTTGTTGCACAGAATGTGTGCATCTGACACAGTGATTCTTTTCCAGGATATATTGTGGCAGCTGTTTTCTAGTCATTCTCAGCTTTGTACTCATGATGTTGTGTCTGATTGATAAGTTTCATTCAAACTTTAGGTACTGGTTTGTGTTTCTTTTAGCACTATTCTATCTATTTTCATTATAACCTATATACATCTATATAGTTTATCTACCAATTATTTATTTTGCTACTCTGCTAGTTGTCATTTGTTGTACCTATCATTAACCTGATTTTCACAAAACTGTAAGTTCCATGAGAAAAGGGAGTGTTTCTGGGCATTCCTAGTACTTATATTATAGGTGTTCAATATATGTTTGTTAACAAAATATTTATTTGTGAACTCATCTTGGTAGTTGAAACTAGATTACCCCTTAATTTTCCCAACAAGTCCTTCAATATGGTCAAAAAATGCCTTGCTTCAATCACTTATTTGGCTTTTTAAGAAATTTACATTATCGAGTGATTTTATGGGGTTTATGCAACTTTATTTTCCTTGAGTCTGGATTAGCTCCCCAACTACTGTGGTATTGTTTCTAGTTATAATTTCTCATCAAATTTCAAAATTTAAATTGTCATAATTTATATCTGATTAATTAATCTGTTATATCCAAGAGTTTTCAGTCCAAAAGAATTGTTAATATAAATTACTGATGTTTACTATTCCTCTTTCCTTCATTGTGAGAAACAGTGCTTTAGTCATATGTTTTGTTTTGTTATCCAGTTAGTTTGTGGCTATTGCAAAAGCCTGGGTGAAACTTGCAATGTGTTAAGTGGGCAAAGTGTGCTTTAGCTTCTACTCATCCTCCCCTAAGGAAGTAGTCAATTCATCTTACCTCTCCTCTATCAAAGCCAGCTGCGAATCAAATTATTTTAGAAATCATTCACTTCAATATAAAAATGACAGCTAGCCTAAAATTACACTTCTTTGCAAATTTGAATTTTTAATGACCTAAGATCAGTGGAATTTCAGTCATAATGAAATCGCCATTGGGTCTTCAGTGCATCCCTGCTACACCCCCTAGCCCTATTCCAATCTTGCTTAAACATTTTAAACAATGCTACCTGCATCACGTGCTCATTCTTTCTCTGCTCTCCATATTTGCCTTCCCAACCTGCTGCCCTAGTCTCTGCACATCATAACCTCCCATGTTGTTGTCACATTGGAAGGTCTTCTCCTGGACTCCACTTGACCAAATCTCTCATATCAAGGATCTCCTCAAGAGTCATCTTGGCCATGCTGCTTTGCCTGGCCACACAGTTCAAAGTTCATTCGCTTTACCTTTCAGCTC
This sequence comes from Balaenoptera physalus, assembly GCF_965194825.1. Lineage (NCBI taxonomy): Eukaryota > Metazoa > Chordata > Mammalia > Artiodactyla > Balaenopteridae > Balaenoptera > Balaenoptera physalus. Next base: position 52,609,018 of record NC_138883.1, read on the forward strand.
CCATAAACCTTTATTTATAGTTCTCTTTGAGGCAAGTATTTTCTTCCCTGCTTTACAGCCTCTGTGCACAGATCTCTCTTTCCGATTACACTGTGATACCAAAGGTAGAGAATGTTTTAGATTGTGAATATGCAGTCCCCAGATGGAATCAGAGCTTGCCACGTATTCAGTCCTTAGCTGTGACCTTGCATTTAATTCTACTTTGGAAAGGGATAAGGGAGTGAGATAGGAGAAGTGAAAAAATTTCTATGTAATAATGCCTTGGATTCCAAGGAAAACAACCACATCTTTCCCTCATGTATGCATAATGAGGAAGGCAAAGGGCACCCTTAGATTGAGACGAAGGTCATTTTATTTTTTATTTTTTGACACTTCTCTTCCCAGGGAGCCTCTTGAAGCCTACAGAAAGGGTAGAATCATGCTGAGTAAGACCATGGGGTTTATATTAGCTTTTCTTTTATGAAATTGGAGCTACCAAGATACAAACTAGAATAGACTTTTTTTTTTCACTCTTCTCTAAAGAGAGGGTATATAAAATTGTCCAGTGATTCACAATTCTGCCAGTTCTAGGTTAACCAGTCACTGGGGCCTAAGGTTGCCCTCTCTCTCCCCAGAGCGGACCCCAAGACAAGGTTTCATGAGACAGTGGTTTATTAGAAGGTACTCCCAGGAGTGAAGAAATGGCACAGGACAGGACAAGTAAGGATGGAGATAAAACAACGTGCCGTGGAAAGTACATTGGACTCAGTCTCGCAGGGGGCTCTGGTGATGATGAAGATCACACCTCAAGCTGTCCTCTCCGGGCACGATATCTATATGTCCTCATTAAGATCTGCCCCCAAGGGTGCATCTCTTCCTGGATGCAGGCAAAGCCGAGTCCAGAGGCTCGGGGGCAGCCCTCCTCTTGGGAGCCACAGGTGCTTGCTGCTGGGAGTGAGGGCACTTCAGAGGCAGTGCACACGCTGGCGAAGGTATCGGTACATCAGCATAGGTGTCGGGGGAGCCGTGGCATAGCTGCAATCCCAGCCTGCACTCTGCATTGGTTTCTGCTGAGAATCCTGGCCCAAGAGGGAGAGCTGATAGGGGCAGTGCACTGTCTGTTGAGGGTTTACAAACAAAAGTAAAATAAAACTGGCTAAAAGTCAGTCTGCTTTTTATTATCACCAGCAATTCTGAATACTGTCACCGATAAAATACTTCCAACCCCCTTTCCCCTCATCCCGTGTACATTATCTTGGTGTGCTGCCATCCTGGCCCACTCTTAGGTACTTAAGTATATAAAATTTTAATCCCTACCAATGAGTTCCCTACCATGCTTAAAAAATAATACTTGGACAAGATATGTATTTTTTCTAAATGTCAGTCCTTATCCCTATAATTACAAATGATTTGGTGATCTTTTTAAACCATGTGAAAACAAAACAAAAAACAAGAAAAAAATTTTCTGTACCTATGAGGCATAGATGTGTCTTTCTAAAGCTGAATCATCACAGGCATAGAGGGGGTGGAGAAGCAGAGGGGCAGGACCATTTGCCAATGCGGGAATGTTAACCCAGTGTTTTAATTCATCCATTTCACAAACGTTTCTTGAACAGCTGCTGGGTGCTGGGTGCTGATTGCTGTGCACATCTTGTAATAAATGATTATGTAAGTATAAATTATTGTATAAATATGTAGAGGATACACACACATACATAAAATATATCTTATGTATACGCACAGCAACTATGTACATATCTCTCTGAACTGTGGTTCCTTTCCTTATTTGACTTAAGTCACTGCCGTATCTCTCAATATAGCCTGCTATATTTATCTCCATTATACCAAACTCTTCTAAAGAGAGACATGTCTTGCCTTTGGAATAACTTTTCTTCCTTCTTTATTAACCAGAGCACTGCTGCAGTTCATTTCAGCATCCTGAGCAAGACAGAAAGACCTAATTCACTACAGAAGCTTAATGCATAGTTAAATTCTACAGATTATTTGCTAGTGAGTCAGCCTGTTTACCAAGATAATTCAACTTGCAAATTAGTCATGTAGAAAGATTTAGTTGGCGAGGATTGAGTAGGCACATTTGCCCCTAAAAATAGACACACTATGCTTGTTCCTGAAGCAGTACAGTAGCACCACACATAAGAGACACAGCGAGGCAGCGAGAGACTTTCTTTTTTTTTACTTATCCAAATGATCAATTCCTTTCCCTGATAGAGCTTGGAGCACATTGCCAAGCATTTGTGCCAGCTTTTTTCTACACTGGAAAATAACCCCTGGCCCATGCTAATGAATCAGGCACTAGCAGTACCAATTGGTCTGGTTCTTCTTTTGCTTTTTGCATTGCTGACATTTCCTCCTTCCAGCTTGGGAGTTGCAGCTGCAGAGCTAGAGCTGTAGCATATTTTTGGCTCTTGTCTCTTGAAAATGGCATCATGGAGCTAGAGAAGTGAAGTGCCATACTGGCTTACATATATGAGGAGTGGAAGGTATTTAGAGCCTGAGTAGGAATATTTGAAATCCTTTGTAGAAATGTAATGTGTTGGGCTATGAGGTTGGAACAGTATCCCCCTATCAGGTATATCCAGTGATATTTCTTTCAGAGTTGCGAGGTGAATCTAAAGCTTGATGGACGTTTGTACCAACCATTCTTTCTGGAGAGAGACATTTGCTCTTAGTTTGCTCTTGGCTACCCTCCAGTTGCATCACTGCAAAATGTTAGCTTCCTCGTGTCTTGGAGATGAGCTAAAATGTTTTCCCTTTAGATTATTCTACTTTTAGACTTTAAGTTTGCAAATGTAGTAAGAAGTTAAATCAATGCACAAGTAGCTAATAATAGAGTACAATTAGTAAATGGATTAGTTATATCCAGTCTGTCCACTGGTGTTGCTGAATCACATCCTAATGTCGAACAGAATGTGATAATTCAGTCTAGAGATACTTCAGAATGAGGTGCTGAGAAATACAGAGCCCCCATGTGTATTTGACAGGCTGTTTGTAATGGGAGAAGGTTCTTGACTAAAAGGACTGGTGTTTTATGGGGAAAGACACTGCACATAGACACGACCTTATGTAGCACTCAGGAAGACATTGCCTTTATTAGAGTATAGCATGACTTCTCAGAATAAACCAGTGCTAGAACTCATTAATGAGGCTTCTTCAGCAAATTACTCCTACTGTGGATATGCTTGCATATTGCTGGACTGAAATACGAAAATTTGCATGTGTTTTTCCAGCTGTGCTTGTTTGTTTAATTTAAAAGATCAGCTGCAAAAGAAATTCTGATCATATTCGTACAGTACAAGAATGGCCCCAGTTTCCTCATCACATTTGAAGACTGATTTGTTTCACACAGTAACTTCCTGTCACTTGTTGCCTCCACTTTACCCAGTATGCCATTTGAAATTTGGAGAACCCATTCTATGTGCAAACTGTGGGTGGATTTGAGTACAAGTCATAAGGAAATACTGTAATTGCTAAAGAAATAGAGGCATAATCATTGTCTTTTAGCAACTTGTCATTTTTCTGTAGTGGCGACATACACTATATATGGTTTGAACAACTGGAAGCCTGTCAAAGCTATGAAATAGAATACAAACAACAGCTAATGTTTATTGAGATTTGCTGTATGCTCTGGAATAGGCTAAGGTTAGGTGCCTTATCACATTTAATCCTCTCAACCCAATTGAGATATTTGAAGCCCAAAGGGGTTCAATATCTTGCTTTAAGATTCCAGGGCCAATAGCCCATATAGTTACCATTATTCAGTATGGTCATGTTTCTATAGAACTGCTTTGGAATGAAGCGTAATTCATCTGAGGTTATTTCTCATAGAGGTAAGTTTAGAAGAACTGAGAAAAGGCACACTTCTAGGCACTGAAGATAGAAAAATGACTAAGTAATGTGCCCAATCTTAAGCAGCTTTCCATGGGAGTGGTAAAGACACAAATCAAGCAATGTTACATTCTATAATCAACATTATGCAGAAGAAGTGCCTGGTGGGGGTCTGTGTGCGACTATGATGTACACAGAGGAGCACACAAAACCCAGAGTAGATCCCATTCTCCTTCCTGCAGGTGCAGATGCAGTGAGCTTGTGTCAAGAACTCGGATCTGAGCCAGTGCTTTCCCCAAGAAACCAACTGGCTAGAGGACACTTTCTGTGGTTTCCCTAGAAACCTGGGGCATTATAGGGAAATATGTTGGGTTGACCCGGAAAGTATGGAACACTGTAGTAGGTGAATGTGTCCATTTTTCTTTCTTTCTTTTTTCCACTCTACGAACTCCACTTGGGGTCCCCTCTTTATAGATATTATATATACATTTACATAATTAGATATATATTTTATGTATAAATGATGTATAGTATTATACATACTATATAGTATGTATATAATAATAAGTAATATAAATAACATTATATATACTATATTTAGAAGGAAATGCCATTTGCTTTGCTTGTCTGGACTACTATAAATGTAATATGTATGAAATTCAGTTTATACACAAGCATGAAACATACGTCCCTTAATGTTAAACCTATTTCTAATCCCCATTCCACTAGAATGCCTGAAGTATTCATCCAGGACTAAAAACTTCAGCAGTTTTTTGAAACCTGAATCTCATATCAGTTTCCATTTATCTCTTTGAGAAGAGCAACCTCTCAAGTAGCGAAAAGAAAAGGCTTGGGGTATTAGAGATGTATTCATGGATGAGTTTTCTGTGAGCTGGCCCAGTTGAAGAAAACTATGATCTCTGGCCTTAACTACTGAAATCCTGGGTGCACAGAATGCAGAGTGGAGCTTGAGGAGGCCTTATCTGGCAAGGATAGGCTCTGTGACAAGAAGTGACCAGCTTTAGGAAGAGAGAGAAGAAGGAAAAGAGCCCTAGAATAGGGCTGAAGGATTCAGAGAGGTCAGACGGGAACACTGTAGATTTTCTAGAAGAAACTGAATTATGTAAATACTGCTCGATAGGTCATGTTCTGCCAAATTCATAAGGCATGAATTTGAGAGGGGCGAGTCCAAAATCAGCAAGTCCAGGGAGGCTTTTTCGGTACCTTGGTCATGAGGGAATGTGGTCCTCCCTCACTGCACTGGCGACAGGGTCATAAAGCCGTGTGCTCCTCAGTACAAGAAAGCCTTGGTCTGAGGACCAGGATGGGCTCCTCTACTCCAAGCCCACTCTCAAGCCCCTAAGACTTGTTCCTATCTCCTGTGTTCAGGACAACTATTTTTTAATAAGCCTTTAAATAGTTCCCAGCGTTACCATGAATGCAAATGGCAATTTATGGTGACCTTAGAAAGTTTTACAAAACAAGTTAGTTATTTTGAAGGCAACTGTAGCTATACTTCACAGGTCATAGGAAATGCAAGCCAGGTTATTAAACTGTGAGTAAAGGGTGTTGTGAGTGAAAACAACGGACGTTCAAGACAGCTCATTCCCCGGTTGTGCTAAGGCATGCTGCCCTGGTCCACGTTTCAGAGCCCAAACTCTTACTAACATGTGGGTCTAATGAGATGAAGTGTGCATAATTCCACATTCAAAAAATGACGGGAAATTTGGAAAAAATGCACAGCAGACAGAAATACTTGCATCTCAGAAATGCATTCAAGAAATGTCTGGTAAAACACAAAGGAAATCTTGGCTTAGCTAAAAATTAAGGGACTCATATTTTTAGGAAGGTGCGGCCGCTCTTCCTCATGAGTGACACTCCCACTAGAGCTAAGTATAATAACTCACTGCATTGTCCACATAAAATAAAATTTTATATTGCAGGATGAATTTTAATAAAAGCATTGTATTCTCTCCCTTACTGGGTCTTGAAGTACTGGGACCCAGAGTGATCAAATGAGAATTTATGTAACCCACACTCAGACATTACTCTTCAGATACTTATCTGTGTGTCTGCCATCGATAGATAGACAGATTACACATACAGATTTATTTTACCTATAATTTGGGATTATCTTGTCTTCTCCTTACCACCCATAAATAGCTAGTTGTTCTCTCTTTCAGGTGTGGAGAGGATATTTTTATGACTACGCAGTTTCTCTTCCAGTGTTTGGACACTAAATCCTTGTTTTCTCTACTTTTTTCTTTCAAATTATTCCTACATATATAACACATAATTTGTCTGTCTTTATGTATTAAATAAATTTTACCCCCATCCATAGAACCATGAACTAAATTTGAAATTAATCATTTTTCTACTTATTATTGATTAGAAAAATACGGGAAAAAATCAAGAGTCTTTAAATCCCTAAGTAATTTGTTTCTGTGAGTCATTTTTCTCCCTTTTCCACACTAATTTATGTACACCCAATACCTATCAGTAACGACTGGGAAACTAATGTTTGCTGAGTACTTGTATACTTGTAAAATATATTCTTCTAGGTCCTTTACATGCAATGTTGATTTCATTTAGTCATCAGAGCAACTTATTTGACAGGTGAGGAAAATGAAGCTCAAAAATTTTAAGTGATTTACCCAAGATCACAGAGCTACTGATTAATTGTCAGAGCTCAGACTTGAACTCAGTGCTTGCTTTCTCTCTTTTTCTCAATCTCTGTGCGTGTGTGTGTTTGTGTGTGTGTGTATCTTTCTCTCTCTCTCTCTCTCTCTCTGTTGTTCGACTTCAGTGTGGTGATGAGATGGAAAGCAAAAGTTAAGAATGTTTTCTTATGCATTAAGATGCTTTATTTTCTTACTTACTTAGTTTTTAAAGAATCATGTGGTAGAACTCAATACGTTATTCCCTACTGAATTTTTCCGATGACAGAGATTGTTAAACCAAAAGATATGTGTGTATATGTGTGTGTACATACAAGAACAAGAACTAACACACAATTTATCTCCTTTAATCAATTATTTAAGTTCTTATTTAATTTTTGAGAGAGTATAACTGAAGTTCAGAGAGATTATTCACTACTCCAAAGATGACCGAGTAAGTAAAGGACATAGGTGGGCATTTGAACAAAAGTCTCTTGAGTTCATTGCTCTTTCTAATACTCCACATCTTCCCATGTGTGTCAGGACTTTATTACCACTTAAACAATCTAATATGTACATTAGAAGTACATCACTCCTAAGCATGTATGATTATGATGGAGGTGATTCCGATTATTACTTAAGCAAATGGTGAAACTCTAAATGTTACATGGACTTTATAAAATTGTATAGTCAATGCAGTGTGGATATAGAGGGTCTTACAACTAGAGGTTCTTAGAGGAGCAGTACATATCCTTGTGACTTGGGTAACTGGTCTCTTCATGTTTCTGTTTCCATAAGTTAATTAACTTTATGATTTTACAGACTAATACAAAAGCTCACATCCTCCACCTGTCTTCCCATCATCTAGTTATCAATAATCCAAAGCAAACAACAACTAATAATCTCATAGATTTAATTTTTGTAATTTTAAAGGAAACATGATGAAAAGATATCTTGTGTTGGGAAGTTGCAGGAGAAGGCAACCTGGAGTGTGGAGAGAGAGGTAGGGTATGAGAATAAAGATAGGAGGATCTGGCAAAGAAGTAGCCCAAGTGTGATGGGAATTGCAGCAGCTCCCAAGGTAGATCTTCAAACAGAAATTCTCATTTAAAGTTATCAGGCAATTTAAATTTAGCTTATCTGATAAACCTCTTAATCCCTTGTGTATTTCCGTAAATTTGCAAAATCCTTGTCCTTGAAAAATATGGTTCAATGTTAATGCCTTACTGGGAGAAGCTGTACCAATATTGACATTTGCATTACAAACTTCAGACTTGGGGATATCAATTTTTAGTACGACCTGGCAAAACTGGTTTCTAGTAATAGTGTACATATCCATCTAGACAATAAAATGAAACCAGATAAATAAGCCTTCACTTAATATCAGTAGGAAATAAATATAGGAAAAAGTCACCTAAAAGTACAAAATAATAGTATCCATCACCATCAAATCCTGAGAACACGTTCTAATGGAAACCATTAAGAATAGTCAATATCATGTCATTAAAATGTCTAGGAGTGGAGGAGCTTCAAGATGGCAGAAGAGTAAGACGTGGGGATCATCTTCCTCCCCACAAATGCATCAGAAATACATCTACATGTGGAACAACTCCTACAGAACACCTACTGAACGCTGGCAGAAGACCTCAGACCTCCCAAAAGGCAAGAAACTCCCCACGTACCTGGGTAGGGCAAAAGAAAAAAGAAAAAAGAGAGACAGAAGAATAGAGATGGGACCTGCACCAGTGGGAGGGAGCTGTGAAGGAGGAAAGGTTTCCACACACTAGGAAGCCCCTTTGCGGGCGGAGATGGCAGGTGGCAGAGGGGGGAAGCTTTGGAGCCACGGAGGAGAGCGCAGCAACAGGCGTGCAGAGGGCAAATCGGAGAGATTCCCGCACAGAGGATCCGTGCCGACCAGCACTCACCAGCCTGAGAGGCTTGTCTGCTCACCCGCCGGGGTGGGCCGGGGGCTGGGAGCTGAGGCTCAGGCTTCGGAGGTCAGATCCCAGGGAGAGGACTGGGGTTGCGGCGTGAACACAGCCTGAAGGGGGTTAGTGTGGCACGGCTAACCAGGAGGGAGTCCGGGAAAAGGTCTGGAGCTGCCGAAGAGGCAAGAGACTTTTTCTTGCCTCTTTGTTTCCTGGTGCGCGAGGAGAGGGGATTCAGAGCACCGCCTAAACGAGCTCCAGAGACGGGCGCGAGCCGCGGCGATCACCGCGGGCCCCAGAGACGGGCATGGGACGCTAAGGCTGCTGCTGCCGCCACCAAGAAGCCTCTCTGCAGGCACAGGTCCCCTCCCGGGAACCTGTGCAGCCCGCCACTGCCAGGGTCCCGTGACCCGGGGACAACTTCCCCGGGAGAACGCACGGCGTGCCTCAGGCTGTTGCAGCATCACGCCTGCCTCTGCCGCCGCAGGCTCGCTCCGCATCCGTATCCCTCCCTCCCCACGGCCTGAGTGAGCCAGAGCCCCCGAATCAGCTGCTCCTTTAACCCCTTCCTGTCTGGGTGGGGAACAGACGCCCTCAGGTAACCTACACGCAGCGGCGGGGCCAAATCCAAAGGTGAAAGCAGGAGCTGTGTGAACAAAGAAGAGAAAGGGAAATTTCTCCCAGCAGCCTCAGGAGCAGCAGATTAAAGCTCCACAAACAATTTGATGTACCTGCATATGTGGAATACCTGAATAGACAACGAATCATCCCAAATTGAGGAGGTCGACTTGGGAGCGACGATATATATATATATATTTTTTTTTTTTCCCTTTTTCTCTTTTTGTGAGTGTGTATGTGTATGCATCTGTGTGTGATTTTGTCTGTATAGCTATGCTTTTACCATTTGTCCTAGGATTCTGTCTGTCCGTTTTTTGTTTTTTGGGGTTTTTTTAGTATAGTTTTTAGCGCTTGTTATCATTGGTGGATTTCTTTTTTGGTTTGGTTGCTCTCTTCTTTCTTTCTTTTCTTTTTTAATTACTTAAGAAAATTTCTTTTAATAATTTTTTTTATTTTAATAACTTATTTTATTTTATTTTATTTTATTTTATTTTATTTTATTTTATTTTATTTTATCTTCTTCTTTCTTTCCTTCTTTCTTTCTTTTTGTTCTCCCTTTTATTCTGAGCCATGTGGATGACAGGCTCTTGGTGCTCCAGCCAGGCATCAGAGCTGTGCCTCTGAGGTGGGAGAGCCAAGTTCAGGACATTGGTCCACATGAGACCTCCCAGCTCCATGTAATATCAAACGGAGAAAATCTCCCAGAGATCTCCATCTCAACGCCAAGACCCAGCTCCACTCAACGACCAGCAAGCTACAGTGCTGGACACCCTATGCCAAACAACTAGCAAGACAGGAACACAGCCCCATCCATTAGCAGAGAGGCTGCCTAAAATCATAGTAAGGCCACAGACACCCCAAAGCACACCACCAGACGTGAACCTGCCCACCAGAAAGACAAGATCCAGCCTCATCCACCAGAACACAGGCACTCGTCCCCTCCACCAGGAAGCCTACACAACCCACTGAACCAACCTTAGCCACTGGGGGCAGACACCGAAAACAATGGGAATTATGAAACTACAGGCTGTGAAAAGGAGACCCCAAACACAGTAAGATAAGCAAAATGAGAAGACAGAGAAACACAGAGCACATGAAGGAGCAAGGTAAAAAGCCACCAGACCTAACAGATGAAGAGGAAATAGGCAGTCTACCTGAAAAAGAATTCAGAATAATGACAGTAAAGATGATCCAAAATCGTGGAAATAGAATGGAGAAAATACAAGAAACGTTTAACAAGGACGCAGAAAAACTAAAGAGCAAACAAACAGTGATGAGCAATACAATAAATGAAATTAAAAATTCTCTAGAAGGGATCAATAGCAGAATAACTGAGGCAGAAAACGGATAAGTGACCTGGAAGATAAAATAGTGGAAACAACTACTGCAGAGCAGAATAAAGAAAAAAGAATGAAAAGAATTGAGGACAGCCTCAGACACCTCTGGGACAACATTAAGTGCACAGACATTCGAATTATAGGGGTCCCAGAAGAAGAAGAGAAAAAGAAAGGGACTGAGAAAATATTTGAAGAGATTGTAGTTGAAAACTTCCCTAATATGGGAAAGAAAATAGTCAATCAAGTCCAGGAAGCGCAGAGAGGTGCATACAGGATAAATCCAAGGAGAAACACGCCAAGACACATATTAATCAAACTATCAAAAATTAAATACAAAGAAAAAATATTGAAAGCAGCAAGGGAAAAACAACACATAACACACAAGGGAATCCCCATAAGGTTAACAGCTGAACTTTCAGCAGAAACTCTGCAAGCCAGAAGGGTGTGGCAGGATATATTTAAAGTGATGAAGAGGAAAAACCTACAACCCAGATTACTCTACCCAGCAAGGATCTCATTCAGATTTGACGGAGAAATTAAAATCTTTACAGACAAGCAAAAGCTAAGAGAATTCAGCACCACCAAACCAGCTTTACAACAAATGCTAAAGGAACTTCTCTAGGCAGGAAACACAAGAGAAGGAAAAGACCTACAATAACAAACCTAAAAATTAAGAAAATGATCATAGTAACATACATATCGATAATTACCTTAAATGCAAATGGATTAAATGTTCCAACCAAAAGACATAGACTGGCTGAATGGATACAAAAACAGACCCGTAGATATGCTGTCTACAAGAGACCCTCTTCAGACCTAGGGACACATACAGACTGAAAGTGAGGGGATGGAAAAAGGTATTGCATGCAAATGGAAAGCAAAAGAAAGCTGGAGTAGCAATTCTCATATCAAACAAAGTAGACTTTAAAACAAAGACTATTACAAGAGACAAAGAAGGACAGTACATAATGATCAAGGGATCAATCCAAGGAGAACAGATAACAATTGTAAATATTTATGCATCCAACATAGGAGCACCTCAACACATAAGGCAAATACTAACAACCATAAAAGGGGAAATTGACAGTAACACAATCATAGTAGGGGACTTTAACACCCCACTTTCACCAATGGACAGATCATTCAAAATGAAAATAAATAAGGAAACACAAGCTTTAAATCATACATTAAACATGATGGGCTTAATTGATATTTATGGGGCATTCCATCCAAAAACAACAGAATACACATTCTTCTCAAGTGCTCATGGAACATTCTCCAGGATAGATCATATCTTGGGTCACAAATCAAGCCTTGGTAAATTTAAGAAAATTTAAATCGTATCAAGTATCTTTTCCGACCACAATGCCATGAGACTAGATATCAATTACAGGAAAATATCTGTAAAAAAATACAAACACATGGAGGCTACACCATAAACTACTAAATAACCAAGAGATCACTGAAGAAATCAAAGAGGAAATCAAAAAATACCTGGAAACAAATGACAATGAAAACACGACAACGCAAAACCTATGGGATGCAGCAAAAGCAGTTCTGAGAGGGAAGTTTATAGCAATACAATCCTACCTCAAGAAACAAGAAACATCTCAACTGAACAACCTAACCTTACACCTAAAGCAATTAGAGAAAGAAGAACAAAAAAACCCCAAAGTTAGCAGAAGGAAAGAAATCATAAAAATCCGATCAGAAATAAATGAAAAAGAAATGAAGGAAACAATAGCAAAGATCAATAAAACTAAAACCTGGTTCTCTGAGAAGATAAACAAAATTGATAAACCATTAGCCAGACTCATCAAGAGAAAAAGGGAGAAGACTCAAATCAATAGAATTAGAAATGAAAAAGAAGAAGTAACAACTGACACTGCAGAAATACAAAGGATCATGAGAGATTACTACAAGCAACTCTATGCCAATAAAATGGACAACCTGGAAGAAATGGACAGATTCTTAGAAATGCAGAAACTGTCGAGACTGAACCAGGAAGAAATAGAAAATATGAACAGACCAATCACAAGCACTGAAATTGAAACTGTGATTAAAAACCTTCCAACAAACAAAAGCCCAGGACCAGATGGCTTCACAGGCAAATTCTATCAAGCATTTAGAGAAGAGCTAACACCTATCCTTCTCAAACTCTTCCAAAATATTGCAGAGGGAGGAACACTCCCAAACTCATTCTACGAGGCCACCATCACCCTGATACCAAAACCAGACAAAGATGTCACAAAGAAAGAAAACTACAGGCCAATATCACTGACGAACATAGATGCAAAAATCCTCAACAAAATCCTAGCAAACAGAATCCAACAGCACATTAAAAGGATCGTACACCATGATCAAGTGAGTTTTATCCCAGGAATGCAAGGATTCTTCAATATACATAAATCAATCAATGTGATACAGCATATTAACAAATTGAAGGAGAGAAACAATGTGATCATCTCAATAGATACAAAGAAAGCTTTTGACAAAAGTCGACACCCAATTATGATGAAAACCCTCCAGAAAGTAGGCATAGAGAGAACTTAACCTCAACATAATAAAGGCCATATATGACAAACCCACAACCAACATCGTTCTCAATGGTGAAAAACTGAAACCATTTCCACTAAGATCAGGAACAAGACAAGGTTGCCCCCTCTCACCACTATTATTCAACATAGTTTTGGAAGTTTTAGCCAAAGCAAGCAGAGAAGAAAAAGAAATAAAAGGAATCCAAATCCGAAAAGAAGAAGTAAAGCTGTCACTGTTTGCGGGTGACATGATACTATACATAAATAATCCTAAAGATGCTACCAGAAAACTCCTAGAGCTAATTAATGAATTTGGTAAAGTAGCAGGATACAAAATTAATGCACAGAAATCTCTTGCATTCCGATACATTGATGATGAAAAATCTGAAAGTGAAATTAAGAAAACACTCCCATTTACCACTGCAACAAAAAGAATAAAATATCTAGGAATAAACCTACCTAAGGAGACAAAAGACCTGTATGCAGAAAATTATGACACTGATGAAAGGAATTAAAGATGATACAAACAGATGGAGAGATAGCCCATGTCCTTGAATTGGAAGAATAAACATTGTGAAATGACTGTACTACCGAAAGCAATCTACAGATTCAGTGCAATCCCTATCAAACTACCACTGGTATTTTTCACAGAACTCAAACAAATAATTTCACAATTTGTATGGAAATACAAAAGACCCTGAATAGCCAAAGCAAACTTGAGAAAGAAAAACGGAGCTGGAGGAATCAGGCTCCCAGACTTCAGACTATACTATAAAACTACAGTAATCAAGACAGTATGGTACTGGCACAAAAACAGAAATACAGATCAATGGAGCAGTATAGAAAGCCCAGAGATAAACCCACGCACATATGGTCACCTTACCTTTGATAAAGGAGGCAAGAATATACAGTGGAGAAAAGACAGCCTCTTCAATAAGTGGTGCTGGGAAAACTGGACAGCTACATTGAAAGAATGAAATTAGATCACTCCCTAACACCATACACAAAAATAAACTCAAAGTGGATAAAAGACCTAAATGTAAGGCCAGACACTATCAAACTCTTAGAGAAAAACATAGGCAGAACAATCTATGACTTAAATCATAGCAAGATCCTTTTTGACCCACCTCCTAGAGAAATGGAAATAAAAACAAAAATAAACAAATGGGACCTAATGAAACTTAAAAGCTTTTGCACAGCAAAGGAAACCATAAACAAGATGAAAAGACAACCCTCAGAATGGGAGAAAATATTTGCAAGTGAAGCAACTGTCAAAGGATTAATCCCCAAAATTTACATGCAGCTCATGCAGCTCAATATCAAAAAAACAAACAACCCAATCCAAAAATTGGCAGAAGACCTAAGTAGACATTTCTCCAAAGAAGATATACAGATTGCCAACAAACACATGAAAGAATTCTCAACATTATTAATCTTTAGAGAAATGCAAATCAAAACTACAATGAGATATCATCTCACACCAGTCAGAATGGCCATCATCAAAAAATCTACAAACAATAAATGCTGGAGAGGGTGTGGAGAAAAGGGAACCTTCTTACACTGTTGGTGGGAATGTAAATTGATACAGCCACTATGGAGAACAGTATGGAGGTTCCTTAATGCTAAAAATAGAACTACCATGAGACCCAGCAATCCCACTACTGGGCATATACCCTGAGAAAACCCTAATTCAAAAAGAGTCATGTACCACAATGTTCATTGCAGCTCTATTTACAAAAGCCAGGACATGGAAGCAGCCTAAGTGTCCATCAGCAGATGAATGGATAAAGAAGATGTGGCACATACATACAATGGAATATTACTCACCCATAAAAAGAAACGAAATTGAGTTATTTGTTGTGAGGTAGATGGACCTAGAGTCTGTCATACAGAGTGAAGTAAGTCAGAAAAAGGAAAACAAATACAGTATGCTAACACTTATATATGGAATCTAGAAAACAAACAAAAAAAATGGTCATGAAGAACCTAGGAGCAAGATGGGACTAAAGACACAGACCTACTAGAGAATGGACTTGAGGATACGGGGAGGGGGAAGGGTAAGCTGGGACAAAGTGAGAGAGTGGCATGGACGTATATACACTACCAAATGTAAAATAGAGAGCTAGTGGGAAGCAGCCGCATAGCACAGGGAGATCGGCTCGGTGCTTTGTGACCACCTGGAGGGGTGGGATAGGGAGGGTGGGAGGGCGGGAGATGCAAGAGGGAAGATATATGGGGAAATATGTATATGTATACCTGATTCACTTTGTTATAAAGCAGAAACTAACTCAGCATTGTAAAGCAATTATACTCCAGTAAAGATGTTAAAAAAAAAAATGTCTAGGATTAAAGGAAATACTAAACACACACACAGGCAGACCATAGAGGCTAGACACTTCCAGAAACAGGAAGTAAAGTTATTTTCTGTACAGGAATGTTGAAGGGTGTTAAAATATCTTTCACTAAAGTGTAATTTAAAAGCCCACTTTCCCAGAGAGTTTAAGGGGAAAAAAGTTCATTTTAGTGCAAGTTTGTTATACTATTCTGAGCCACTATGTAAGTATGTGTATCTACCTATCTATCTATCTACTAAAACAAAATGATGTGAACAATCTAGATGTCCAACAATTGGGGATTGACTAAATTATAGTATTTGATGCATGTAACTTTTAAAGTATGATAAAGATTCATATTTACAGAGGAGGAAGGACATTCATAATATACTGCTTGGAGATGAATAGCAGGCTTTGGAATTCTCTACCTATTGTGAGTTTTGTGAGTTATTTTTATAACCATAGAAAAAATGTCTGGAAGTAAATACACCGAAGTGATAAAAGGTTATGGCTGGTGAATGTCAAGTGCTCTTAAAATTGTGTAATGATTTAAATAAAAATGTTGCTGAATTTGATTACTTTTTGATTGGCAGTATTGAAAGTAACTCAGCTTAGTTTTAATAGATATAAACTTCCCATAAGCTGCTGTCATGCCACCATTGTCAATATAATAAAATGGTCAAAAAAATCATTGCCTTTTTTTTGGATTTTAAAAAATGTTTCAAATGTGTTCTCTGAAGGCAAAAAACCAAAAACAAAGAACCAAAACCTATTACACCTCCCCTCCCTCCAAAAAAGCCTGAAATTGATGGGGATACAGAGAAAGATTTAAGGAAAATAGAATTTTTGGTTATGGAGCAGCAAGAGAGAACTGAGGGGTGGTAGGTAAAGGGAGAGGAAGGATTATTACGATTTTTTAGATGTTAGGGTTTGTAGATACTATGTTTTCAACATTAAATACTCTTTTAGCACTCACCAATTTGATCAAGGTAATAAGGAAAAAGAAGTCTTTGGATCACGTTCTCTATGTCATTTGGTTATTATTCATCTGAACATAAGTTACAAACACAAGAAGTCTCCTCACGCTCTGAAGTCCTCTCCTTTTTTTGCAACATTCTTAGGGGAAGCAAGACTTAATTGCAATTGAGTATTTGTCACTAAGCTAGGTGCTTGGAGCCAAGAGATGGGAGTTAGAAAAGCAGAACCATTTTTCTCTTTCCTGGGACTTAATGTGATGTCATCTACTTCCTCAAGTGGTGAATTTGTTTCAATTGTCTAGCAATTCTTTCTCTCTCAGAAAGTGCCAGTGAGCGGTGAGTTAGGGGAAGCTTCACATGGTTCTGCTAAACATTTGATTCAGGGCAGGTTCTGTGAGAGATGTGCTTCTCATTATTAAGAGATCTATTGCTGGAACATGCCAAGATTAAAATTTATCATGCTGTTAGTCTAGATCTATGGATTAGCTGCACCTAAGAAAGAAATAAACTGGAGCCAAACTCCTAAGAAAGATAAGTTATTCCTTGATTTCACTAAAGCACATTTATTGATCTTGCCAGATTTTTCTTTCCTTTTTTTGAATCGCTATTTTAATTTGATGTTAAATTCACAGAGTAACTTTTCTGGGGATGAACTGCACTGAAAATATATCATTCTATTTTGCGTGCCACTTCAAACTCAGTACATAATCGGAAACCGAGGGGAAAAAAATTAAAGAGCATTTGTTCTCTCACTTTGTTGTCTGTATTACTTATGAGGAAGGATAATTAATCTGGAGAATACCATATCATTATCATTCAGTCCTTCTCACAGTTAAAAAGATGAATGTGTAATCCTAAAGTTTGATTGTGTTTCACTGAAAATGTTGTTATGAATTGTTTCAAGGTTTCAATGAAGTTAATTTCTCCTTACATTAGAGAAATACAGACGTTTTCATAATAAGTTATTCAGTCTTACTACCAAATGAGGAAATCCTTGTGAGCCTATATAAAAGACTAATTTTCCGAATCAAGTTTATATTTGATTCTTAATAGTGAGAGTGTACTGCTATTGCAAAATGAAAAAATGTCACCTTAAAAAGAATATAGTTTTCAAGAATCTGCTTCCAAAACTCTCATACATACGTGTTTTATATTCCAATACTTAAGTATCATCAGTCAAACCCAAATAATAGACCCTGCTGGGACAGCCTTCACTAAGCCGAGCCTTTCCCTGTTCTATATAGAGAGCTTTATATATGTGGAGCTGTTCTATATATATTATATATGGAGCTTTTCCCTATTATTGTTCTCTCTCTCTCATGCTCACTATATGTGTGTGTGTGTGTGTGTGTGTGTGTGTGTGTGTGTATAAACACATACATATATATACATATATAATATATATGCTAAATTCTTGATAACATTTTTATAAAATGCTACATAGAATGATGATTTATACAAAATAATAAAGGCTTTGTTCAGCATAATTCAAACCACAGACTGAGAATAGGACCATCCATATGTTTTTTTACAAGAAAATTGAGGAAATCAAGTAACCATAAAATATAAGGATAGATATATGCATATACATATATATTTATATATATCCCTATACATACACATATATACATAACATAAAAATAATAGAGAGAGTTTTGATATTCAGTCCCAATTCTTTCTCACTAAGGAAATTATAATCATTCTTTGCAAATATATGTGTTGCATTCTCTGGGTTTCTTGTTTATTTTATTCATGTTCAGCAGGTCTTTTCTATGGCATTCTTATCTCATTCTGTTCTGGGATAGTCTTATACCCATTATAAAGTGTGCATCATCAGCTGCATCTCTGCACTGTGAATTATCAAATGCTCAAAATTCACTTTAGGTACAGTCTTTATAAGTTAGTTTATGCAGACTTGCTCTTCCTTGCAATGTGATTAATGCCAGCTTCATTTATTATCCATAATATGATGTATTTATTCATTCATTGTAAGAATTTTTGAGATCATCAATGTCCTAGGAACCATTCTTGGTATTGAAGATAGATCAGTGAACAAGAGAAATAATATTTATATCTGGTTGGAAAGATGGAGCATTAACAAGTAATTTCACATAGCAGTGCATTCTAGGAAGAAAATAAAATAATGTCCTACAATGACCAGGTAAGGGAGAAATGAAAACGGTAATATCACAGCATTAGATAGTTTGAGGTCTGAAGATTGATTGAAAATGAGGATTGGATAATAATGACAGTAAAGAGCATTCTAGAGGGAAAAGCAAGTGCAAAGTCCTTGAGGTGGGAAAGTGAGAAGGACAGTGTATCTAGAATGTAGGGAATAAGTAGGAGAGTAAAAGTTGAAGTCAGAGAGGTAGGGAGGGTACAGATCCTCTAGTGTCTTGTTGACTCTGCTAAAGAGTTCGTATTTGATTCTAGAAGTATTGAGAATAGTTTTAAGCAAGGCAATGACATGATCTATTTGTAAAATAAATATATTTTGCATATTTGATATATTTGAAAAGACCATTGTACACTGAAGTTGTTAGGAGATTGTTGTAGTAGTTTAGGAGATAATTCAGAGATAGAGGGTGACTCCGAATATATTTGGAAGAAAAGTCATTAAAACATGGTGATTAACTGATCAGCAATCATAAACTAAGAAAGGAATTGAAGATAATTTTTTTTTTTTTACCTGAGCAAATGAGTAGAGAGCAGTGCCACTTACTGAGATGGTGAAGACAGATGATTCAACTTACATTCCTGTCCTTAGCCAGGTAGCTTTCTATGACCAGATTTGTCTTCATCTTGCATATGATCCCTTTGCCATGATCTGTGTTCCTTATGTTAGATTGAAGAAAGTGCATATTTAAGTAATTAGAGTGAGAAGAAACATTTTTATTGGGGTTAGAAATTTTAAATATCTAAATAAGGAAAATTTATTCTCCATGGGGAAAAAAGAAACAGGAGTATCATTATTAGATGGAATCACAATTAAAAATCCTTCTCCAACCTACCCATACTGGAGGAATTCAAAAGTCGTTTCTGTTTAAACATATAAGATGCTATACTAAATAAGCACTTCTTCATTGAAGTTTAAAATCTTACTTTGTCAAATGATGCCATCCCATTTATTCAAATGTTGACAGCAAACAAAATGATCAAGTGTGAGATTATCTAAATTCAAGTCCTGGCACCACTATTCTAGCTGTTTGACCTTGGACAAGTTAATTCTGTTTCACTTTCATCAGCTGTAAAGGGTTATTTATCTCATACAGTTGTTTTGAAGGTTGAATGAGTACACACATGTGGAGGACTTAAAATTATTCATAGAGTAGGAACTCATCAAGCATTTCCTGCTATTATTGTTTTTATGTTATTTGTTTTGATATGTAACTGTAAATATATATGTGTGTGTGTATATATATGTGTATATATATACATACGTATACATACACACACACACACGCTAAGAATGTCTGGTGGGAATAGATAATCATTAAACAGTTAATCAGAGATTGCAAATTCCACTGTAGGCAGTGGCAACTCACTCAGCCTTGGGTACTGATTCACAATGTAAGTTGTTGTTAACAGACTTTATTTTTTTAGAGTAAATTTTAGGTTCACAGCAAAATTGAGCAGAAAGGACAAAATGTAAATTTTCATCATCTGGTTTAAAGGGGTGGGGGGGAAGTATCAGGTACAGCTGTATAAGTTTAATGATTAAAAATTGCTTAAGGGCATTTACATTTATCTTCTCAGTCAAAGGTCCTGAGTAAATGTGGAGTTATGGTACCCATATCACATGAGTATTATGAGAATTTTATGTGGTGGTATATATAAAATGTTAATCTTGGTGCCTAGCACATAGAAAAAACTCATTAAATATTATGTTTTTGATAGTTTTATAATGGGAAATGCATAACACTGGAGGTAGGTTCATGTCATGGCTTTACTATTAATTATCTCCTGAAGAAATTTGATCATATTTCAAACGTTGCTTGGGGTGCAATTTTTTCTCTTCACAGTTGAGGATTTCTGGAGTAATAATATCATTTTATTACAGAAATAAGTTATACTTTACTGCCTACATTTTTGAAGTTTTATGGTGAACAATGAAACTAGGGAAGTTAAAAATAGGCAGAGAATTAGTTACTGAAAAATTGGATTTGTCTACATTCGATTTTTAAAAAAATGGCAGTTTATGATACACATCAGTAAACTAAAGCCTCTGAAAAGTCCTGCAGTAAAGAAACCTCTTTAAATTTGCCTAATACAGCTTTCTACAAACGTGTTTGACTAAACTCTATTTCAAATACCCTTGTTAACCCCCTGAGGCATTAAGTACTACTTCAAGGAACAAAGTAAGGGAGATATGAATGTAGGTGGTACATTATTTGTATCAACTTTTTTATTCAGTGAAAACAATCAGCTCTTGAAAGAGAATGTCCATTAAGTCTACATACACTGAATAATTTGGCAAGTCTATGGGTGTTTGTGCACATGCCCATCTCTGACTTTTTAAAAAAGATTTTGCAGGATAATTGGGTTTCATATAGACATTTTTACTTCATGGTTTTGTGGTTAAAAAAATTATTAAAAAATCTATGACAATATAAAAGTCTGTTTCATCTTCAGAGTTAGATATTCTTGAATTAACTTCCGTTTGTGATGATTGAGGAAATCTCATGCTTTTATGTGAGGTCACAGTTCCGCTTAAATTTTGTCCAGCAGTTGAAATGTCTCATATTATGTTGTCTTACATGTATCTGCCAAATTAGATTAATAAGTCCCTGGAATAAGAATCTGTATATTCACGTTATTTTATATGTACTTTCCGGCTCCTCTCCTAATGCCGTTATAGGTAGAAGGGATTTCTCCATGGTGTTTTTAGCTGAAAATGTATGCCAAAAGAATGATAGGATCTCAGTCTAAATATATTTCTATTCTCACTTACATGAACAAAAGGCCTTACAAACTCCTGCTACTCTCTGTGTCCTTTTGAAAAAAGAAATGCTGTATCAAGTAAGGAACTGGAAGAGTAAGAAAATGCTAAATGTTAATACTTTGAAAATTGCCCTCTCAGTCTTGATATCACTAATACATGCAACGTAGTTTAAATAAATCGCATTCTCAATAACGGATTTTGAAGGAAGACATTTTAGAAGCGCTAGTTTAAAACTATTACCCTTATTATTATTATTATTTTTTGATGAACTAGGTAAATGCAGATAAAAATTTTGAAGATAAATGATTATCATAGAGGTTGTTTGCAGGTCAGGACCCAGGTATTAATATAATTTCATTCATCCATTTCCTCAGTATTTATTGAGTACCTACCATGTACCAGAAGCTGTGCCAGACACTGGGATACAGAGATGAAGAGGAATGGCCTGTTCTTCCTGCTCTCAGGGAGCTGCCCTCATGGTCACGTGAGGAAGGCGTGTACTTCCTTCTGTAAACCAGTAATTATAGATATAATTGTCTTTTCAAAAGTAAAAAGGTAGGGTGTAAACAGAGCGTAAGAACTTGTAGATCAAAAGTGTTTGAGGAGAAATTTTAATTCGGGTAATTATAAAGTGGTCACAACCACAATACAAAGTTTTTGTTTAAAACCATTTTGACACTATTAGCCATCAGAACCTTAGAACCAGCAGAGTTGCCCTTCTGGGAAACAGAGGCGCTTCTTCATGCTACTTGGTTTCTTAGTCAGGACTGTCTTCTGGAAACACTAAGCACTGATTAAGAAAGCGAGTGACAGTCCACCTGATTTACATTTTTTGAAGAGATTATTCTTTGATTCCCCAAACTAAACTCATAGGAAAATAGAGAAGACAAGAAAACTAAAATAATTTAGAATCACTTTGAAAAATGTTTATACCCTGTAAAATAATCAACATGTCTATTGCCAGTTTTGAAGTAAGTAGCTTGATATCTTAATGGAGATATTCCCTAAAGCTTTATAAAACCTAACTCGGGACTGAAGAGAAATTTGGAAACCTCCTCACTAAAGGAAATTAGAAATTCTGGATTCAGGATGTCAGGGAACTGAAGTGCTGTGGGGCTGATGCTGCCATTTACATTGTTATTCCACGAAAATGGAATAAAGCTGTAGACTTCAACTGTAAGCACACTGAGAAAAATGAAATTATCTTTTTGTTATTCAAGGCAGACAGAACATTTTCTGCTATTTAAGTATCTCCTCTAGTTGTGCAGGAAACAAATTCATGTGCTACTTCAGGAATGTGTTGAAGCTTCACAGAGCATAGCCTGAGATAGAGTCAATGAAACAATTATCAGGCATTGCTGAAGTTTTGCATGTGTTTGATAATCATGGTGGGCATACCTGAAATTAGCATACATATCCATAATTATTAGTTTCAAATTAATTTTTTTACCATTACTAAATAAAGACAATGTAAAGCAAACATATTTCTTAAAAAGAAACAGAATGCCTTTGGTATCTGAAGAGGAATCATGGCATAAAAAAGCCACTTCACTGGCAAAAATCTAGTCCTTTAGTTAGGAGATTACTGTTAAGATCCTCTAGTTTAGGAAGTAATCATTGAAGAACAACCTATCAATTATCGAATAGATGACCTTTGTTATTCCTGCCAAAGACTCCATTTTTCTCTGATATTTTCAATTTTAACTAGAGTTCAGCTGTCACAATAGTACTCAGGTACAGACTGTCTTGAAACAGTTGCTTAAATACTCTCCAATAATTTGTCATTTGTAGATGTTTTACGCTATTGGAACTATCAGCATTGCCCTTTAATTTGCTTCAAAAACAGATTATGAACACTGCAATTTATAGAACTGGGATTATTTGTAGCTCCATGAAACTCTGTCCTTTATGAGTTCATAGCTTATCAATGGATTTTTCAGTTAGAAATTTAACACATTGTTTATAGCACAAAGATATATGGGGAATAGATATATCACCATATATATGTTGAATGGGCTGATGCTATTTCAGCCTTCTAGTTCCTTTCCTCGTGTCAATTCTAACGTAGTCCTTGTAAATGTCCTGGTGTATAGAAGAGACGTGCATTTTGGCTTTCCTGTTGTTGATGTTTGAAAAAAAGAATCAAATTTATTTTTCATGCAAAACTTTAGCCAAATGTGGTTTCTTTTTTAACTTTGTGTACCTAGGAAAACGAATGGAGTAGAGAGAGAGGGACAGCAAAAAAAAATAAAATAAAATAAAACAAAACAAAAAAACACATTATAGAAGTTATAATGTAAAAAGTTAGAAAACTTCAGACCTAATATTTGAATGAGGGAAACAAAACTCCACTCAGTGTATTGAATAAATTATGTCTTTAATTTAAGCTTCTTTTCCACTTGACCCTTGTTTTTCAAAATTCTTAATATGAACTTCAGAAGTATCCTGGCAGTTCTCTCATTCTTTGGGAGACATGTTGGTTCACTTCATTTTACTTTTGTTAACCTGGAATCTGGAGGTGGGAAGTGGGGGTGGCTAGGAAACAAGAAAAGTCTGCCAGATTGGCCTTGCTAATCAAAACCAAAAGAAAACCCAGGCATCACCAGGAAGAAAGGTAACTGGAAGGTCAGCGTAAGTACTCAGATTTCCCTTTTAGTCTATAGAGATTTTGCTCACAAATGAACTCAGATACTTAATTTATTGCTATCGTAGAGTGCTGAGAATGCTTTACTGAAGGAGAGAGCAGAAAATTTATGAGTTTAGAGATAAAAATCAGAAAATGCAAGTCTGGCAAGTTAGTAAACAGAAGAGAGAGGGTGAATGTCTGTGCACATAGAGGGCAAATTTTAGGTTTTAAGAAGAGATTAATATACTGTTTAGTGACACTACAACTTCAGAGAACATTGTTAAAGATGTAAAATACAAATATTTTTTATTACAGTCACCACACCTCCAAAAGTATCAAGTACATGATTTCTTTTAACTTGGAAAAATGAATTTAAAAGTTGACACAATTGGCAATTTAACACCAAAACCAAAGGCACACTCTTAAATATTTGAAAAACTTAAAGATATTTAGGAAATGTAATCTGGTTTTACAGTGGAAGACTTGTCTCATTCTATTAAGACTTTTCTGTTAATAGTAAGTAAACGATTTTAGACATCATGAGAGAGATATTTCTCTTAAAATTTGGCATTTTTCCTCACAAATATAAATTAATATATATTTGATATACACCATTAGTTCAATAATATATCAAGGGTACTTACAGCTCTACTAATGCACCATTATATAAAGCAAATATTTTCTGTAAATGTCAGTAAAATATGACTGTACTCCTTCTGTCCTGAAAAACAAGAAACTCAAGGATTTTGCTGCCCAGTTGTGCTTTTGTTTTCTTATTGTTCAGCTTGACCACATATTAAGGGATAGAAGTTAATGAAATATGTGCTACTGTCCATCTTTTTCTGAAAACATGAACCATAGTGTTCAAAATTGTTTTGTTTGACTATCCATTAACCAGGGAAGGCAGACTTTTTCTCCACAGTTTGAAGTTTTGTTTTGTTTTGTTTTGTTTCTGACTCTTTAACCTCAGAAGTCACAGCTTTTAATTTCTTCATACTTTTTGAATAACAGAATTTTAAAATGTAAATATTACAAAGGAGCAGACCCAGAATGAAGTTCTCCAGATCTATTACAATGCATCAAACTGACACAGAAGGTGTTACTGAACCTGGACTTGGGTCCACTCGCCTGCACGTAGTAAAGCCAATCTCCTGACACCAGGTTGTGGTGAAGAAAAGTGCAGGGTTTACTGCAGGGCACCAAGCAGGGAGAATGCGCAGCTCATGATCAAAAGAACTGAACTCCCCAATGACTTTCAGGGAAAGGATTTTAAAGGCAGTTTGAGGGAGGGGGCCGCAGGGTGCCTGATCAGTTTGTGCTCAGTTCTCGGATTGATTGGCATCAAGGTGAACTTTCAAGCATCATTAACCTTCTGGTTTCAACTGGTCTGGGTTTTATGTGCTTGTGGTCAGCAGTTTTAATCTGATGGGGATCTGCTTCCTGTAAAAACGATTTAGAAATATGTGTCAAATCTTTATCTATACCCTTCAGGGAATTGGGAGTTCAGTGACTCTACTATGTGGCTGATTTATAGTATAAATTGTTACCAGTTTCCCAACCCAACAGCTATTCTTTGTTTCTCCATCTTCACATTTCCTCATCATTAACTCTTGAGCCAGCCTTTCGAGACTTGGGGGAGGCCTAGAAGACTAAAGCAAAAGCCTTTTATTTCAAAAGACAGGGACACAGGAGCTTGTATACAGTTTCAAAGATAGATGCTCAGATTTGTTAAGTAACAAAATTTCAACCAAGTAAATTTGAAGATATGATTGGCTTTATTGAGCAAGTCATGAATGGGACAGCATCCTATCTAGCAAGTAGAGAGGAGCTCCAAGGAGCTGTACAACATGGAAGGCTTTTATAGGCAAAAGGGGAAAAGAGCAGATTTTTTTAGGTTTAGGCAATCTATGTAGCAGATTACCTCATCTGTGCTGACCAGAAAATTTTAGACTGACTGGTTAAGACTATATTCCTGGGGGAGGTTGTAATTGAAAGTAGGTTGGGTATTAATTCTTAATTTGCTTATGTAGGGCTTAGCACAGGTGACTCCATTTTGGATCTGTCCTTTCTTTTTTTAACAGATTGCATTAGGGGTTATTGAATGTCCATGTAAAATGTAACATTTTGCTATAATGTGAGTTCTCTCTAGGAAAAACATAGGGGCTCTCTTCCTATCTTGTTCTTCACTCTGCAGTCTATTTGCTTCACCACACTTCTCAGTTAGTTTTATTTTTTTTAGTGGCTATGTTTTCCTTGCACATAAGTGGATGTAAAACAACAGTAATCAAAATGGTCTCCAGAGAAGATGCACCATACATGTTTCTTCTTCCTGATGGAAGAAATAGAGCTTGTGTTATCATGGCTATAAAATATATATGTATATGTTTACATATATACAGACTTTGCTTTTATATCTAAGGAAAATGGAAGTCCTTATAAAATTAGTGCCTGATATTAAAAATAAGGGCCTTTTCATTTCTCAAAATCTGTAGTACTTATGGCTTCATGAAGAAAGAATTACAATGAAAATAGGATTCTTAAAATGGTCAGAGACTTGCATACAACTGAGCCTATCTGGCCAAATGTTTACCTTCTCATTTGCTTTAAATTTTAGTGCCTGCGTTTTACAGCACCAAGAAGAAAATGCCTACATGTATTTGGAAGACTCCTTTCCGATTCCCTTCTTTCCTATCTCCTCTCCTCCCCTGCTTTTTTTCTCACTTTTACTATCCTTAAGGTTAATTTAAAGATCTAAATCACCCTTCATATTAATTCATTGTGTAATTTTTCCCAAATGTAGAATTTATTGGAATCACAATAGATACTGTCATGCTTAAAATAACGTAGAATACTAGGAACTGTCTTAGACCCAGTCTGTTTCTTTCCTTTACATTTGAACTCTATCATCCATATTTATCTTATTACATGGCCATGTTACTTTACCAGATTTATTTCTGAAAAGATTCATGTGAATTGATGCCTTGTCAATTATCAAACTTGAATTACTCATGTGACTTTCAATTTAAAATAATTATTCTGAAAGTAATTTTTTAAAATTGGTTATAAATTGTTACTATATATGTTACATACAAGTATATGCATATATATGGGCAGAGTTTGGATTATTTGATCATATATCCAGTATCTGTTTTGTTCTTTCTTCCATTCAAACCCCACTCATATAATTTGCCCAGTAATCTTTCTTATATTCAGAGCCCATCATCCTTTTAATAATTTCTTATTTCTAGCATTTATTCACTTATGTCTTATTACCTTTGTATAAGTTTGGATTATCCTTCTTCATATATGAATGCTTCATGTATAGCCTTAAAAATATCTCGACTTTTAGTAAGTATGCCTAACCCCAGAGAAAGGTCCTCCTTTTCCCTCAAAAATGATCCTTACAGAAAAATATTTCTTATCCCTTATTCAATTATCAAACCAATTCTATAACTATCAATTTAAATTTGAATATTCAGTACATTTTACTGAATAATAGTCTTGATCTTTCTTGTATATATTGAGAGATATGGTATATTTTATTTACATGATTTTAAAAAAATTAACTAAATTTACTTGATGCTAGAATTATACTAAGCATATATAAATGAGCAGTGAACCTGTGTAAGGAATATGTCAGGAAGGGTCTTGACTGATAGGAATAAGAATACAAGAGTCCTAAGTCCAGTTAATCAAATTCATTCTTCTGTGCTCAGGTATGTTATTTAAAAGAAGATTACTTTAAGAAATATTTTATACATTTTTTTCTTATGATTACTAGAAACATGTTTAAGGATCTTGACTATCTTACTTTCTTTGAGGCATGGCCTTCGACTTCTTATTTGGTCTTTCAATATCTAAATCTTTCATAGGACCAAGAGAAAGCCCGCTTTTGCTAAATTAGTCTCTCATGTGAGCAATATTGATAACATGGGGGCAGTGTATTTATTTCCCTGTGCCTTTGCATTTAATACCACTTAAGCCAGGAATCCTCTTTCCCTTGCTGATATCCCTTTGTCAATCCCAATAGTTTTTCTTAACATCTAAGTATCAGCATAGAAACCAATTCCAACACTGGCAGATGAATAACTGATGTACCTATATATAAGAGAATGACTTGCTCAAAGTGGCACTTCTTAAAAATAAACTGGAACTATTTACCTATGTGTCTGAATCCCTCTTTAATTTAATTTTCCTTTAACATCTCTTTAATCCTTCTTTAATCTACAGTCTCTCTATAGGGCAGGAACTGAATATTATTCCAGTTTCTGTCCCCAGAATTCATAGAGTACTTAGATTATAGTAGTGTAATGTTTTTTGGACAAATAAACCCTCCCCAATGAGCTGATTTCCTTGACAGCATTTCAGATCTAATATTCTTCCTGTTCTCTCAGACCTAGGTTCTATTCCTTCATACCAGTTAGATATAATGCTTGGAAAGTGAGGTAAGAAAGCAAATTGCAGTAAGATGTTAATAAGTGATGTCTGAATATGTTTTTCTTACTAAAGCCATGTTTGTTTTACTTTTAATGAGTCAGAAGCTGGGATATGTAATTACAAGGGAGTAAGTCTCTACTGGTGAAATTTTAGGTAGTCTGATAAACTGGCTATGAAGATATTTTGACTAAATGAACCTTTCAACCTGGAAATCCTCTTATTTCCTTCAAATTCAACCATGGTGGTGATTGCTTTACTTTATTTGTGCACAGTACTTTTGGGACTTTGCAATTTATGACGGAAACTCCATTTTGTACAATGCCTTGAGTGTATTCTGTTAAGATTTATACAGTAATTCTTATGGGGTTAGCAGGATTGGCACATTTGCAATGAAAGAAGAGCCTTTCTATATTAGAATAAAACTGGAAAATAAATCTTGAAGAATAAAATACTTTAATTTACTCTATGTTGAGTATGAATATATGTATAAATATTGATACCTAAATTCTATGTAATATGTATATAGAACACATTTTCAACAAGGTAGAATGCCTAAAATTGGTTAAATTATCATATGTATGAGGGTGTTTGCTCTCCATGATTATGAAGCAATGATAGATCTTTGAGTTTGTTACTCAGAAAACAACTCTATTGATTAATCCAGGCTTCTTCTTTATTTGTTAACAACCAAAATCATCTATACACTTAAAGAGTTATTGGTGTGGAGATTGCTCTGCTCTTGGATCCACTTGGGTTTATTAAATAAAGATTTTTCAAAATAGGTTTCGTCATGTCAGAATAGTGACATTAGTTCATTAGTTTTAAGGGGAATGAGTGAACTAAAAAAGTGACCCTAATGAAAATACCCATATTTATATGTAATATATATAAACATTTACATTTTAACTAAAGATTCTCTGAACAAAAATGGATTCTTCTTTTATGTTTTTTTATTTGTCATAGAATTAAATTTGAATCTTTACAATGTTAGTAAAAATGACGATTGCATTAATCTTAATTATTGCTCTTTTGACTTGCTTTCATCTCTTTTTCAATATCTGTTTTGTTGCATCTAAATTTTTGTTGGGCTCTTGGTTACATGGTATGAATTTAAATCAGGACAGAACTTCATAAATCTTAATAATGGTCAAATGTTCAACATAGTAGTGATGTATACAATGAAATATGAATCAAAGAAAGTAATTTTGAAAACCCCAAGCTACGCAGGTTTTATATCCACAGGTACAGTGTGCGTTAGCATTTTTGTAGAGCTCTAGCAATGCTTTTGTTTATTTTTTACTTGAATTAATGAATCAGCAAGTGTTTAATCTGGATCTATTTATTTCCATTTTCTTATGTCTGTGTGTATATATATATATAAAGAAATTTATTTCTAAGCACTGATTTGTAATTTAGCAAAGAGTATTAATTCTTGCCATTAGTAGCTAATGTTTATTAAACACATTGGTATATACTAGGGATTTTTTTTTTTTTTAATTTTTATTTATTTATTTATTTTTAATTTATGGCTATGTTGGGTCTTCGTTTCTGTGCGAGGGCTTTCACTAGTTGTGGCAAGTGGGGGCCACTCTTCATTGCTGTGCGCGGGCCTCTCACTATCGCGGCCTCTCTTGTTGCGGAGCACAGGCTCCAGACACGCAGGCTCAGTAATTGTGGCTCACGGGCCCAGCCGCTCCGCGGCATGTGGGATCCTCCCAGACCAGGGCTCGAACCCGTGTTCCCTGCATTAGCAGGCAGATTCTCAACCACTGCGCCACCAGGGAAGCCCTATACTAGGGATTTTTAATGAATTATATAATTTAATTCTAAAAACTAATCTATGAACACTAGTGAAGTGTGCATTTTATCATTCTCATACTATGTTGAGGATACTTAGTCTTAGAAACGATGCTATACGGCCAAGGACACAAAACTTGTAAGGGATGCTGTTTGTTTCTAGTCAGTGGTCTTGACTACCATGCACCTGGAGCTTATGGAAATGAAGAAATTTGATTAAGGATAAGGAGATTAATAGTACCCAAGGTCTGTAACTCCATGGCATGCAAAGTCTTTCCACACTACCTTATTCCACTGAAATTTCACACTTCTCTTAATTCCTATAGGAAAATTTATCATTTTCTTTTGGCCTTAAGAAATGCTACTTATCATTTTATAAATGTCATCTTCTGAATAGACTTTCAAGTCCTAGAGAGCATGCATCTATTCCTTTTCTCTCCTTCCTTGGAACTTAAAAAAGTCTGTGACATAGCACTGTGTATTGTGGATGACATTGATGACAGAACTAAAGCTTCCCTTCTCTCTGTTCCCAACACATATCTAAACTTGCCATTGTCACAACTGTTTCACTAACTCTCCACTCTATTCTCTTGCTTGCTTAATGTCCTTTTGCAACTTTTGTTTCTTTGCATATAGAACAGGGCATTTTGGTTTATTATTGCTTGTGATGAAAAGATCATCAAGCAGGCTGGCCAATCTATTACCTTGTGTTTGTGTCTTCCTTGTAAGTGGTTTACTCCCTCCAATTATTTTGTAGACATTTTGTAATCCTTCTCTCATAGAATCACTGAGGACATAGGCAATGCCTTTAGTTATTTTTTCATTTCCCTTTTTCATGTAACTTCCATTGTTACCACTACCCTTCCCCTTAGAAGCAGAAATGAAGTCTTTTCCATCCTTAGACACTCAGTCATTTAATGCAATACATAAAACAAAGTAGGGGCTTAATAAACATTTTATGAGCTTAATTTTGTTAAAGGACATGCTCACAACCTCAAAAATTAGGCAGGCACAGGTTCTAGCCTGCATGCCAGGAATTTAAGAATGTGCTTTTCTTGATGTCTAATGTTCACTTCCAGGCAAATATTTTGCAATCTAGTGAAAACTTTTGCCATTGGATAGATGTTTAATATTGATAGGCCAAGTTTAATATCGGCCTGAAATATAGTTCAAATGCTCAATCAGCCTCGTAGAATACTATTATTCACATGAAATAAAAAGGTTTTGACACTATACAATTTTCTGGACTAACAAACGGTTTTGAAGAAAATCAAATGAAATTTTGATGAGATGTTGATAGTTTTAGAAAGCACATTAATGAATCTCTGAGAGAGTCCGTTATTTGTAATATATTCAGCTTTCAAAGACCACATGTCTTGTGATAAAGGATGAGGTTGGTTTGCAAACTGGCTCCCATATTCAGAGGGTAAGGATAGACTGAAGGAAGAAGCAGAGCACTCCAGATTGGTAGGTTGCAGGTTTAATGAGCAAGGAAACTTACTTACAAGCTTGTCTTTGGCAGCCACAAGACCAGTAGATCTCCACACCTGTCCTCCAGAATCTTAAAACTTTATATAGAGGCTTTAATGGGTTTAGTCGCTGTACACAGCCTAGATGGTCTCAGCAACACATTACTCTCTCAAGGCTGTGTCCTTGCAACAGCTCCCACTGTGGGAACAATAGAGTGTGCATTCCAAGGGCAGGGGAGGGGGTGAGGAGCCTCCAATTTCCCTGGTCCAGTTCACAGGTCAACCAGTGGTCAAGTCCTCTCGATTACCTACTCCAACAGATGAATGCACAACTGTTTATCTCAAAAGGCCTCTTCCCCAAAGCTCACCTTGAAATTGTATGAGCAACGTGTGGTTTGGTTTGTGTGTGTACGTCAGTAGTATCTGTAAACCTCAGGGCCTCTTTCCCAGGGAAATTCAGGAGTCTGGAATTGGTGACAGCCTAGAGGACCATTTTCATTCCAGCCTGTCTCTTTCTCAGCAAATCTACTGTCAAAATAATTTATTTTACTGCATTTTGACATTATCAGCCATCTACAACATTTTAAAAGTATTTTTGCCACTTGAAATATTTTCATTTCTATTTTGTTTTTCTTCTAAGTAATTGTCTGTAGAACTTCCTGTCTCATGCTTTTCACTGACTCACATTATTCATCCTTCTTTCCCATGGAGACTCACAGACACTTTATATCAAACAAACTGAAAACAGTTGTGAGCACTTTGATGGTTGCATTTTCCTTCTTCCTTCCAGAAAATATTACCAAACAAAATGGGAACTGGACTGCATTGGGACTTTAGGTAAGCTTCTTAACTTAGCTTTGAGTTTCTATAATCTGTAAAATGGTAATATCCCTAATAAGAGTACCTACTTCTTAGGGTCATTGTGAGGAGGAGTTAATACATGTAACAGCGCCTGGTACATAGCACTGCATAGGCAACCTATAGGCAGAATGCATGAATTTGACAAACCAATAGAGCAGATGGCTGTGATCTTCCTGCTTTTCACATAGATTACTGCTGACATTTTTCTTACCTAATCCTTCATGAGCCTACTACCAATTAACATTTTTCATTTCTGCATGCTTTAGTTTCCTATCTTCTGGCCTTATATGAGTTTTTCAGTTTATAGTTTTTTTGTTTGTTTGTTTCCCAATACCGACTGTTAAGGTTCCAGAGATGTAATGAAATTTAACTGATGGAGATCAAAAGTTTGGATAAACTTGTACTTAATCATTTTAAGGCATATGAGATTTGACTACAATCTCCCTTCCTGGACTTACTTAGAAGAAAATGGCCTTAATTCCAAAACATTCTAGAATGTTCCAATCCAACCACACAAACCACTCTTATGCATGCCATAGTTTCCTTTTCCCCAACAGCATTGTATTCTGTAGTGCACTTTCAAGGCTTGCGGGTATTTTTAAATTTTTCTGTCTGATTGTGAACTCCTCCCCCATGGGGGGAAGAAAGAAACTTCTATGTATTTCTATCATAATTATATGGAGATTAATTAATATTATCTTATCTTTCTCTTTGCAACTCACAAATGTCCCTTTTCGGATTACTCCCACTCCCAGAAGAGATTCGCCTTTCCTCCCACATAAACTGTGATCAAATATCTCTTGTGCAAATGATTATAGTTGGTACATCATTTGTTGTCTGAAATCACTTCTTATAAGGTTGTTACAAAGATAAAGGTTAAAAAGAGTGAGGAAGTGAACCTCAAATATATAAAAACAAAAGGAAAACTGGTAAATTCCAGTATCAAATTAGTACAATAGAATTGAAAGAGAAGGACAAATAATCTCTTGGTTTCTTTGAATGACCTTTAACACTTCTGCTCATAAAATTTGCAAAGACTGGAAAGTAGTGATAACTTTCTCACCATTTTTCTTTCTTTTTTTAAACCTTTCATCTTCCTCTTAAGTAAGCTATAGCAAACCAAGGCTTACTCTGGATTAATTATGCTTCTCTGGGTACTAAATTGTTAAAGCTGTTAGTGCTGGAGATTAATTTATAGGTACGTCTTCTAACCAGTGGTTAGAGTGCAAAATGGTCCTTGCTCACATCCTGACAAGTTTCCTGTTTGAAGACAGCAAATATTAGTTGGCTTTTGTTCTTGTTAGAATATTGGCAGGGCAGAAAAAAAAAGGTAGTTTATTAAACAGAATCAAACTCATAGTCTGTAATGACTATGCTGCTTATTATTGACCAGAAATCAGTCGTTACACGTACTTCATGGCTTTGGAAATTGTTTGCAGCTTACTCCTCAGTGATATGTAAATATTCTGCCACTGCCGACTTTTATTGGATTGTTCTAGGCTTTTTCTTTAGAATGCTCCAATCCAAGGATGGAAAAACAGTGAATTAAAATCCAGGAAACAATATTCCATTTGGACTGTCTTTCTACTGGTGATTATACTATTCCTGAGGTTTTTCTTTTTACTGAAAAACAAATCAAAATAATATGAATCTGATTTTCACATCTAGGTGTCATCTAAGTTGTTTGAAATGATATATAGCTTCTGAGAGAAGTGGCCTGGAGGACTTCTGGTATGTCATAAGAGATAACTCTTCTTAGAAGCCTGGATTGTACCTGCAGTACAGGTTAGAAATAGGGCTGGCAGCATGTAGCTTGTTATTAGGCTCACCTGAAAATATGCAGTTGCCTTTCTAAGGGTCCAGCTTGAAGTCTAGCAGGAGAGAAAGAGTAAACAGCTCATTTCAGATCAGTGTAGTATGATAAGTGCTATGAAAATAGCGTGAAGTGTTATGATAATTAAGTAAAGCTATCTAGGTGTGTCACAGAAGCTTCCTAGAAAAAGAACCCCTTAACTGTTATATGTAAATTAAAAAAAAATATTTCCAGAAAAGGATCCCTTCTCATCACCTTTATTTTCACTACCTTAATTTAAACCATTACGATCGTTTGTGTGGATAAATGAACAAATTGTGGACCTCTGAACAAATTTCTTGTCTCCTGTTCCTGCTCCCCTAACAGCCTGTTCCCATACAGCAGCCAGATTGGTCTAGAAACTTTTAAATTAGATCATATCACTCATCCACTCAAAACCTTTCAGTGGATTTCTATTTCGCTCAGAGTACAAGCTCAAGTTTCCAAGGGCTGAGATGGCAAATGTTCCGACCTCATCTCCACCTACCCTGTCCAGCCCCAACTCACTCCACTCCAGCTACACAAGGCTCCTTGCTGTTCCTCAGAGACACCAGGTCTGCATTAGAGTCTTTCCACCAGCAGGTACCTCTGTCAGAAGAGACTTCTCTCATTACGTCAACTTGGCCAACATTCTTACCTCCTTTGTTCAAATCTCACCTTCTTGATGCGGACCAACCTGGCCACCTATTTAATGCTCCATCTGTCCAGTCTCCTCATACAAGCATTCCTGATTTCTCTGACCTTGCATTAATTTTAATTTTTCCTAGACCATTTAATGCCTTCTAATAGATTATCTAATTTACTTATTTATTATGCATTTTGTATTAGTTTTCTATTGTTGTCAGGACAAATTACCACAGACGTAGCGGCTTGCTTCTTACAAGACAAATTTATTATCTCACCATTTTGTATGTCAAAAGTCCAGATTGGCTTGCTGGTTTCTCTGCTCTGGATTTCATAAGGCTGAAATCAAAGTGTTCATCACCTGGGCTTTTCTCAGGAGGCTTTGGGAAGAACAGACTTCCAAGCTCATTCAGGGTCTTGACACAATTCAGTTCCATGTGCTGATGGAACTGAGGTCTCATTGACCTTGCTGGCTGTCAACTGGGGCCACCCTTAGATCCTAGAATCCTTTCTCCAGTTCTTACATGTGGTTCCCTACGTCTCAGAGCCAGCAATTGCTCATAAAATACTTCTAAGATGTGGAATATCTCTGACTTCCCTTTCTGCGTCATCTCTCTTCCACTTACAACCAGAAACAGTTCTTTTTGACAGGCTTATTTAATTAGATGGGTTCTCCAGATAAATCAAGATAAACTCCCTATTCTAAGGCCCACAACCCTAATTTTATCTGCAAAGTCCTTTTTGCCATGTAGAGTAACTTAGTCGCAGGTTCTAGGGATTAGGGTGCGGACATCTCTGAGGAACCATCGTTCTGCCTCGCACATGTTTGTTGTCTGTCTCTCCTTACTAGAATTAAGTGAAAACTCATGCAGATAAGAATCCCCATCTATTTTGTTTACTGATGCATTCAAAATGCCTGGAAGGAGGCCTTTCTGCTCATACCTGCTCAGTAAATGTTATTGAATGCATGCTCTCATTTTCACCATGATACTAATAATTGTGCAATTGATTAGTGGTGAATCAGATTAATGGTGAAAAGGAAATTTTAATTAGCACACAGAGAATCTAACCCTACTTTGTATACATATTTTAAGTTAGAATCTGATTACACAAATGCATTCCCATAACTTTTTCTAATATACAATATATGAAAATCTACTAAAAGCCAAAGGACCAGCTGTAAACCATATTTTCAGGGGTGAAAACTGCTTTTGGGGGATAACATTTAAAGATTTCATGGTAATCTATGAAGAACTCACAAAAATTCCAGTTGAAGAAAAAGGCAACACATATGAATAAACAATCACAGAATAAACACAACCTATTCTGTTAATGTTCACTAAGTGCAAAGAATAGACAGAAATGAAGAAGAAACACTCCAGTTATTATGAGAAATATTTCATAGCTACATCTTATCTATTCTCTTTGATGCATGGAAGAAGAGAAAATATAAATGTAACTGGACATGAAGACTAGAATATGTCATGTTTTCTCTTTGTTCCAAATTTTCCCAGGTAAATTCTGCTCCTCAGACTTTTATTTTTTTGTTTCCATACTTACTGCTCTTTTAGTGGTCACCTAATAAGCCATCCTAAATTGGTACCACAATTAATTACACAGTTACCATACTGTCAATTATTTGCACCGTATTTGCCCTTGTAATTTCAAAATTTTGTATTGTTTTCATTGCTTTGCTCTTATAAAAGATGCAACAATGAACTACTTAATTTACATATGAGTTTCTGATTATTTCCCAAGAACAAATGTCTGACTTAACAGTGTAAAATGTATTAGGTTTATTGAAAATTATTTTCATATTTCTCCATAATGAATCACTAATTGCACTGTGAGAATATAACTTTTTTATATACGTTAATTCTCACAATGAGGATCAACTCAATGAATTTCAGTTTCTATGGACCATTACCCAGGCTTGGAAATTTATACTTTATAGAAAAGTGTTAGTTGTACATTTTGAAGTTTCAAGTTCTTAATTGTTTCTCTTTTATTCAAACATTGACTCTACAGGTGCTATTAATAATGCTGAGTCATGCATGAACATAGATAACTTTCTGGAAAGATTCTTCGTGGAGTTAACTCTGTTGATTGAGTTATGTGATTGCCTCATATGTCATTTATACTCTAGCAATTCGAGCACTTTAAATCTCCCTCTTACTGTCTTCATGCTCCAAGTGCTTGGAAGTTTATGCAAAATTATGTGACAAAAGGCACAGACTCTAAAAATAGAATCTGTAACTGTCAAAGTGATTTTGCC
This sequence comes from Balaenoptera physalus, assembly GCF_965194825.1. Lineage (NCBI taxonomy): Eukaryota > Metazoa > Chordata > Mammalia > Artiodactyla > Balaenopteridae > Balaenoptera > Balaenoptera physalus. Next base: position 52,646,113 of record NC_138883.1, read on the forward strand.
CTTCATAATTCAAGAAAAGGTGTTTGGAAAAGACTCTGAGATTGGACAAACTGTTGCACCTTCAAAGTCAAGTGTGTAGCTTTGTTTGGGGATTGATAGTTTCATTTTCTCCACTGGTGAGGATAGTAATACTGCTTAACATAACTACTCCCCTTATCTTTGAAAAACATGCAAAGCATAAAAGACATATCAGGATAAGGGAAATAAATGATTAATTCTCAGACATTTTTTAAAAAACAGCATGTAACCATCTTTTTTATGGCTTAAGACTTTGTGGAATTTATAGATAAGATGGAATATTACACTCTAGCAGTAATGCATCAGAGTTCATATTCATCAGGAGAGAGCCAAGTGGAAAACACAAGATGAGGCTATGACTTAAATTTTATTTAGGAATTCAGTTAAGAACTGTAAGATGAAGAACACATTACATTTCCTTGATTTAAAAGGCAGTTTAATTAATTACTTTGTACTTTGATAAAGCTGCATCGAGGTACACTTGTTATTAATCATTTTTATATAAATATAAGAATACATGTATGTATCAGAGAAGAAATATATAAGAAAAAATGTTTTGTGAGATCTTGCTTAGAAAGCACTGATTAATTAATGATCACTATAAACATCATTCATTGCTTCAGATTCCAAAATTAGGAATAATGTGTACAGAAACTGAGCTGCAGTTTTTTTCATTATTGCTATCTTGGGTAAAGGCTTTATTATACAAACAGATAATCTAAGACTCATTTTGGAGTAAAATAAAGTTTGCTTAAAATCCTTCAAAGATATGTCATAATCATTTTCATAAAAATTTATAGGAAAGTTAAATAAGCCAACAATCCCATAATAGCTTAAAAATGTGCTTGCTATTTTGAAAAGTTGCATCTCGATTGCCAAATAAAGTTGGAAAGTAATCATTTTATTTGGATCTGCATAGAGAATGAATGAGTGGTTGCTGTCGGGGGTGGTGTTTATAGTGGTAGAGATGGTTGAGAAAAAGAGGCAAGTACTGTTAGCAAATGTATAGTGGTCCACGTGATAGAGAGCAAGGAGCTGAGTTAAGGCGTTGGCAGTGGAAATGGAGAGGGCAGATTGGAAATTCAAGAGATTCGTTGGTCGAACGGGTAGTCCCTGGTGTTCAGGTCATAATGGCAGTGGAGAAAGGGAGAGGGAAAACTCCAGGAAGACTGCAATATTGACCATGAATGTGATCAGCTAACATTCATCTAGACAGCAGAGAAAAGAGAGTTTGCAAAAGAGACTGATAAGGAATGCCCAGAGGGGAAAGGTGAAGAGAGTGGTTTCCAGGTTCTGTAACAGCAAATGAAAAAGAGCTTTAGGGAGGAGGAAGCCGGTGTTAAATGAAACAGAGATACCAACTTGGATAAGAAATGAAAATGCCCAGTTGAATTTGCAGTTAGGGCGTCTTTGGACTTAGAAAGAGTGCTTTTGCAGAACTGAGAAGGATGGAACGAAGTTGAATATGTTGGAGATGGAGGATGGTGACTGGACATGAATCTCAAAAAGCTAAGAAGGGAGCGTAGCATAGTAGCTGGGGAGAGACAGTGTTGAGAGAACAGCTGTTGTTTTTAACCTGAGAAAAAGTTCAAGAAGGATTTCATGTTGAGGGAGAAAAAGCAGGTCAAGAGGGAAAAGTTATATAGGGAAGGGAGTTAAGTAATGGTGCCAAATAGCTAACGAGATGAAAAGGTGAAGAATGTTCACCCACAGGAATAGAAATTCTTTGTTAATGAGACAGAAGAGAATTTTAAAATTAGCTATCATTCTTAATGGACACTTTTGAGACGTTATTTGTATTCCAATCTACTAATTTGTAATTTCCCTATGACACACTGTTTTTAAGAAACATGAAATGTGTACACATAATATTTTGTAAACTATGTAATGTTATACAAATGCAAAATACTATTGCTGAAGTAAAACAATTCATATTCTTTCTTATCCTTCTGTTTGTTCTTCTTTTTTTCACATTCTCCTCTGCCACTTCCTGTTCCCGTATTGTTCCAGCAACATTACAGAATAAACATGCTTTGTAGGCTAGAAAGAGAACTTCTGTATCATTTATAGAATTGTATTGGAGGGATAATGTACTCCTTGGTGAGATGGAAATGTGGCACCCGAGGACTGGTTTACTCCTCTGTTTGTAGCAAATAAAAAGGGTCTGTTAAGGTAGCTTTTTTTTTTTTTTTGTCTGTAGGGTTTTTGTTCTAGCATAAATCAGTCATTTATTATGGGGTTTGTGAAAACCTAAATCAGATTTGTGGAAACATAGTGACAACAATACCCTTAGTTTGGATTTAACTTTCTTCTATCCTTCCAAATATACTGGAAGCTACTTGAAGTCTGGAACTCTGTCTTTAATGCCTTTTAAAGACGCATTGACTTCATCTGTGGCAGATCTATGAACATGGGCACAGAAGTAAAATGTTATTTGCTGAACGAGAAATAAACTATGAAAAAGTCTTAAATACTTCTCCTAGCCTATATGAAATAGGCACGATAAACTCTACCTGTTTGTGATAACTTTGGACCACAAAATGGAATTTGATGGCCACTGATTTTTCATACCTTTAGGCCATGTCCTAAAGTCAGGTCTTCACTTGTTATGAGGTATTCGAATTTTGCTTACTTACTGTCTCTCACCTGTCACTCCTTGGAGATCTACTGCATTAAGTTGGCTTCACAGTAAAGGAACTTTACCTCTCAGCAGACATCATAATTTATTACTTAATTAAATCAGCAAAATATATGCAATCAGTGGCCCAGCCAGACCTGACGTTGGCTGTCACGGGTTTCCAGAAAAAGGGCTCTCAGGTGATTGTGCTGGAGACGTGGCTAGGGAAGACGGACACGACTTCTGAGTGAATTGATCTGATTGAGTGCATAGCGCTGGCCACATAACAGCTGTAGGTTATAGCCTGGCCTGTCATGTGCTGCCGGGTTGCCCGGTACCAAATTCACAGCTTGATTATATTTAATCATTCAATGTTGACATGTAAACATAGCCAAATTGTATAGGAATTTATTGGTAAAAATTCAAGCATGTTGGTGACTAACCTAATGCTAAGTAAGGTTAGTCAGACCAGTTGTACATAATTATTAGGCTGCATTAGTGCTTTTCTCTGGCAAGCAGAAGAAAACTTACTTTGCTCTCTCCCTCCTTCTAACTCCCATACATCTTATGGCTCTGAATCTTATCTTACAGCACCCTAAGCTTTCAATGTCTGTTTTCATTATACATATTCGTGTCATCTTCCATTCCCTCTTTTACTGTTTCAAAGGCTAGAGTTCCGTTCTGTCTTTTTATCCAGTGGTGCCTACTGGAATAAATGGATATAAGAATTAATGATTAACTAAATAGATGAAAAAAAAATGAGCAGTTCTTTTGTTACTGTATTCAGTACTTCATTTATTTAACATGTTTTTATTGAGGTATTTTTTTATTAGGCAAGGAAAACACCTAGAACAGTACTGGAAACATGGAGGGAAAAATATTTGCCTTGCCACCCACGATTTTAAAACTGATGTGTTGTTTTCCTTCCAATGTTTTGTTCATTGTAGGTGTTAGCAATATAATTTCTACAAAGTGCTTCATATTATCATTGGTTAAATGTCGCTGGTAGTTTTTCAGTCAGAGCCAGATATAAATGTACAAATATAGGGAGATAGGAAATCCAAAAGACTATTCTGCATAAAGGACAAGTGGAGAAAGATAAGTTCCAGAAAATAATTTTTAAAAATGATAGTCATGACAAGAAGAGAATTAAACATTGAGTAGTTGAGTATAAAGTTGGGTGAGTTTGCAGGAGAATTCACATTAAATGATATACCTCTGGTAGCTTGGGACTGCAAGCTATGTTGGAAAATAAAGATTTTAACATTAACTTGTGAAGGAAACAGAAACAAAATATAGTATAGGAATATGAGTGTTTCAAAAGATTTTTTCATGATAAGCATGCATTTCAACTGTTCTAGACTTTGAAAATTTTTTTCTGTATATGATTGTTCTGTCAACAAGATTATTTTTACCAGAATATTATGCATCCAAACTGACAAAACACTGTCAGGAAAAAAAGGAAGTAAATTGGAGATACATGCTATTCTTGTGCCATGGGTCAGCATTTTAGGTGTCGCTGCTTAATTATATATTCTCAGTACCACAGTAAGAGACTCGGCTGATGACCAGACCCACCTCTTTACAGATGCCTTCTTTGACCACATCAGCTGACCCATGGTGATTTTCCTTTCCTCTGAAATCCTAAAGCTTGCTATTTTATTATTGTTTTTTTATTTATTTAATTTATTTATTTTTGGCTGGGTTGGGTCTTCATTGCTGCATGTGGGCTTTCTCTAGTTGTGGCGAGCGGGGGCTACTCTTCCCTGAGGTGCGTGGGCTTCTCATTGCGGTGGCTTCTCTTGTTGCAGAGCATGGGCTCTAGGCGCATAAGCTTCAGTAGTTGTGGCTCGCAGGCTCTAGAGTGCAGGCTCAGTAGTTGTGGCTCACGGGCCTAGTTGCTCCGCAGCACGTGGGATCTTCCCGGACTAGGGCTCGAACCCGTGTCCCCTGCATTGGCAGGTGGATTCTGAACCACTGTGCCACCAGGGAGGCCCAAGCTTGCTATTTTTATATCCCAGATTTGACAGTTACCATATATTGTTATGTAGCATTGTTTTCCTTTTAAATCAGACATTTTTTGTTTCCTGAACTTTTTATAAACTCTTTGTGGAAGTAAAGAAACAGTTATTGAACATCCTGTCTTTGCTGGGCATTTCTCTATATGTTACATGCTTCATCAATCTGCTCTGGCACCTGTTAATGTGTTAGGTGTGCCCTGTGGGAGAGAAAGGCATTTTCCCTACAGCTGGACACCCTAATCAACCATGATATTCAAAGAGTCAAAGAATCTTGTCCAGTCATATGAACAGTTTTCTGAGGTCTCAAAACAGATGGAAATAGGGAATCCCCTGGCGGTCCAGTGGTTAGGACTCTGTGCTTCCACTGCTGGGGGCAGGGGTTTGATCCCTGGTCAGGGAACTAAGATCCCACATGCTGTACGGCACAGCAGGGGAAAAAAAGAAAAAAAGAAAAGAAAACAGATGGAAATAAATCTCTACTTCTAAGATAATAGAGAAGTGGCTACTTATTTTGAGAACAAAGAAGCAAATATTGGACTAGTTATTATTCCTTATTCTCCCTCTTCCTACTATGCAAATAGATATTCCCAACCCCAAGTTTCTTTACCTGCTTTCTCCACTTTGCAATCTTCTGTTGGTCCTCTTTATTCTTATCCCCATGTGACTGTGTACGATAAACTCTGTGTTAGATCCGCTCCTCTTCCTGTCCCTCCTCCTCCTTCCTTTGTTGTGTACTTTTTTTTTTTTAAACATCTTTATTGGAGTATAATTGCTTTACAATGTTGTATTAGTTTCTGCTGTATAACAAAGTGAATCAGCTATACATATACATATATCCCCATATCCCCTCCCTCTTTCATTTCCCTCCCACCCCTCTAGGTGGTCACAAAGCACGGAGCTGATCTCCCTGTGCTATGTGGCTGCTTCTCACTAGCTAACTATTTTACATTTGGTAGTGTATATATGTCGATGCTACTCTCACTTCACCCCAGCTTTCCCCTCCCCCCTGCTATGTGTCCTCAAGTCTATGTCTATGTCTTTATTCCTGCCCAGCCACTAGGTTCATCAGTACCATTTTTTTTTTTTTAGATTCCATATATATGTGTTAGCATATGGTATTTGTTTTTCTCTTTCTGACTTACTTCACTGTGTATGACAGACTCTAGGTCCATCCACCTCACTACAAATAACTCAATTTTGTTTCTTTTTATGGCTGAGTAATATTCCATTGTATATATGTGCCACATCTTCTTTATCCATTCATCTGTCGATGGACACTTAGGTTGCTTCCATGTCCTGGCTATTGTAAATAGATCTGCAATGAACATTGTGGTACATGACTCTTTTTGAATTATGGTTTTCTCAGGGTATATGCCCAGTAGTGGGATTGCTGAGTCATATGGTAAATTCTATTTTTAGTTTTTTAAGGAACCTCCATACTGTTCTCCATAGTGGCTGTATCAATTTACATTCCCACCAACAGTGCAAGAGGGTTCCCTTTTCTCCACACCCTCTCCAGCATTTGCTGTTTGTAGATTTTCTGATGATGCCCATTCTGACGGGTGTGAGGTGATACCTCATTGTAGTTTTGATTTGCATTTCTCTAATAATTGGTGACGTTGAGCAGCTTTTCACGTGCTTCTCGGTCATCTGTATGTCTTCTTTGGAGAAATGTCTATTTAAGTCTTCTGCCCATTTTTTGATTGGGTTGTTTGTTATTTTAATATTGAGCTGCATGAGCTGTTTATATATTTTGGAGATTAATCCTTTGTCTGTTGATTCGTTTGCAAATATTTTCTCCCATTCTGAGGGTTGTCTTTTCATCGTGTTTATAGTTTCCTTTGCTGTGCAAAAGCTTTTAAGTTTCATTAGGTCCCATTTGTTTATTTTTGTTTTTATTTCCATTACTCTAGGAGATGGGTCAAAAAAGATCTTGCTGTGATTTATGTCAAAGAGTGTTCTTCCTATGTTTTCCTCTATGAGTTTTATAGTGTCTGGCCTTACATTTAGGTCTTTAATCCATTTTGAGTTTATTTTTGTGTATGGTGTTAGGGAGTGTTCTAATTTCATTCTTTTACATGTAGCTGTCCAGGTTTCCCAGCACCACTTATTGAAGAGACTATCTTTTCTCCATTGTATATTTTTGCCTCATTTGTCACAGATTAGTTGACCATAGGTGCATGGGTTTATCTCTGGGCTTTCTATCCTGTTCCATTGATCTATATTTCTGTTTTGTGCCAGTACCATATTGTCTTGATTACTGTAGCTTTGTAGTATAGTCTGAAGTCAGGGAGTCTGATTCCTCCAGCTCCATTTTACAGTCTTTGAACATCAATTTTCTCAACTTTAATGGGAATAATAATGATAGTTTAATAATAGTTATCATTGATAAAGTACTTGTTAATGTGCCAGAAAATGTATATACAGTTGCTATTACCTTGATAGCATCCCTTTAAAGAATGCACTTTTCCTGTGTAGCATAATATAGTAAAATGAAGCTGAAGAAGGTTAAGCCATTTTCCTAAACTTTCACAGGAAAGAGTTAGTAGAGTTGGACTAGGAGTCAGGTCTGCCTGGCTCGATGCTGCCTCTTACAAGACTGTTGAGAGAACTAATGCATGTGAAATTGTACCTCTGAAAATAATCTTGGTTTCTAAATTTCAAGAGTTTCTGAGTTATAAGTAAACTGGATAGACTATATTTAAGCCATAGGTTTTTTTTAAATAGATGTTTATCGGAGTATAATTGCTTCACAATACTGTGTTAGTTTCTATTGCACAACAAAGCAAATCAGCCATATACATACGCATGTCCCCATATCCCCTCCCTCCTGAGCCTCCCTCCCACCCTCCCTATCCCACCCCTCTAGGTTATCGCAAAGCACTGAGCCAATCTCCCTGTGCTATGCTGCTGCTTCCCACCAGCCAACTATTTACATTCAGTAGTGTATAAATGTCAATGCTACTATCACTTTGCCCCAGCTTCCCCCTCCACCTCAAGTCCTCAAGTCCATTTTCTATGTCTACCTCTTTATTCCTGCCCTGCAACTAGGTTCATCGGTACCTTTTTTTTTTTTTTTTTTAGATTCCATATATATGCGTTAGCATGCGGTATTTGTTTTTCTCTTTCTGACTTACTTCACTCTTTATGACAGTCTCTAGGTCCACCCACCTCACTACAAATAACTCAATTTCATTTCTTTTTATGGCTGAGTAATATTCCATTGTATATATGTGCCACATCTTCTTTATCCATTCATCTGTCGATGGACGTTTAGGTTGGTTCCATGTCCTGACTATTGTAAATGGTAAGCCATAGGTTTTTATCATGGAAAATTTGGGCCTAGACAGTTAATTAAAGGGCATTATGGTGGAGGTCATGGGCTCTGCAGCCAAACCACTAATGGCTTTGATTCCTGGATCAGACACTTACAAACGACCTCAGTCATGTCATTAAAATTTATGGTGCCTCAAGTGCTCTTCTGTATGAGGATAATAATAGTCCTGTTCTCAAAGGGGTGCTGTAAGGATAAAATGAGAATATATAAAAGTGCTTAGAACAATGCCTGGTATATAGTAAGTGCTATATTAGTGTTAGTTACTAGATATTGCTAATTGTTGAAGCATCTACATAATTGAGACAGATATGCATAATTGACAATAGGAACTCTACATTTTCTATATTGCAGCTCTCTTAACCTGGGTCTCTTCAACCAGCCCCCAGCGCTATCTTGTTGCATTTAGTACTCAGTTATACATGTGTGTGTTTCCATGAATTTATATAAAAGTATCTGTCTATGTTTGTATGTATTTATATATATGTACATATATAATGCATATTTATATGGAGAGAGTATCTATCTATTTATAGAGATATCTATCTATAGTTCTATAGAGAAAAGAAATCCTGTAGATTTGCCTACATTCTATTTTATTTTGAGTCTTGAAAATTATCCAGGTGATTCTCCCATTATAATTCTTTAGGTCTTAGTTTGGTCTCAGAGTACCTATAAGATTCTATGAGTACAAATGTGACTACAATAGTAAAAGCCATCTGCATTAAATAAAATACTAAGAGAAAAAAAGAAACCCTTAAAAGTTCCTTAACTTTGAAAATATGCTTGTTAGGAAAATTTGTTTATTCACTTAAAGTTATAGGCCATGTGTGTTATTGGAAATAGATTTGTGTATTCCCTTATGAATATTAACACACAGCTTACTACTTCACCTCAATTTCACCCAGCCCAACACTTATGAAATATGTAAATTACCTTACTAGTCAGAAAGTACTCAGACTTTTTGTTTAGTTTTCTTTTCCCCGCTTACTACACACAAAAGTAAATATGGCAACTAGTGGCAGATATTGCTAGTTGCCTCCTAGTTAAAAGAAGAAGTCTCTTATTTATTTTCTAACTTAATATACGTTTAAACATTCTGATATGTTGGGGAGGAAGAAAATTTCCCTCTGCCCTTCTAGGTTTTTCTGGCTGATCTAAGAATTAAATTGACATGAGACAGATTAACAGGAGAAAATCAAATTTGATTTTGTATGTACCAGAATCCCACATACGTGAGAGGTCAGAGACCCTACATACGTGAGAAGTCCAAAGACAGAAAGATAGAATGAGGTATCTATGCCATCCTGAGCTAAGAAATGGGATAGGGGGTTGGCGTTTCCAAGGAGAGGAGGGTCATTCCAGGACAGGTCCATAAGAAGAGCAGATGTTCGATGTTTAGACGTTTGCCTTGCCATTTAGATGGGGTCACTTAGATAAAATTTATCTCTGGTAACATCTCTTTTGCTGGGAAAAATCCCCAATTTAAATTCTTTCTAGGGAGTTAGGGGAGGAGCAGTAGTTTCTCTTGAAACCACAGGGTCTCAGTTGCCTGTAGCTCAAAGTTAAATGTTACTTTTTAAGTCATTAATACATAACTTTGCATTTATAATTAGTAATGTTTCATTTAAATACCTTTTATCAATTGTGGTTTTGAGCATAATTCATGATCTTAATATACTTTTGTTCTAATTGGCCATTTTACATTTTCATCATGTGAAGAAAACCCACACATTTTAATAGTTATGTGGTTGTGATATTCTCAAATTAAACTGTTATAATTTTAAAGAGAACCACTAACTACAAATAGAAAAGCATGCGTGTTGGAATATATGAAGGGAAATATTGTGTACTCTTTACATTCTATGCCAGATGTATACACTCAAATGGCAATGTAGTAGCTTCCCTGGTTTGGGATTAAGACAGTTTTTTAAAATTATAGTCAAATAACTGCTTCTATATGATATGCTTTCTGATTTGGTTAAATTGCTAGAACAGTTTAGATTAACTTTAAGATGGGTTTTGGTTGGTAAATATTTGGTGTCTGGGACATTTTCCAGGGTGTTTCAGATGACCCATTGCTGATCTGTTGTGCTAATTCAAGAAGCTTTGATTCTGGTTCAGTCTCTAACAAACTATTTTCCTTCAGTTGACGACTCAAAACCTTAGTAGCCTAGTTTCCTTAATTTTAAAAACAAGTAAAATATATTGTTTCTACCTTGATGGATTATTTAAAAGTTCAAATGAATGAATAGGTGCAAAAGCAATCAGAAAAAGTAATGTCACATGCTTCCAAATATATAGTGTGTTTGCTACATATAAAGTTTAAGTTTTCTTGTGATGTTATCTTTATGGTGGAAGTTATGAGTTTGCATTTGCATTTTAACGGGGAAAGAGAGGGCCAGAAAAAGGTAGGTTAACAGCAATTTTGTCTTTGGGGAACATGATTAAGCAGGCTTTGTTTTCCTTCTTCTGTTTCCTAAACCACTGTCCAACCCAAAGTTCTAGTGACCAGCTGGCCTGGTTTTAGCACTGAATGTCTCATTTCCCAAGAAAACCTTCAGACCTTGGTAAATGGGTATGACTACATAGTCAGTTTGCAAACATATTTTCTCACTTCCTGTTCAAGCATAAATCACAGGATGGATATTCTCACTACTGAAAGACAGACAAGTAGCTGAGGATCTTACAGAGGTAGAATGTTAATTATGGGTATCACACTCAGATTATATTGGCTCCCAAAGCTTGTACAATTTTGAGGTGGAGGGGGAATAGTTCCCATGGAAATAGCATATAAAATAACAAATCAAAAACTAGAGATAGGGCCTTGTACAAATAAGGGGCCTTAAGATTAAGCTTCATGGGAAATTTGCTTCTGCTGATTATAAATCCACCTTTTTCTTCCTCCTCATTCACCCACAGTTTAAAAGAAATAGCTTTTAGCTGTTGAGTTTTAAGTTTTAAATAGCAAATACACTCAGGCATTAAATATGTAATTATATTTCATTTAAAAAATCAAAGAAACACAGTTTATTAAAACTTTAAAAAAAACAAAGTAAATTTTGAAAAAATAAAATAAATAGGGACCTGGTCTGTAGTTTTCAACAGTATTAATTTGACGTTACATTGCTGTAACACATTACACAGATTCTCAAGGATATAAAAGGAGTGAATGCTTTAGATTTTGCAATTGAAGCAACTCTAAAGTTGCTTTTTTTCTCAAGCCTGTCAATGTTTGAGAACAACGATTTTGACACAGCTAGCTCTTTGTACATCTTGCTGCAATTCTTTTTTGTTATCTGGTCTATTTAGCTTGTAGCAATTTAAGGTTCATCTAGCAAACACTTTAGTTTTTAAGACTTTGGAAGACTAACTTCTCTGTTAGCCATAAAGGCTTCTGAGAAAACACTGGGCTGATCTGATATTCCCCAACAGAATTTCCTTGGCTGATGAAGAAATAAGAGTAATGAGCCCCTAAACTCATATTATTCCCACCCTCCTCCTTGAGCCTTTTCATTTCCCTAAATGCGATCTTTATTTCATTCAGGCAGTAACAGACTTGTGTGCTTTTTGTTTAAATTCAGAAATCTTATTCATCAGATATTTTTTCTTAAATATTTATATTTTTTTGTTTGTCAACAAAATAAATCTACAAAAGTAAATAAATCAACAAAAGTCAATCTACAGAAATAGATCTACAAAAGTAAATAAATCAACAAAAGTAAATCTACCTCTGCACAGCAAGTTGAAGTGGAAATATAGGCTAAGCCAAGTCACCATGCACAGCTGCTCTTCCTCTGTTCCCAGGAGATGCTCACAGACATTTGCTCTGGCCCTTCCTGCCTGCCAAGAGGCGTTGCTTGGTTTGTGAAGCTCAGTAAGGCCACTCTGGACTTTTTGCCTATAAATCCACTTGCTTCTTGAAGTCTGGGTCTATATTTATTTTGTTCATCACTATATCTTCCACTCAAAGATATTTGTGGAATGAACAAAATTTTTGCTGAAATTTTGCCTGTACTCAAAGGCCTTTTTGCATGAATCTGTATTATAATGCTGTTGTGGGTCAGCATGAGCTATCAGCAAAAATTAGATCTTGCATTATAATGTACTATGAGTATAATTTCCCATCACTTTAATGTTGGAACATTTGCCTAATCAAATGATAACATTTAATGATTTCTAAGCTTCACTTTTTCTTCGCCTTTGACTTTAATTAATTAATAGTCTTTTCCTCTCCTCAACCTTACCCTCAACTAGTTATGTATGTATGTATGTATTTGTCTATTTACTTACTTATTTACTTATCCATCATTCATTCACTCATTTACACATACCTTCTATTTGATGATCTCCTCAGGAGATCTCAGGGTTAAAAGACTGGCATTCTGCAAATCTGATAAGATCAAAGAGAACTTAGTTTCAGGTCACTTTCTTATTGGCAATTTGCACACAAACATCCCCCAAGCAATCTTGTTAAACCTTCTAGCCTTTTAGGTGATGCACATGAAAATAAATAACAAAAAGAGGAGAAGTATTAATCAAAAATAAGGAAATAAACTTTAATTTTTTAATGATGAAAATAGATGCAGAAACTTTGCTTGGAAAAAAATTTAATGGAAAAATAACGTTTATTTAACGCTTCTCAGCTGCTTATATGAGATTTTTGAGATGCTTTGTTGATGGGGTTTATAGTCCACAACAGCCCACCAAGGAGAAAATTGAATGTCTGACACTAATTATAGATACTTGAGGGTTCCTAGCATTTTCTGATATTGACACTGCAGATTCGGAAAACATTTTCAGATTCATGTACTTTACTTTGGGACTTTTAGAAATAATCAAGGTCAACCTGACATTTTATAATTGACTAAACCAAGATCAGAGAAATGACTTGTCTTGATTAGTAGATTATATTTATATGCAAACTTGTGACTAGAACAAGTGCAATTTAAACAGATGTTCAAAGTGAGGTGAGGTTGGCATATAACCAGGGAAGCCCAACTAGATGGCATCCACAGAGTCCCAAAGGCCACCATTACCTTGGGACTGACCTTCACAGCCTCAAAAATTCAGAAATTCTCTGAATGGATCATCCCTTTTCTTAAAACAGTATCACACTCACCTAATCGCAGAAACTGATTCATAAAAACTATAGCAAAACAATGCCAGCCAATTTAATAATGAGAAATCACTGTCACATGAACAGGAATTCTGGAGCAGACTAGTGCATTTTCTCCCTTCATCAAATCTACACTTTATGCAGCTACAATCAGAAGATTGCGTAACATGAAATCAGAGCAGATTTTGCAGCAAAGGAAATAACTGTTTCTAGAGTCTGGTCAGGAAAAGCTTAACAGAGGAGATCAAACCAGAGGAGGAGGTGACTCCAGCCAGAAAGGATGGCACCTTAAAGGCATAGAATCAAAACAAACATGGTGTATCTCTAGTAATATTGTTAGGTTGAACAATGTGCAAGGGCTGGCTGGGCGGGGGTTGGTAGAGCTAGGACTGGCAAGGACTCAGTTTGAAAAGGTAGAAGGGGACCAGACCTTGAAAAACCTGGTCAGTCAATGTCAGGAAAGAGAATTCAACCAAGGGCACCAAGAAGGCAGACAGAGAGTCTTACCCGAAAACTGGGTTCACCTCTTGTTGGGTGTTGGGTGTCAAGCCAAAAGACACAACCAAGCCAAATATCAGGAGAAGGAAGGATTTATTATTACTTGCTGCAAATAAGGAGAACACTAGGAATCTTTCCCAAAGCAGTGTCTCTCTGAACAGCAAAACTGGGGAAGTTTTAAGCTAAGGGTACATGCGTATTCATGAAGGGCCTTGGGCAGTCACAGAGTCCAAGCTTTAGTTGATTGAGGTCACAGGGGTCAGAAAAGATCAACGTTATCCTCCCTTAGGTTCCAGTTGATCTGATGGTTGAGGCTTCTGGCTGATCTCTACCACTGAAACAGAACTAGGAGTCTTTACAACTGATATACTATCTTTGTATTGTTACTTCCCTTGTCTGAAAACAGGCAATGTTTTGCACTGTTTTGTTCCCTTAAGATCATTAATTGCTGAGACCTGTTCAAGGACAAACATCCTGGCCAGACTTAGATCACAGAATGACTTAGGCCAAAAATGGCTTCTCTTCTGATAAGAAAGCCATGCCTAGTTCTCTTTCTCTGGGACACCCTACGGTATCTGCTTAGGAAGCAGGAGAAAAATACAGGAGAAATTGGTGTCCCAGAAGTCAAGAGCTGGTGTTGGGGCAATATAATTAAAAACAAAATCTTCACCTAACCCAAACAACCTCTGAACTGTTAAAAGATGAACTGAGACACATTAAATTTTCTAGAGCTTATTTGCACATACATCCATACGAGTCAGGCAGTACCAGACTGAAAGTCTTTGGGACACTCCACTAACAGGAGCTACGGGAGAGGTTTTTATAGAGAAGATAAGGAAGCAAAGCAAGAATGTTATTTGATTAGCTCTTGCCTAAGCTTGCTTTACTTGGAAAAGCCTCCTTTGCTGTTTGGGATTGGTAGTTCTTAAGTTTCATTTTCCTGGACTCCAGTACTTTGACTCTGGCTTTGATTTTGGTTGCTACCAAGGCATTAAAGACACCTCAATCTAATGGCCTCGTTGATTAATTACTGTAACATCACAGAGGTAGAAGGGTAAGAAAACAGTTTTAGTATTGAATAAGGGTTATACCAGAAAATGATGTGCATCACAGGTAACCTGCTAAGAGACTGCAAAGACAGAAAGACATCTCATCCTTTCATATAGCCATCACATACATGTTCTCAAGATAAACAATAATTAGTCCTCAGGTAAGAGGACTTGACAACACCATTTGCTGCACATAGTTCTTCCTAAATTCACTCGGTAATTGGGGTGACCTTCTGTGTTAGCTAGTTGGCTTTATCCAAAGGAAAAATACATTTATTTTTCTGACAGAAGGTAGCTTTGGTGCCAGGCACCCACCAAAGTTAAACTCTTACCCACATACCCACCCACAGAGACTAGGAGATAGGGTCCCATTTCCTTGATAATCACATTTCAAAGGGTTGATTCTCTGGTCCTTGAGAGACATGGCTGTATTGCGAAGATGGCAAAAGCTTATCTAGCTTTCAAAAAGAGTTATATTCAGCAAAGTGATTCAGTTATACAACACTGTAAATCAACTATACTTCAATTAAAAAAAAAGAGTTACATACATTTCAAAGAGAGGGAAAGAACTTAAAATACAAGTTTTCTCAGGAAATTGCTCTAAGAAAAAAGAGCGGGGAGAAGTCTCTCCCTTATTTTCAACAGGGAGAATTAAGCCTCTCATTTTTAACTTGTATGTGCCTTTAGTAAGTTTTAGGCTGAGAATAGTTAGTTGATCAACTACCTGAAACACTGAAATTCAAGGATTTTTCAAAAAGGGGAGGGGCAATGGAGAGGGTCTAGAGAAAATATTGGGCTGGCCAAAAAGTTCGTTCAGGTTTTTCCATAACATCTTACGGAAAAACTCAAATGAACTTTTTTGGCCAACCCAATACTATTTCCAGCTCAAAGAGGCCAGTCTTCCAGTCTCAGAGTGTCCTCATTTTTGGAGGAGCATACTGAAGGAGCCAGCCTACATTGTTTTCTCTGTAAGAGTCAGGAAATTGATTACTAAATGGTTAAATGGCCACTTTCTTAGTATCCTTTTAAAGTCAGTTGGCTTAATTCTTAAAAGTTGTTTGAGAGAATTATGTTGGAATTCTCTATCCTTAGGCATTTTGAAGTACTTGACTGTGGCAACAGTTTTATTCACAGCTCTCTGAGAAATTCCCCCGTTTTTTTACCCTGAGGCCCAAGGACTGAAAAGTAGGGCAGAGCTTGGCCTGTTCATTTCTACAGCTGCAGGGGGTGAGTAAGACTGCTTTGCTCTCTTAAGGTTGTTTTTTTTTTTTTCCCCTCAAAAGGAAAATTGTCAAGTCCTTTGTAATTGTTCACACGGCATTTTTTTTCATTTATCCCATTGTCTGAACACATTCCTACATAGCAATTTTTTTAACCTTTATTTTTTACTTTTAAATAGTTTTACATTTCTTTATTTCCCCCTTCCAGTTTTATTGAGCTACAATTGACATACAGCACTATGTAAATTTAAGGTGTGCAGCATACTGATTTGACTTACATATGTGAATGAAAAATATTGCCTGCTGTATCAGTAAGTGAAGGATGTTGCAGCCATCAAGCCATCACATTACAGTCAACCAGATGGTGCACCCTGAGGGAACTCAGGAGGAGAAGCACAGGATACTGACCCCAGATAGCTGAGGTGCATATCAAAGGAATGGTATCAGTGAGCTCAGACGCTTGCATCCTCCCATGCATAGAAAAGCGCTAAATTCCTTAACTTGAGATATCTGGTTTTCTTTAATGATCAGTAATCTTTTGGTGTTTCAACTACCTGGTTTTTGTTGCAAAAACTCCTATACATTCCGGCTCCCCCCTTCTTGCCTCCTCAGAGCAGTCTTTCAGAATTATATGAGATGCAGTGTCCCGGGCTTAGGACCTCAGTTTTGTCCACCAAATAAAACATAACTCTCAACTTTTACGTTGTACATTTTTTTCAGTCAACACATACATCATGAAATTATTACCACAATAAGTTTAGTGAAAATCCATCATCTCATATAGATACAAAAGAAAAAGGAAAAAATTTTTTTTTCCTTGTGATGAGAACTTTTAGGATTTGCTCTCTCAACTTTTATATATAACATACAGCAGTGTTACTTATATTTGTCATGTTGTACATTACACCCCAGTACTGTTTATCTTATAAATGGAAATTGGTACCTTTTGACTGCCTTCATCCAGTTCTCCTTTCCCCCAACCCCAGCTTACGGTAACCACAAATCTGATCTCTTTTTCTATGACTTCATTGGTTTGCTTTTGAAGTACAATTGACCTACAACACTGTTCCTGGTGCACAACATAGTGAATCAATATTTCTGTACATTTCAAGACAGCAGTTTTTAAAGACTGCATTACAGCATGACCAAAAAAAAAAAAAAGAATCTTTATTGGTTGACATAAGTATTTCCATATACCATTTTAAATAACAAAAATTAGTAAGTTCAGCCTACAAGACATAAACAATGCTATTACTGATACTTTTCTAGTCATTATATGTTAGTTTGGGAAGTTTAAAAAATTTATTTGCATAATGCCTACTCTATTTTAGGAGTCAACATGCTTATATGTTTACACATATGTTTTCTCTATGCAAAATTTATATAACATTTATGTTTCCACTTCATAGATCAATATGTATACAGTGCTAGTAAAAGCTATTATGAAACACAACTATTTGCTAGCAGCATGTTGTATGTATTGGGAAATAAAAACTAAAGCACTTACAATCTTGTCAGTGAAATGTGACTAACAGACAAAGACAATGCTCATTAGTACAGGCTTTTGTGACTCAAAGCCTCTTTTTTCAACGGGATTTCTGAGACTTAGAAATCAATAAGGAATAATCTTAGAAGACTTCACACAGAAGGTGAAATGTGACCTTTACTTTGAACGATAGTCAGTGTCTTCGTTGAGACGCATGGTTGTAACTTATCGAAATCCACTCAGCCAGCTTAGACAGAGATCAGCCTGTACTGAGAGGAGCAGACTTGGTCATAGTATGATCAGGAGTTACTCTTAGGCCTCAAGAGCGGAGAACCACAATGGTCTTGTTCTGTCTTTGCCTTTTAATCTGGGCTCAACTATTCCCCTCACTTGGGCTTTTCTATGAACACCTGCATCACTCTCTTTTTTCCTGGAATCAGCTTTGTTTACTTTTCTGCACATGAGGGAAGATTACAACTCACACTCCAAACTCCTAAGCTTTTGTATCCTCAGTTTAAGTGCCTAGCAAATGCTGACTGGCATCTCAGACTCCTGATTTCAGTAGCCTAAGAAATAGAGTTTGACTTGGTTAAGCAAGGTCATAGGGCAACCAGGTTGGATGGCTGCCACTAAGCATCTCTTAGAAAAGAAGTAAGGTAGGCAGGAGACAGATTGTTCAGGTGGAGATGGAAGTGGTGGGAATGCAAACAAACAGGAAGGAGTGTTGGTAGATGAGAACGAAAATAGTGTGTTAAATGGGGTGGGTCCTTCTAAGAAGGGTGAGTTTCATTTACAGAAGACTATCTTATTGAAAGGCTGTTGAAACTGACAATGTCTCACACCAGAGAGACAAGTAACAAAGATCGTTAAGGAACAAGGTGGTACAAATCCTTCCTTTATCTCCTCTCTGTGGAGGGCCTCTTATCACTGCCGCCACGTCCTGTCCAATAGCAGGAGATACTGGATTGTGTGGAGCCGAGCCCAGAGGCCAGACCTCTGGGATTAGGGCTCTTTTGAGTGTCAAAACAAAACAGGGTCTAAGTCAGGGTTCCAAGCAGACAAAAAAAGCCTCGAAGATAGAATTGGACTCACTGAATCAGGTCAGTCAGTGTGTGAAAATAATGGATTTCAGGCTACTAGGATCAGTAACCCATATAAAGAGTTTTGTCCATACAGGGGGAAATCCAGGTCAGGATTAAGCAGCCTCTTAAGTGGTCTCTGTCAAGAGCAGGAGACGATCTTTGGCAAGAATGCCTCACTGGCTCATGGTTTTCTGGGCTAGAGAAGGGGTAAAAGGATGAAGAGCAGGATACTTCCTGTCATTTGATAAAGCCTGACCATTCAATAGATTTAAGAGTCAGGAGCATAGAGAAGAGGGTTGACATCATGCAGAGAAACAAAATATGCAATAAGAATGAGGGCATGCAGAGCCAGAGGATAAAGGATCTAGGGCTGGCCTTGAGGAACGTGAATAGTTATAGGGAAAAGAGGACACAAATCTTACAACTGAAAAAGAAGATTTGTCAAAAAGTCAATAGAGAATGAAGATTTGTAAGGCCACAAAAAAAAGGGAGGGGGAAAAACATTTCAAGGAAGGGGGGAATATGTGTTAAATGCAACAGAAAGGTGAAGAAAAATGAGATTGGAGAAAAGGGCCATGGCACGTGGCAATAAAAAGGCTGTTAGTGACCCTTGAGAGAGTAGAATCAGGAGATTGGTTTGGTCAGAAACCAGGTTTCAAGGAGTTAAAATATTGAATGGATGTGAAAAATGAAGGTAGCAAGTATAGATCAGTGGTTTCAGATGCTTGTCTGTGAAAGGAAAGCAATAGGGAGTAATGGGATTTTTTTTTGTTGTTACAGGAGACACATGTTTGAAAGCTGTCTACTTACCTTCACTTTCCATAAGTCTTCATTCTCATGTATCCTGGAGTTCTCCAATAAACTGTTAGTCTCTTGGGTTCCCCACCCCCTTCGTAATGCTTACTTGTCTGCTGGTCTGTATAACCTCCATTTTTTCATTACTGATAAAACTTCAAAGAGAGAAGTCAAATTACAAACCTATACATTTTACACATTTTTAGGAGGATTTGGAACACAGTTGAAACACTTGATTTAGTGCCAGTAAGAAATTATTTGAGGATTCAATTTAATTTGCTACCCTTAGCATGGAACATGGTGGACAGTATTTAATTTCAGACTAGATTTAGGGAAAAAAATTCTAAGGAATCATTTGCACCACTACTTCTTATTACTTATACCTCCATGTCCAGTATAATTTCAGCTAGCATTCTGGGAATACCTAACATAAGAAAGGTAACAAAAACCCAAAACAAGTAAGAACAACAACAATAGACTCCTCAAAGCATCTAGTGATGAGTTCTCAGGATGAGAGATAGGAAAATACGGAAACAGGGTTTGCTGTCACTTATTCTCAAGTTTGTGGTCTCTTAATAACCAGACATTGAGAATAGGGGAAATAAGCAGAGTGAATTTGGTGAATGTTCAAAACTGTGATTCACTGACTAAAAGGCATTTCCATCCACATATTATCATTTTCCCTGATATTGGAGCCTGTACTGTGTCTGAGCCAGCCCTAAATAAAGACTGGTTTGGAAAAAGACAAGGGATCTGCTTACATATAAACATACCCTCAATCTAGAAAGGTAGTGAAATCTATGACTTTTAAAGTTTTCACATCCATTCTACAGAGGGCCTAGAGTGTACCAGATAAGAGTACAGGATGTGTTTATCCTAACACAAAGATATTTAAAGTGCAAGTATGTTAAACAAAATTATGCCCACATGATGACATTTGAACAAAGAAGTGTTCTCTGTTGCAAAAGTGTTTGAAACAATTGAACACTTTGATTGATTTACTAAAATGAACAATTTAGAGCAACTTCTAAAATTTTCTCTGGCTGAAATTATTTACGTCAAGAGTAGGAGAAAGTAACAGAGAGAGAGGTTGGTGAGAATAAAAGGTACCTAGTAGACAGTGATGAGAGATAGAAACAGAGAGCTATTCTGATGTATTAACCATAAAGATCCAAATGCACAATAGTCAAACATCTGTAGTTTCCATCTCCAACCTCCGATTTTCCCTCCACATGTAGCATGGGGTGGGGGAAAACAACGGCAAGACCGAAGCAACCCACTTTACTCTGCTTGGTCTTGTCTCAAAGTATCTGTTCATGAATTGAAAAAAGGAAGCCGACTGCAGAATCAGTTGTGCTTACAAAATTTTGAAGTAACTGTTAGAGAAGCCCTTATATTTCCTGAGTTTGTAGAGTAACCAACTCCTAAAAATGTATTCTAAGAATAGTATCAGAAACTACTGTCATTACAGGGTGCCATAGTCATGCCCTTTGAAGATGACTTTGAAGAACAGCGCTCACGCTTGGGGATGAGTATAGTCTGGTCATATTTGTTTTGTTGTTGCACACAGTACACATGCCATATGTACTGTCTTTCATTTACTCCTCATTAAAAATCCAGTGAAGTAGGTATTAATGCCCCCATTTTGCAGATGAGGAAAGTAAGCTTCCAAGATCATACAGCTAGTAAATGGTGGAACAGGATTTAAAGCCAGGCAGTCTTCCTTGTGAATCCATGCTCACACCACTCCTTTACAAGGAGTCATTCCACAGCTCATATGTAATCTCTGAATGATCAGATGCATAGTTGTGGAAGTGGCTTCTTTTTTTATTTGGTTTGACAAATTATCAAAGGCTAACCTCAACAGGTATTGATAGTTTGGTACTTGTCCTTCCATTTGTCTCTTTTCTCTTTGTGTTTGCACTCTGCTTCTGTAGCTAATCAGTACTTTTCAGCAAGGCTAGCATTTTATATTGTCATTGCCTAAGGACTCTTTCACCTTGTAATTGTCACTTTTGTTGCTGTTTTTTCTGAAATGATTACCACGTTCACATCTTTGAGGAATGGTGGCCATTCTACTGTAAAACTAATGGTGATGATTATCTCTTTGTTAACTACATATTATCAATCAATGGTTGCATTTTTCCTTTGCTAGAATCCACCATAATCAGTTCCTGTGAAATCAAAATCATTGAGAAGATTAAAAATGAATTCTGTACTTTTAAAATTAAAAAAGAAATGACTCTAATGGATATGATATGGATACCTTTATTTCATTATACTGTTCTGAATGATAATCTGCATTTATTATTTTTTCCTCTTTCATGCATTTAAGGCTTCCAGCCTTGGGGATGAGTAAGCAGCTGCCTCAGTTGCTATCATCACTGACTCTTTTGGACACCTTAAGGGATAATTTGTTCATTGTGGTCACATAAAAGCTATCCACCCCTTCTTCAACAGAGAGCAAATATGTGACTTCTCTGCTCGGGGCACATAGAGAGAGACAGTGAGGGCATTGCTAATGGGTGAGTGAGGAGGGAGGGTAGAAGGAGGAGTCTGATGGTCGCTTGCCTTGCTTTTGAACTATATAAACCACTAGAAGGCAAAATTAGCTTTTTAATGATCAGTGCCCATCTCTTAACTAACCATATTATGACTCCATCTTTGAAACAATGGCCTATATATGCACCATTCTTAAAAATATTTCTGATTGTATTTGAATTTTTAATCTAATAAGTACTTTCACACACAAAATGCACGTGAGCTTACATCTCTCAGTAATAAATTACACATCACTTATTTAGAAATTCCTTTTTAATTTTTACTAAAAGTATTTTACTGTGTCTTAAGGGAATGAATGTCAATTCTTAATCTTGATAAATGTGACCATTCTTAATTAATTTTGTTTGGATCCAGAAACTACCAGGGGCATCAGAGATATTTATATCCATATAGTTAAAATCTTTAGGCTTTAACATGCAGTTTATTAAAAACATGTATAAAAAACTCTTAGAAATAAAAACTATAATTTTATACTTCTAATTGTTTCACACATATTATTACATGTGCATTATATACATGAGGTGGGTCAGTATTCTCTCCCACTAGGGCTCTACAGAATGTTCAGTTGCTTTGCCCAAGATTAGGCAAGCAGCTAGTAGCACAGCTGGGGCTTTAAATCATGTCTGTTCACATCAAGAGCAGTGTTTGCTCTCTTTTAGGAAACCCTAGCAAGACACATTTGAAATAGCTGAAAGCATCAGAAGTACTCATTGTACGGTTCCTCCCTTGTTATGGGCTCAGCTATCCTTGTGATCCCAGGTTGCATAGTTTCCTGATTACCTCTGCAGTGTTCTGTTCATCTGGGTCACTCCACTGCGCTTAACACCCCCATTTGTTCAGTGACTTTCAATTTGTTTTGCAATATTTTCTTCTCTACTGGAGAGTCTGTAAGTGGGTATATCAGGTGGGATGGAGCCTCTGAGAGCTGTGTGAAAGCACTGTGGCATCCACCCCAGCAATCAGGAGCAGTGATTTTGATGGCAGTATGTGGTAAAGTTGCCCTTTCAGCCATACTGCAGAACACAAAAATATGAAATATCCTAGATTAGCGAGGAGGGGATACAAATAATGGTAAACCTAGTAGTAGTTCCAAGTGTAGTCATGTACCAAGGAAAGTCATGTACCACAGAACAGAGAAGGAAAGGAAGAATAATACAGTGTAATAATTCTATGAGAAATGATCCTAGAAAGTTTATTTTGAAGAAAAACAGAGTTTGTATATTTGATTTTTTCCAGGTTTTAAGATTATTATAAAGTTTAAGATCATGATGAGCTTACATTAAATTAATTAAGCAAGTTTAGGGAACTTTCTCAGCCTTGATACAGCCTAACTTTGGAGAACTTCAGAGTTGAACTTTGGAGTTGTCTGGATTCTGGAGTCCCTCTCACGGCTCAGCAGCAACTCTCATAGTGTTCCATTTTCTTGACTCAGTTCCTCTACCTCTATCAGTGCTGCCAAGTATGAAATCTCTACTTTCTTCACTGCCTCCTGGACTTTTCTGTTATATCTATATGATTATAAGCTTCTATTTTAGAGTACTTTGTAAATCACTGGATATGTATCTAATATTCAAAGGTCTGAGAGAATATTTGATAGGATTAACTAGTCACGAAGCAATATAGAACACCATTATGCTGCATGTATCTGTCTATGGAACACCATATGTAGAGGCTTTATGCCAGGCTGCCTCTAAGGACTGGACAGTCCATAGATGGCAACATTTTGTCTCAGGCATGATCACAATCAGCTGATGAAATATTCCTAATTAGAGTGGCTTATGCATGAGAAATCCTTATGAATCTGTGTTCAGAAGAACAATGTGATATGTTTCAATCACTTTCCGCTTAGAACTTTACTGTTTCCTTTAGTAATCACAGATTGCATACAGTGATGAGTTAATACATGGACCTTATTAGACAAGCATTCAGTATGCACCATCAATTAATGTAGTATCTATTTCTTCAACTTCTGAAACCTCTGCTTCAACTGAAGCAGTGTGTGATGCCCTGAATTTCAGTTTCCATATTTCTCCTCTGTGCCTTTTTATAGATAATAAATAGCCATCTCTCCCTTCCCTCCACAGAAAACCATAGTTTTTTTTTTTGTCAAGTTAACTCATTTTATTACTTCCAAGGCTCACGACTCTTAACATTTGCCTCATTAAATCCAAATAAATTAACCTTTTCTTTAAACTATCCATCTCTTTATTTTGTACTCCACCAATACTCTTAAAGAAAAATTATTCATGACACTTATTGAAGACAGTAAGGCAGACTTTATTCAGGGGCCTACTACATGGGGTTTTGTGAGGACAGAGATTGCACTCAACTCAAGACACAATGAGGAAAGGTTGGAATTGATAGCCAAGTTGCAAAGTGGGGATCAGTGGATGGAAAATTGCTAAGAGGAAATATCACATCACTGGTAAGGGGGAATTCTGACTAAATGACCTAACAGGATTCTTGCTGAAAGGAGGCCAGAGGGATAGACATCACCTGGGGGACTGTGGGGGATGAGGGACTTGATCAGATACCGAGAATGATCAGATACCAAGGTGGGGGATTCTGGTCGGACTGACTTAGCAGGATTCTTGCTAATATTGGACAATGCAGAGAAGAACATGAAAGCTCAAAAGTCAGGGTCTAGTTGAAAGAAGAATTCAGAGGAACCTGACTAAAGTTTGGTCAAAGAGAGATTTATTTTTGATCAATTCTTATTGGTACTCTACACTTGAAACATGCTGATTTTTTTTCAACGGATTAAAATTAATCTTTAGGAAAGTTCATGTTTGTTTTTTTGCTCTCTCTACCTGAATTGGAAAGTGCCTCAAGACTATGCATTTTAATATTTTCTGCACCCTTCTACAGTGCCTAAGTCAGCCCCCATGCAAAGTGACTGCTCAATAAACTCTTGCTCTGGAACTCATAACATGGTTTTGCTGGAAAGCTGTGATATGTATGGCATGCCAACATGGACATCTCATGCAAGAGCAATTGCACAAAAACAAAGGGGTCAAAGGAAATCAGCAAGTATTTCCCAAATTTTAATATTCCCTATTGAGGAGAAAATAAATAAATAAATAAATAAATAAATAAATAAATAAAGTCAGAGAAGATAGTATTTTGGAAGTTAGCAGTAAATGGAAATTGTTGTAGAAAATAAATTTGTGCTTGTGAGAAATCTGTGTTTATAATTTTTTTTTAATTGTAAAAGAGAACAAACCTAGGTCTGAGTTTGACCAACAATAGTTGGGTTACACAGCTGTAATTTTCATTTTTGTTAGATATATGGGCCTTTATGTACAGTTGACATGTCAGTACAGATGATAATGATATTTACCAGGAAAACAAGTGTGGAACGAATATGTGTAAAACATTTGGTCCATTTATAGGAGCTGAGCTCCAGCATCAGTTGCATTTTTTTCTTTTTTGCAGTAACTCTTGACACTATGCACATAGGTTTTCAAAAATAAATGGTCCAAACCCCCAAACTAATTCAAATTCAATTAGCATGAAATAAAATTGATGAACATGCTCTGAGATTGAAGCATTGGAATAAATTGCATTTTCTGTTTAAGTGAAATTCTGCGAAATGCCTTTTCATTGTTTTGAAAATATTTGGCAGAAATCTTTTCTGTTTTATAAAGTGAATACAATGGAATTTTATTTTCCTGATGATTCAGAAACATGTGTTTTTGTAAAGATGGATAGAACTCAGTTGGCTGATTGACTTGAAAGGAAACTGACTAAATAGGAGCAAGCCAAGTTTTCCAAATGGTCATAGACTACCCACTGAGCACCAGGTACTTTGTGTGTGTGTGTGTTGTGCTTTTTCCTGAAAAGCACACATAAGACACACAAAAATGAAGAGCAACCCTAGGAAATAACATCAGAACATTGAATAAATATACAAAATTAATTACCTCCTAAACTCTAAAAACTGTCATTTTAGAGGTTAAAGAAGCGGAGAGACATGACTTCTAGTTAGAATAATTAGGAAAAGTTTTACAAAGTAGGTAAAAATTTAGATCTGGATAATTGTGAGGATTGGGACAAGTAAAATGTCATTATATCGTTTAATGGAAAGGAAAATTATAAAATGTGTGTAATCAGGGAAGCAGAGAAAAATAAATTAAAAGTTAATCTTGTTTTTTCTTAAAAAAAAGACTGATTAGGAAAAAGGCAGATTTAGGGAAAACATGTTATTTCAAATATACATCAGTTTTACTGAAATAGAAGGAAGATGAAGCCAGATTAAGAAGACTCTTAAAGGTCAAGTTAAAGCATTTCGAGTTTATTTGGCAAATGAATACCATAATCTGGCACTGAAGATTTTTGAGGAGTGAAGACCTGAAGTATATTTTAGAAAGGTAAAACAGGCTGTAGTATGTGGCAGAAAGATCAATTGAAGTGATAAGGGGTGTGATTAAGATGGAAATTGCGGGGCTAAAGAAATTTTAAAAAGAATTAACTATTATTGACTCATTTTTTAAAAAGAAGGCACTATATTAGACTTTTTTTTTTTATTAATGATGACTAGTTTAACCCCCTTGCAGAACTACAAAATAGATACTATCTTCTCCACTTTGTCAGTGAAGAAATAGATTTGGAAAGGTTAAGAAAGTGATCAAGTAAAATCTTAGAAAAGAGTTAAGCCAAAATTCAAGATAAGCTCTGTTTGACTTCAAAATTCAAGCTCTTACCATTAAAACACTGGAAAACAAACAAAAAAACTTTGTAATGTTGATAAATGATTAGTTATGGGGATGAGGTCCGGTTAAAAGAAAACTGACTTGAAGATGACTATGGCTGGGAGGGGGAACACTTGGGTGGGTAATAGGTTTTATATTTAATCCACTTGACATCTAATAATATATAGGTATGGGTATACATTTTGGAAGACATACCATTACAAATACCAGATTGGAACAGAAAAGATCACATATTTCTTTTTTTTTTTAACATCTTTATTGGAGTATAATTGCTTTACAATGTTGTGTTAGTTTCTGCTGTATAACAAAGTGAATCAGCTATATGTATACATATACCCCCATATCCTCTCCCTCTTGAGTCTCCCTCCCACCCTCCCTATCCCACCCATCTAGATGGTCACAAAGCACCGAGCTGATCTCCCTGGGATCACATATTTCTAATTCTAAATAATAACCTTCACCTGGTTGAGGAAGAAATGTGCAGGAAACCATAGAAGCAAATCCAGTCTGTGTTTTTTCCAGCACCTGCAACTTTTCCTTGCTCTTATATAACACTCCTAAATTGATCTGTCACAGATTTAGAAACCATTTTGATGTTTAATTTAAAAATGTAAGTGGCTGAATTCATTGCCAAAAAACCATGTTTGGAAAACCGTAATCTGAAAATAGATATTCATGCAGTAATTGTAATTCCCCATGGAGTAAGAATAGGTCTGAAAATCTTAAAAATTTATCAGACTATCAGGAGCCCTGCCCAGACTGAAAATTAGAGTATTATATCACATTTTCCTTATGTCTGACAAACTTGTTTATACAGAACAGAGAGGAGAACTAAAAATTGAGGAGAAAGACATCTGAAGAGTCAAAACTGATCTCACAATATGTAAGCATTTAAGGTCAGGTACATTATTCATGGGAATTCATGCTTTCTCTTAAATGAGATTTATTCTTTTACTCTTATTTAGTTGTATATTTAATGAGATTTACTGTCAAAGAAAATTAGTGAGAAATCTTAGGGGAACTTCTGTTTTAATCCTTATTTATGTTAATATGATATTTAAACTATATTATATCATAATATTAAATATGACATTCATATTATTGGTATACAATTTGCAAGAAAGGTATGCCATATTTTTATTGGACACTGCTGAAAAAGTCAAGTAGGTTTATAACAAAGTTTAGAATTTTTTTCTAACCAAAATAGCTAAAGTTGAAAAGACAGTGTTGACATTTTAAGTGGAAATTTTCAACCAACAGCAAGTTTCACTGATATGGAATACCTTATTCTTGTTTGATGCTATATTATAAGGTATTTAACTTAATGAGCATAACACTTAAAAGTTAATTTTTTAGGAGACATTTTGCATGCTCCAGCAAAAGTCATCCTAGGTTTTATTTTTTTCAGGCTTTTTGAGCTATCGTTCAGATACCATACAACTCATCCACTTAAAGCGTGCAGTTGAATGTTTTTCAGTATATTCACAGGGTTGTGCAACCATCAGCACAATCTAATTTTAGAATATTTTTGTCCCCATCAAAAGAAACCCTCTACCTGCTAGCAGACAATCATCAGCCTCCTCTTGTCAGTCCCCTCAGCCCTAGCCAACCACTAATCTACTTCCTGTCTCTATAGATGCCTCTTCTAGACAATTCATATATAGGTATGATACACTATGTTTTTTTTGTGACTGGCTTCTTTTACTTAGCATCATGTTTTTAAGGTTCAGCCATGGTGTAGCATGTATCAATACTTAATTTCTTTTTACTGTTAATTAATATTCCATTGTATGGATATGTTCCATTTTATTTATCCAGTCGTCAAGTTGATGGATATCTGATTGTTTCTACATTTTGGTTGTTATAAATAATGATGCCATAAATATTTGTTTACATATTCTCTTGAATATATTACCTAGGATCACAGATATTTTTGAACTGATATCCTAGGACTTGACTTATACACTTTATCTCTTACCAGTATTAATCATTCTAAATGTCACAATATTTTTCCAAATTAATTAAATGAATTAGTGCTGATATATATAAACAGAAAAAGCAATTAATAATTTCCCCCATCCTTTCTTCTTTTCATCAAACCCTCCAAATAACCAAAGGTAATAGCCTAATGTATGTCATTCCATATCCCATTACTGTTCTCACATGCTAACAAACATAAAATCTACATACAAACTTATACAAATACAAAATTATATATGCACACATATGAGGGTTTGTTGTATGACTTTTTAAAATGGAATAATACTGGTGTTTGCATTTCTCTGCAATGCAAATTGTTTTTCTCATTTAAAAATATACCATGAGTATTCTTCTAGGCCAAAAGATGTATCTCTAACTCATTCTTCTTAATGATGACACAATGTTCCACAAAACTGGTATAACAGAATTTATATAAACATTTCCCTCTCATTGAGTATTCAAATTTAGTTGCTTTGCCTCTTAATTTGTCACAGCTATAAAGAAAGAAAGCCACAGTAATCATTCTTGTACATATGCTTTTTATAAATAATATGTTAACTTCTATAGGCTTGCTTCCATGAAACAGAGTTGCTAAGTCAATAGTCATCCTTAATTTTAATATATATTGTTAAATTTATTTTCAAAAACATATATAGCAATTCATGCTCCAAAGTAACAGTTCATGAGAGTAACTGTTTCACAGACTCTCCACCAACACTGGATATAGTCAATCTTCTTAAATTTGCCGATTTTATGTGTCTATTTTGTTGTTGATATAATTTGAATTTCTCTGACTGCAAATGAGAGGGGACATCTTTTCATATGTTGATTAGCAATTTAAATTTCCTCTTCTGTGAACTGCTAATTATTTTCCGTTGCCCTTTTTTCCATCAATTTTGTTTGCTTTCTTCTTACAACTTATTGGAGCTCTCTATATGTTAGGGATATTAATATCTGCTTATCATTTGTGTTGCAAATGTTTTATCATTTGTTTTTTGAATTTGTTTTTGTTGTCTTTTACCATATAAATTTTTTTAATGTATTCATATATGTCTATTCTTTTTTTCTTTCAGTCATTTTAGTTTGCTTAGGAAAGTTTCTTCTACACACTAGTAATAGTGTTTTCATACTTTTTTTATTAAATTTATTTCAACCGGTATTATGTTTAAGCAAAAGAACATAATGTTTTTAAGGTATTCAGTAATTAACTGCAGTTAATATATAATATCCAACATTTTCTTCACAGTTCCTTTCTAAATATTGAATGCTTTATACAATCTCAGAATATTTTATAAAATGAAATTATATATATTTTGTCTTTATATGTTTCAAAATGAATAATGAAAAATAGCAGTATATATTATAAATGTTTAATTCAAAAAGCACAGGCTACTTAAAATGCTATCAGATATACAATGTAAAATAATACTAATAGATATTTTTATCCAAAAAGGAGAAATACTGATTTATGTGATGCCATAATATAAAATATCAAGTTGTAGAACTAGAAATTATCTTGGTGTATATTATTTTCTGGTACCCTTTCAATGAAAATGAGAATCCATTATTCTTACAGTTGGAAAACAATTAGGCTATGGAAAAATTCTAATTTATATGAAACCTCTTGATTAGTACATTTTTGGGTTGAGGGAATTGCAGGAATATTATCATCTAGGAAGCAACTTTTTTGCATTATTATCCTCGAGCTATTTATCTGATTCTGTGCTTCTCTTGGTTCTATTCAGAATATAAATATGTTCCTGGGGCTAAATATTATTAATTACTATAATGTTAATATTTTATGAGAAAATATATTAAATCCTATCTTGAATACAGTTTATGGCTGGAGAGAGTCAGTACATTAATTTACAGGACTAAGAGAGATTGATACTTCCAATAGGTAACCTGGGTGTATATTTGAGACTTTATGTAGTGACTTTAGGTTTTACAATTTTATACTAAATTTAGCAGCTCTTTCTTTCATTGAATTAGGAAGATCAGTATTTGAAAATGGCTCATACATAGTTTTTAAAAGGTCAAAATTGTTACTCTAATAATAAAATCTCTTAAACTAGACTGCCTATGAAAAAAAAATCCCATATCGTACCACTGAATTTGGGCTTATAATTTAGTTTGAGAGAAGAATAAAAGTATCTCCTACTTTTCAAGTTTATTTCAAATTGTAAAATCATTTTATGTGACTCCTTTTTCATCCTCTCTTTTATTCTGGTTTCTTTTACAGACTTTTTCAATTCGAGGTATTTTACAATTCCTTTTGTGCTGTCTACTAGATGTGAGATATATATGCAACTCGATTTTTTTATAAAGTTGGAGATATAAAATGTACACTCAAGAAGGTATTAACTAGAGAAACAGGAGACAAATTTTTATAAATGTTTATTAGGTAGTGTACAATCAACTTAGTAAAACAGAAAAGAATGTACCACTTGAGGTTTGAAAGTCATTAGAAACTTAAAGCAAGTGTTTCATTTGTGTTTAAAAGCGGGTATTACCTGAGCAAAAGGGAAAAAGCAGAAATGAGTAGCTGCTATATGCTTGGAAATATGCTTGGAAGATGTTGGGGTAGGATATCTGACACTAATAATTTACAAAATTATTGATGGACTTTTATGAATTTAGCAACACAGTGAGTATTTCAATGGCTAATCAGTTTGAATAACATACGATATAAACAAAGCTATTTAGGTGAATAGCATAATCTTTCAATTAATTTGAGGATAATATATATTTTTTAATAGATTTATTTATTTATTTTTGGCTGGGTTGGGCCTTCGTTGCTGCGTGCGGGCTTTCTCTAGTTGCGGCGAGGGGGGGCCACTCTCCACTGCAGTGCGCGGGCCTCTCATTGTGGTGGCACCCCTTGTTGCAGAGCACAGGCTCCAGGTGCGCAGGCTTCAGTAGTTGTGGCACATGGGCTCAGTAGTTGTGGCTCACGGGCTCTAGAGCGCAGCCTCAGCAGTTGTGGCGCACGGACTTAGTTGCTCCGTGGCATGTAGGATCCTCCTGGACCAGGGCTCGAACCCATGTCCCCTGCATTGGCAGGCGGATTCCCAACCACTGCGCCACCACGGAAGTCCCTTGAGGAGAATATTTAACATAGAATATTATAACTTGTACATCAATTTCTTTCTAGATGTCCAAACACAAAACTTTACTCACATTTATACATACACAAACAATAAACAGACCTACAAAATATTCATTCAAAATCAGATCACTGATCAACTCTCTTTTCCTAGGAGAAGTGTTTTGTCACCTAACTTAAACATCTCCCCTCCATGCACACATATTCAGCCTTCTCTATGTTCTAACTCTGCTTTTGATTTTATCTTCAAACATTTGTCAACACATGCCATTATATTATATAATTATTTGTTATTTTCTCTTCCCCAGGAATGTAAATTCCATGAGAGCAAAGGCTCTGTTTCACCCCTGGATCCCATCACCCACAACAATACTAAGCTCATGGTATCTTCGTAAATAACTGTTGAGTGCATTATTGAATGATTGAATTCATTATTCCTTGAATGATGTTGAGAAAAAGATTACCATTTAGGAAAAAAACAACAGAAAAGGAATAAGCCTCATACATTACGTCTTATTTCAAAATAAAATGTCAGAATGATTAGAGTTATTATTTTTTAAAAATGACCACAAAATGGAATGAGAAATAATCTTTTAAGCATTAAAACTAGAAACAACATACAGGAAAAATTTTACTTATATGATTACCTAAATGTCTAGAAGCCTGTATACACAAAATTATCGTAAGCCAATTAAAAACAAAGTGGCTAGTTGGTTGAAATATTTCCTACAAATATATAAATGAGATAATATTTTTAATATAAAATGAGTGTACAAATCATGATGAAAAATATTCAGCCTTTCTAAATGATTCATCTAAAAGCTAGGCAAAATGATTAAAATATTTAAAAGAAATACAAATGACTACTATATTTATGAAAAAAATACCATATCTTGTTTTTAATCAGGTGAAAGTCAAAATAGTGACTAGTGAGTACCATTTTTTATCCATCCTGTGACACCTTTTTTGTGGGGAGAGAGGTGAAAATCCTGAGTTCTCAAACATTATTATAAAGAGGAAATGAGGACTTCCCTGGTGGCACAGTGGTTAAGAACCCACCTGCTGGTGCAGGGGACCCAGGTTCGAGCCCTGGTCTGGGAAGATCCCACATGCCACGGAGCAACTAAGCCCGTGTGCCACAACTACTGAGCCTGTGCTCTAGAGCCCGCGAGCCACAACTACTGAGTCCACATGCCGCAACTACTGAAGCCCGCGTGCCTAGAGCCTTTGCTCTGCAACAAGAGAAGCCACCACAATAAGCCTGCGCACCGCAACGAAGAGTAGCCCCTGCTCGCTGCAACTAGAGAAAGCCCGCACTCAGCAACGAAGAGCCAACGCAGCCAAAACTGAATAAATAAATAAATAAATTTATTAAAAAAAGAAAGAAAAGAGGGAATGAGACAAGTTACTGCCAGTTGCAGGAAGCAATTCAGAAATGGTTTCAATCTTAAAAACATTCTTACCTTTGACCGTGTACTTCCCCCTCCAGAATCTATTTAAGGGAATTTTCAGAGAGGTGGATAAAAACTTATATACAAAGATTTTCAACGCAGCACTAGTTTTTGATTGTAAGATTACAAATATGTACAAAATTGGGAGAAAAATTAAATAATTGATATAATAAGTAAGTATGCAGTTGTTTAAAATGAAGTTATCAGAGAACTTTTACTATCATTGGAAATATTTTGTGTATAACGGTACATGAGAAAAAAACTATAATGAAAAACTACATGCCCAGCATGTTTATCTATCTATCTATCTATCACATATCTTGACATAAAACACTGAATTGTATAGTAGTTATTATCGCTGAATAATGTTATTATGGGTTGATTTTTACTTTCATTTTTATAATTTTTGTTCATTTGTTCAGAATTGTCTTAACATTGGGTACATACTATGCTTATAACCTAGAAAAAAGGGAATAAACATTATATAAAATTCAAATAATATATTTGAGTGCATGTATGGCATAAAATGGTGGGAATCACTTGCCAACTTTTTGAGATATAAATTTAGCCTTAATTTATTAAAGTTAGCAGGCAGGATAATGACTTTTTTTAAAGTGTATTATTATATGACTTCTCTATGCACTTTATAATAAAACTTTAATTCGCTTAAGTCTGAACTTAATTTTTTACATTAAGGACAGTGTTAACCTTGAATAAATAAAAAATATAATGGTATTCTTCAGAATAGATGGTGTTATTATAGTTACTATTTATGAAAATGAGATAAAATAGCTGGAGTTATATATTTTAGATCCTAAATAGAAAGTAACATGAAATTGCCATTGACCAGCTGTATTTTATGTTTCTTTCCGCAAGTGTATTATAGAGTACACAGATCTAATGAAGAAAATTTTAAATCTCTTTCTTTGTCTTTCAGCCATGCACTTACAAAACAAAGATCCAATTGTATTAAACTGCATGATTATTCAATTGTATTTTCCTTTGTATCACTGTCTAACCTCGATTGAAGAAGTATTTAATTTGCGAATGGATCTTGTTAAAGTTAGTGTTTACTCTGTCTATAGCATCATTTATTCATTTCAGTTCCAGATTACTGTGGCATATCTTCCTTTTTATTAAGGAGTGTGGCTAACATAAGGTAATTTACTTTGGTACTTTTAGGGGAAAAATAATAAATTTTATGTTTCAAGAACACTTTGCCTTTGCAAAGATACATATTTACTCTCCCAGATAATAAGAACATCGCCTCAGTAATTGACAAACTTATTTACAGTCACCTAAGTCAAGTTTGGAGAAATGCCAAAAGGAACATTGGCCAAGTAAGAGAATTAACTAAAGCAGAGAAAACTGAATTTCAAGAAGGGATTAGAAGATCAAGACGCACATGCTTGTAATTGTTGCTCTTGTTTCAATTAGATTTGTTTTAGCAAACTGTGGAAGAAAAAGAGTAACAATTTTTAAAATAGTTTCCCCATAATAGTCTGGTAGCTAATGGTCTATCATTCTGTAGTTTTACTTTGGGAACATATTGGCCCACAACTAGACAATTGATATTTGGTTACCTGGCAAAGAGTATTTTTGGTAGTACTAGAATCAAATTAATTCTATATGAAAATAGAAAGTAATTACAACTTTAATTTAAAAGTATTTCCTAGATAGTGAA
Source organism: Balaenoptera physalus (assembly GCF_965194825.1). Classification (NCBI taxonomy): domain Eukaryota; kingdom Metazoa; phylum Chordata; class Mammalia; order Artiodactyla; family Balaenopteridae; genus Balaenoptera; species Balaenoptera physalus. Next base: position 52,680,847 of record NC_138883.1, read on the forward strand.
AAGAAGAGTTTACTACACTTTATTCCTTTATGAGCATCTTGGTTACCTGACCTCTTAATTGATTTCTTTTTTATGGTACAGCCAAAGAGAAGCATCAAATACAATCAACCTTATCAGCACTCAGAATCATCAGATCAGAAACCATATTACATTAAAACATATCTAGTATCTGTCTTCTATTATTTACTAGAAAATGGTGGATTTCATGAAGATTTTTTATTTTGTTTTGTGCCTTAAACTTAATTCAGAAAATAAGTCTGTTTTTTCAAAGAGAGAAACTTAGAACACTTTTATGCCCCTTCTGAATGTTGATAAGATTTAAGATATTTTAGGACTGTATGTTGGGTAGTAACTGCTGCTATTCAGAAAAGTAAGATAAAAATAATTGCTTCAGTAATTGACATCTGTGTACCTAAATTAAATGAGAGTCAAAGGCAGGTGATTTATTATTTAGATTAAATGGGTTGCAAATTGGGTAATACTGAATACAATATTACTGGCTTTAAGACAGACATTCTTAGAGATATATATCTCTAGGAAAGATTTAAATGATTTTGAAAACTCTAGGGCTTTATCTTACTCTGAAACAAAGATAGATGGGTGTTATTGCAAAGACACAAAACACTGTGAAATTACTCATAAGAGTTAATGGGTGAATTAATACCACTGTGTTTTAACTGCTTACTATAAAGTAAAGAAGAATTAAGATAGCTCAGTTTTATTTGTATTCCTCTGTGCATGTTAACAATAATTAGCTAATAAACTCCAGCTCAGTTCTTATTCACAACTGTCAGTCTTTCATTTGATGACAGATGATTAGGCTTTGGAACACATCTATTTATAACAGTTCTAACTGTATAGATTAAAGTTTCTGTTCATTAGTTCTTACTTTTACAGACAAATCAGCTTTTCTTTCTTTTTTTTTTCTTCTGTTAGAAGCAAAACTAATGAACCAAACTGAAATGAATGCATTATGTTTAAATGTTGGTAAAAGCACAATATCACATGTAATGTTTAAGGTATTCAAATGTACTTAGATGTAAGTACTGTTATGAATTGAAGTATATATAACATTTTTAAAAGCTTCTGATGAAATAACATAGTCACTTGAGCAAAGGCAAATAAATAATAATAATGATGATGATGATGATAAAATTGAAGAACTCAACCTATACTGATTAATGATAAATGAACTAGAAGGCAAAATTTAAGTAATATGTACTTTAAAAATATATAGTCTTTGTAACAGATGAACATGTTATATTGACCATTTTATTGGCTGATAAATACAACACTTACTATAACATAACTTCCTGGTAAAAGTAACCAGGATGAAGAGAAAAATTAGGAAGGAACCCCTATTTTGCTGTTATTTTAACCTTCACTAGAAGAGGCCATGGGGAATGGATACATCCCAGCTGATCCCAGAAGGGTTAGAAGGAATCACTCTCTCTTCAGAGAAACTCTAGAACAGACTCCTTTGTTCCTGGATGTTTTGCAGACTAATGAAATCAGAACCAGATATCCTTGGGCGTTCACATTTTCAAGTTCTGTCTACCCTTCCTGCAGAAAATATACTCTTATATAAGAGGGATTGTTGCTTGGGACTCTCCAATCCAGTATTCTTCTAATAGTTTTCCTGACTTCTCTTCAATACCCAAAGCCCTAAAGCCCTCAATGGGGGAAGTTTGAGCTACATGAAAGAACCCTTGAATGCTTCTAGTGGTGTAGGGCAAATAGGTCCTGTTGTGAGAATTGCAGTCACTGAAAGTATGACTTATAAGAGTGGTTTGGAGCTGGGGATTTTGTCCTCTCCTTTTCTTTTCCCCTTCATGCATGGTTATTGAGATTGCCTATGTGATTGAGTTCTTGGCACCTCAATTCTAAGAAAGATTTAGATAAATTAAAGAGCTTCCGAGAAAAGCCACAAAAATGATGAAAGAGTTGGAAGTACTGATTTATGAAGAAAGATTAAAAGAATGGATATGCTTTGGCTTGGCATCAAATTAGGATGTGGTGGCATACCATAGCTATAAATATTTGTAGACAGAGGGAGAAGGAAAAATCTTTACAATGGTCCAGTGAAGCAATATGTTATGCAAGAAAGAGAAGGTTAAGTCCGTATTTAATGTCCTTCACTCTGGGTCTCCTCTGTAGGTATTCTGGCTGTTATCTGTACTTTGAAACAGAGTGAGTTACCATTCACTGTCTGAAACAACTGCCTTATACTGCTTAATGTGGGAGAAAAAAGGAGAATAAAAGTGAGGAAATCATTTTTTGAACAAAAATGCTGTGCAGTGTCCCTGGGCTTTCTTGGCCTTTCCCAAGTTTCTGCTCCTGGTACTTACTGGTCATGGCACTAAGCAGCTTAGGAATGGCAGGGGGCTGTGCTGTCAGCAGCAGAGCTGTTGTGATTCTGCCCATTCCAACACAATCAGTTCTTTCTGTTCCATGGGGTAAAGAGCTTCACTCATTTATTACGGGCAAAGTTATCTCTGCCCCAACAGCTGTGCATACTGCTGGCTGCAGCTTCCGTGGGTAAACCTGGACAGACAGGAAAGATAGGGGTGGGACACCAAAAGGCACATTTTCCAGCTGTACTCAGAAAGGCATGTCTTCCTTCTAATCCAGAGGAAAAAAATGAACTCTATCGTAACTCTTTCAGATTATACTATTGAGAAATGGATGGAAGTGATGGAATTGAATTTTATTTGATTTCTATGATAATAGCTTGAGCACCTGTTTAGTTGAGATTCCATTATATAGTGTAGAAATCAAACTACAGTTTCCCAAAAGGAACTTTATTCTGCTTACAGATGGGTTTTATTCAAGTTTTCTTAGCTGTTTCTTAGAATTCATGAACATTATATTATGAAAGCAGTATTATACTTGGTGATTCAATTATAGGTGAGACCATGAAATTCTGTTTTACCTATAAACTACTAATAATTCCATTTTGACTTTACTAGGCAGGTCTCCTCACACAGTTTATATAAGAAATGAACTGTAAGATCCAACTTAGAAAAGCAGGAGGACGTTTCTCTGGAGGGTCAGTTCCCCAGTGAAAATTTGTGCAACACAGCTTAGCGTCAGTCACATTTGCTTTAAGGAAGGACCTCATTTGGTTGTCACTCAACAGAAGAACTATACTCTGTCATCTAATATGATTCATGATTAGCAGATTAGTGGATTCAATGTTAAAGAATTACATATTTACCTATTATTTAGGGATAGCATATATATGTATTGTTGAATTAGAATTAATAAAACTCAAAGAAAATCACCACAATGGTTATCTGAAATAAAGATGACAACATCAAACATTTGGGAATGCCCAGATTCTATCTGAGTTTCATCTATAGTCATGTGATTTGGTATAGGTGATCTATCATTTTTTTCCCTTAACTCAAAATTTCTAAGAAATTCATTTTTATTCAGGCAGCTACTGCTTTGAAATATATTAACACTTTTAGGTATGTGGTCTAAATTTAAGAGGTGCAAAGCAAATAAAATATACATGTTAGATATGCATTGAGTATTAAAATGTATACTCATATACTAAATTGGATTAGTTGTTCTCCAGAAATACTCCTATAGCACATATGTTTTGGCTTCAGCTCTCTTTCCCTCTTCCCTCCCTTCCTCCCTTCCTTCCTTCCTTTCTTCCTTCCTTCCTTCTCCTCTTCCTCCTCCTTCTCCTTCTTTGTCTCTTCTTCTAGCCCTTGTTTATGAAATAATTTCAATGTTTACCAATTCATTTACCATGCCTTGTGACTTTAGGTTATAATTCAATGAGCAGGAGCTGTTTGAAACTTGGATCTGTTATCAATATTTGGTATAAGCATACAAATTTGATACAGCCCAGATATTCAAGCATTTTTAATAAACTTGAAAATCTGAAAGTGTATGTAAAAGATATGAAAATAAGGTATATAAAAGTATAGGAAGACATTCTGCATAGCTTGTCATATTACCAAGATGATAAACACAGATTCTAATATCTTTATCTTCCACAGAGCTTTTCCTAAGTGAAAGAAAAAGATGCTGTTTTATGAGCATATAAATTGTGCTACTGTGAACAAGCTATTAACTAATTTTAAAAGTTTACTAATTGCTTTTGCATCAGGAATGTATATATAAATTTAAAATGAAAATTATCAAGCAATTTTAGTCCTAAGTGCTCCTATAGAATGAGATTTTACTGACAGTGTTCAGTCCATCAGTACTATAGTCTTTGATGTATTTATTTTGAAGTAATTCAGGATAAGTAAAATAAAATAATACCTAGTGTCAAAACCATTGAGAAAGCTTCAGTTTTGAGTATCATAATAACTAGCAAAATAACAGACTGATAGGAGATAGCAAAATATGAAAAGAGTTTTATTAAACATGATGACATATTCCTTCAAAAATTTTGGGAAGACCTAGAAGCTGATGACGTTTAGTTTTACCTAATAATTTTATAACCTTATATTGTACATTCAGAGAAATCATTTAGAAAATAAAATAAAATGGAGGGGGAAATCTATGTAAGGTAGAACAAGAAACAAAAGTAAAAAGTAAATGCAACCAAGAATATCAATAATTAAATTTTCATTTTTATAGTGTACTTAAATATAGTTGATCCATACCTTGTAAAGACAAAAAACACTAAATAATCACTAGATTAATTAAAAGTGGAATGAATTAATGTGTTACTATATATATATATAACACTCAAAATCATCAAAATTATTTGATTTTCATTATTTTTAAAGATTTATAACTTTACTATGATGCATATGTGGAAAGGAGTCCTGCTTGAAGGAAAGGGAAAATAAACTAAGAGTACTTCAAAATCCATGGTGTCAATACTCCCTTTATGAGATTCAGTTAGTGATGCAAATGTGTTTGAATGAGAATGCATAAATCTAAGGCCATTTGGGACAGAAGGCCAAGCCAGGCTCTGGTTCAAGTTTAAGGACTGTTGAATTTAATGGTAGAATGAAATATATGCAGATATATGTATTCTGTCTGATCTGAGGTTGGAAATTCTACCTCAAAAAACAAAACTCTACAACTATCTATCTCCTTTCAAAAAAAGGACACATTTTATCAACAACAACAACAACATTTAAAAATAAAAGGAAGTGTAGTATCTCAGAATAAGAAGAGAGATTGAAAAACATATTCCAATATCCTTTTTTTTTCCCCCTAATTTCCTGTATTCTGGTGAAAATCTTCTCATAGATTGACTAGATATGCAGATGAGTGATTCAGCCAAACTCCTAATTCTCTAGTTCAAAATCAAAGAATTCAAGAATGGAGGCCTGTATAAACAGTCTAAGAGACTCAATTGGTCCAATCTTTTATTTTTAAAAGTGAGGAAACCATATTCTGAAGTGTTTTAGAAGGCTTTGGATAATAGTTATGCTTATCTGAATACGATGAATCAGATTTATGAGGGACAACAGAATTACAATGTACCTTTTCTTACCTAAAATCAGAGGCAACAATAAGAGTTTTAAATGACCCTGCAACTTCCTCTGCATTTAGGCATGGTGGGTTAGTTTGCTAGGGCTGCCATAACAAAATACCACAGACCAGAGGGCATAACAGAAACTTATTTTCTTAGAGTTCTGAAGACTGTAAGTCCACCATCAAGATGTTGGCAGGGTTGGTTTCTTCTGAGGCCTCTCTTCTTGGCTTGTAGATAGCCACCCTTTTGCTGCCTCTTCACATGGTTGTCTCTGTGTGTGCACAATCCCTTGTATCTCTTTCTTTGTCCTAATTTCCTCTTCTTATAAGGGTACCAGTCAGATTGGACTAAGACCCACCAAAATGGCTTCATTTTAACTTAATTACCTCTTTAAAGACCTTATCTCCAAATACGATTACATTTTAAAGTACTTGGGGCTAGAACTTCACCATACGAATTTGGCGGGAAAACAAGTCAGCCCATCACACATGGTGTATATGACTTTTTGCTAAAGCATTAAGCATTGTAAAATAAAGCATTTTCTGAAAAGGGCTTGGAACTATTCACCACAATGTATTAAAGTTTAATGATGAAATAGTGATATTAAAATGTAGGGAGTAATATAGTTACTTTACTAAAAATGCTCATTAATATCTGTTTAGTAATTTATAATTTACAAGAGCATTTACATATACTATCTCATCTATTCCTCACAATAATCCTGTGGGATAGGTAAGGTATGTTATAATAAATGTAAGAACATGTAACATTTATTTTTTGAACCACTATGTGTCAGGCATTATGGTAGGCATTTTATAAATGTTCTCTCAATTAATCTTTATAACTTCTTGTCTCTACATAAGAAGAAGCCAACACTTAGAGGAAATAGGAAAAGTTTATTTCCTTCCTTGACCTCTTCCTAGGATTTGGTGCTGTTGAACATTTCCTTATATTTTAGATTGTATAATCTTGCACTTTCCCAATTATATACCTATATGTCAGACCATTCGTTCTCAATCATTTTTTTGGGCTCTTTACTCTGTCCATTCTTTGCATGTCAATGTTATAAGGATGTCCTTAACACTCTCTCCTCTGCTTCATATTCTTTCAGTGAACTATCAGACTCCCATGACTCATTTCCACTGTATGCTGATGATTCCCAAATCATTATTCCTGCCCAGATCTCTGTCCTGTGCTTCATGCTGAGATACTGTAAGCATCTTAACTTCAAAATGTTGAAATCTGAACACACAATCTTCCAAAAACCCATATTTCCCCTTGTGTCCTCTATTTCAGTGACTGACAACACCAACCACCTAGAAGTCTAAGCCAGACACCTTGGAATCATTTGTCCATTTGACTCAACCAATTTCCCCATTTCCTAATGCCTGCGCCTGTCACAAGTCAATAAAATGTAAAGTCTTTAATTCTACCATCTAAACATCTATTCCATTTATCACTTTTATCCATTCTCATTACCACTTTTTCTCCCTTTTTCTCTAATATATCCTACCCTTATTACTTACTGGAATTATTGCCACAGTCTCCTAAAAAGTGTTCTGATCTCTACTCTTACTGCTTAACTCATTACCCACAATTGTTCTCAGAATGACTTTTTAAAAATGAACATCTGACTGTGTCACTTACAGGCTTAAAATCCGTTGCTCTTAAAGTCCAAACTGCTTAATGTGGCTACTGAGCTCTGTTTAAATGGTTTCCTACTTATGTCTGATCACTTCTCATTGCTTTCTCTACAAACTTTAGAACCAGCCTTTCAGTTCTTCAAGCATACACCTTTGCTCTGACTCTGTGCCTTTTCATGGATTGCTCTCTCTGCTTGTGGTGCATTTCCTCAACCCAGTTCTCCCTCCACTGGCTCATCTTTCTTTTCTCAGAGTAGCCACCAACTTCTTCTCAGCCTTTCTTGAATTCCAAGATATGTTGAACTGCTCCTACTTTGTATACTTCACCATATAAACTTTCAGCTTTATTAATTGCCTGTTTTCCTGTCTTTTATGAATTATATTCTTTAAGGATTATAAGCTTCGTGAGGGTGGTAAGTATGTCAATACTGTTCATTATTAACTCCCCAGCACTTAGAATGGTGCCAGGCACAATAAATGATTAATAAATATTTCTTGAATGAATCACTAAAAATAAGTGATATTCCATAATAAAACTACAATTAAAAGGAACATTTACTTTAGTTGGAGGATTAATATGCAATTTGTAAAGTGTTTTATATACACTGTAACATGCAATCCTAAAGACAGTTCTCTGAATAGAGGGACTGTTGTTTTATACATGAGTATTGAGATGCAAAAAAAAAAAAAAAAAAATACAATGCCTTGCCTAAAATAAAAAATAAAGGAATGTTTTAAAAAAAATAGAACTAGAGCCCCTGACTTCTGGTTCAACCTTGCTTCTGCTGTATCTCACTGGCTGAAATCTGGAAGTGCTAAAAGTACAAAATTTGCATACTTTGTTCTATTAGACAGTTTTATATAATGCACAAGCTAGTATGGCTAACTGATTAGTACTAACAATAAAACAAGAATAATAGTTACTATTTATTGAATGTTCGCTATGTTACTTGCTAGTTGTCCTTTCATTGATGTTAGCTTGGCTATTTGAACAAAGTTACTTTGACTCAACTCACTAAGATACCATACGCAAATGTATTTGTCTTTATAATGAGAAGAAAACAGCACACGCTTCACTTCTACAGAATATAAAACATCTAGTATTTGGGTTAGCTAATTTATGACTATTCTTTGAGCCTCATTGTAATTCATCTGTAGTCTTACAGTGGAAGAATCCTCATGCTGTGGAAATTGCCAGATCTCAATGGTGTTATTGTTTAACCAAACTTCATTTGAGAATTTGGGGGGGGGGGGCACATAAATTTTCAAATTGTAAAGGCACTATGTAGTTAAGAGTTGTCACCCAGAAATTACTAAAAGTAGGAATTCCAAACCTTCTTTGAGATTTTTTTCCATCTTTTATTCTCTCAGTACTTCACTTAAAAACAGATATATAAACTACTCTTTGGGGAGATATTTGTTTACATAATGAATATTGGTACAGTCCTTAAACTCATTGTTTTATAGAATGAGCTTGTGATTCTTACCTTCCTATTCATAGCTTGTGTGGGAAGTATATTTTATTAGAAAAGGGACAATCTGAAGACCATCTTTGTTTCCTGTTGGGGCATTTCCAGATTGGATGAAATCTAAGAGCCATCTGTTGAATATTTAGTATTCAGAACGGTAGAACTACTCCTGGCATCTGGTTTTGCCAAGTCCTAGCTAAAAATAAATATTAAATGGAACTTGCTTCTTTTTTCATTGGTTTCGAACTCTCCTAGAAGATGTTGTAAATTCCCAAGGGAAAGAAATATAGGAAAAAGAAATTTAGGCATTTAATTTTCATTTTCATTCACAGAATAGTAGGTTGAATTTTAAGATCAAATATGCCAAGACTTTTCTACTTTCATTTCTTTGTCTCGCCTGTTTTTTATAAATTGTTAAGAAATAATGATTACCACGAAAACACACACACACACACACACACACACACTTTTCCACAGTGGTATATTAAGTTGTAATTTTATGGTAAGGTAATAAAAATTTCAAATTATACTATTTTGCTGGCTCTTTGTAAAGTAGTTTTTGTATTTAACTTATGGCCATTGGTGCAGTGTCTTAGCTGTCATCTAGCTTAAACAGACCCCCTCAAACATTAAATAGTGTTCTATTAATAAAAGTGTCCCACCAGATTTGAAGTTACATAAAAAAGGAGACAAACGGAATTAAGACGTTTTTATATAGGTTAATAAATATTAATTAAATCATTCTTTATGTCTTATATGATGAAGAAAATGTTAAGAAGTTTCATAGAAATTATCTGCTCTCAAGGAGCCACGGGCCAGTTTGTAAAAAAATGGTAAAGAATCACAACAGATTTCCTTTTGTAGGATCTGCCCAAATACCAGAGTATATATAGTTTATTGTTATTAACCATCATACACCTTGTAAAAAATTCCCTGATACTGACTAGGGCTTTGAAGACACAAAATCGGAAGAGAGAGAGAGTGGCTCACTTTCTTCAGTCATCTTTCTGGGACAGCAAACTAGTATTTAAGGAAAGAACAAACTAGTTTCATAAATGGCTGTGGTTTTGCCTGGCAAAATGTTGCATCAAGACTGTTTGTTCTTGTATTGTTGAGGGAAGGTTCTTCACACAAAAGAATGTCAATAAGCCCCACCCTGGCCAGTCTTTAACAATAGGATGAGAGGCAAAACATTTGTCCTGACAACATGGCATAGTGAACAATATTTGGCTTATACACATGCCAGAACTAAAAATGCTTTCCTCTTTATGAAATAAAGAAATCTCTTATCCCTCTGAAGACATGTTTTTGATAAATGCCAGGGATAAAGAAGGCAGAAGGAAATTGGAAAGAAAATGAGGGAAACAACTGTAGTTGAGCATGATTGTGTGGTAAACAGTGATCAGCTATTTGGGAGGGGCAACAATGACAGTTGAGTTAATTCTAGATGTACAGAGGTGTATGCTCTTATTTCTTTGAGAGTCAGGGTAAATGAATAAGCTGTAAAATGGTGAGTTCCATTATTTAATTGAATACTGAGTAACTTTGTTGCATTTTTAGATACATAGGGCTATTTTATTCTGAATTATTGCATATTACCTTAACTGTTTTCTTTTTTAATGCATTTAAAAATGCACACAGGCCATATAATTGTGCAATGCTTGAATACACAGGAGAAAATAAAAGGCACAAAGCACTAGGGAAACCTGTAACAAATCAATTAGCAAAGTAATATGAAATTATCATAACCTAAATGCAAAACTTTTTTTACGAAGAGAAAACTTTCCTGTTGTGCGTGTGTGTCATTATATTTAGATAATGAGTGAAAATGGCATTTTTGTTCCTTGGGATCTGCCTTCTTTGTTAGAAAAAACATTTTCACTCTTTGGCCGTTAATTATGCTGTATCAATTCAAGATAAAGATAAAAGAAAGCCATCGTGAAAATATTTGGGTGAAAAATGACAGAAAGAAGGAAAGAAAGGGAATGGCAGTACCTAGATGAAAACAGATAAGTGAAATTTAGTGATGTTGATGGAAAGAATGGATGTATTTATTTTGGGTTCAAAGTTAGGCTTTTCACTCTGGGTTGTGCCCTCCTTTAAGCTATGGGAACACTCAATTCATCACAGATTCACCATATCTCATTACTGCTTGTAATTTAGGTGACATTGCCTTCCTGATGTAATGCCCAGGATCCAGTAATATGTCTCAAAAATTAGACCATGTTCCTTTTTTTAATGGCTTGAGGCCTTATCAGAAAGATCATCAGGAATTAGTCCTTGTCAGAGTAACCTTGGCTATTTCTTGGATCCATCAACAGTGTCTTGAGCATCTGTTCCCCAGGGTGTCACCTCCCTGTTCAGGTGTGAGTCCTTTAGGGACGGTGCCCGGCCTCCTAGTCGTGCTGTCTGCTTTTCCCGCTCTGGCGCTGGCTCCCTCGAGGCAGGGCTCTACCAAAGCTGCCTTTCTCTTGCTCCCGCTACTCTGCCTTCAGAGGAAGAGACATGGTTTTCATTCATCTAACCCAAGTATGAAATGAGCCCTTCTGGTTTTCTTCAAAGTAGAACCTAACCTTTAAGTCCTGAAGGAAGCTTTCCATGGGTAACAGAAGAGAAGTTCAACACGGAGAAGAACCTATTACTACTACTGTGACTCCTCTCAGGCCACCCAAATCCAGACCCCTTTTCATGAAGTCTCTCATAGGCTGCTGTTTACCCCACTCATAGGCCATGTCATGCCTAGGTCTGGGACAGGTTACCTCCCCCAAGGAGAACCCCCTCAGTCAAGTGTTCAGTCTTCAAACTGTGGGCCTTCCTGAGAAAAACATTTCTTCCTTTCCCCTGGTGACACCTTCACAAGACTCCACATATTCTGTCTCAGGATAGAGTTCTTCCTAGTATAATAGATCACTGCATTCTCTGCTTAGAGGAAAGCCCACCACCAACTTCATCCACGGGTTTAAGAAAACAATAATCTGAAAGGAATACATTTCTCTACTTCTGGATTATTCAACGTGAGGCAGTAGGGAATATGAACTTGAGCTGTGAAGTAAGAGATACCAAGATTTGAATCTCAGCTCCACTGTTCACTAGCTATGAGCATCTGTTTCCTCATCTGTAGAATGGGAACACTTATTATTCATTTCATATAGGAATTGAATAAGATAGACTTTATATATTTATATAAATATATATATATACATTCTATCTGAGCTGGGCATACATTTTAACTATTAAAATATATAAATAAATAAAATCTCTATGTGGGAACTCACAGACCAGTTTATGAACCTCTAAATAAACCAGTCTAGATCCTGGTCACAGTCTGTCCCACAGGGTCTTGCCGCCGTTCTCAACACCTCAGCTGTTCATCTGCAAATAGCTGCCCAAAGAATAGCACAGCTAACTACTCAAGAACAGCCAGTTGCTTCTAGGGAAAGGGAAGCAAGTAACACTTTTCCCCAAAGAAACATCAATGTTTACCAAGAGGAACTTTTATAAGACTCTTAAGAGGAGGCTAATTGTCAGGTATATCCTTAGATAATGATAATGTTAGTGTATTATCAAACCTAACCTTATTTGCATTGGGGTAACTTCCCTATTTTCAGACTTTCTTGAAGAACTGAGTGTATTAGTTTTATCTTTTCATTAAAACAACAACAATAACAACAACAACAAAACAACTTAGAATTTACCCCAAAGTAAGAAATTGCCTACCAAGGGGCAGATAGTCTTATACCTTTAATATGATTTATTTTCCATTTTATGATTATCAGTGTTGAAAAAAAAATCAGCTTTAGTCGCTTCACTCTATGACATCTATCACAAAGGTTTATTTGGTCATATACCATTGTATCAATAAGCCCAGAATTTTTGGATTTTTATTACGGAAAGTACTATTAATGTCACTTGTATTTCCTAAAAAATAGTTCCCCAGTCTACCCTATTATGTGGAATTCTTCTGTTCCTTTGCATATCACTAAACTGCAGTGTGTCTTAAAAGGAAAATTTAGAATAAGATCAGTGTGGGGGAAAGTGCAAGATTATCTGATAGCAGATGGAACTAAGTGTGGTTAGTACGTGGAAAGCAACAGTAAGTTGCCTCCAAAATTTGAAGATAAGAAATTCATTGAAAATGAAGTTATAGAGTATAAAATATAGAAGGTGAGATCAACCAAACATCTGTATAAGCAACCCACCTGAACCAATATTCTGTAACTGTTCGGTCTGAAATCACAGAAACAACATTATCACAAGCAGGGAGAATTCCATGGCATTGAATCTTGAATGTTTGAATACATAACATGTCTGAAAGTTAATTCTAACTCTGGGATGGCAAATGAATTTCATTTAAAATGACAATTATAATCAACTGATGGTGACTGCAGTGGGCTGCTTGCTGCTCTGAGAAAGAGTGTAAGACTCAGTCCAGATTTATCAGAAAAGAGGGCCATAATTGATATCTCCCATGCTATAGCATCAAGGAATGGCAGCAAATGATTTGCGGATCCTCTTGGTACTCTTTCTTGTAAAGGCTACGTTCACAAACTCTAGGAGATCAAGAAAGTTTTTTTTTTAAGGCAATTGGAAATGAATTGTTGGTTTGGTTCTAGTGCTAAAAAGTGAGAGTGCCATCACTATTAGAAACCCGTCTGGAAGGTATATCCCTGTGATTGAGATGGATTCTATAAGGAGGCATAACTAGATGGTACTAGCTATTGATGTCATCTGTCTAATTACCTTGGGTCCTGAAATCATGATTAAAATCAGTATTCTGGGTATTTTTTATTCCTCATAGTCATTTGCTTGATGGGAAAGACCATACTGATCAAGTATATATAAGTATTTAGTTTGTTTAGTACTCATATTTCTCATTATAAATTAACAAGTAGGAAATCTGTTTATAAATTGACTTAGGCACTGATGTCTTTAGAGTTTGGTGAGCCAGAATCCTTCCAATTGAGTATAACCTGCTGTGATCTCTGGTTGTGCAAAATTAAGTGTTTGCCTGTGAAACTGAAGACCCTAAACTAAGAATGTCCAGTCAAAATCAAGGCCTCGCCAAGTGGCCAGCTAGCCTCACTGCTATTGCATCTTTATTTTCTCCTAATAAAATTCTAAAATCCAAAGCAATGTGTTACCTGTATATTTATTTTTAGAAGGCACATATTTGATAAATTCTGTTATTTTTTGAGACTATATAAGTTATGGTATTTGTTGACAATTCAGAATACTGGCATTAGTAGGGGAAACACCTATGTGTATACAAACTTTATATATATATATAATACATACACACACACATATGCTTACATAAATGTAAATTAGTCTTAGAAATTTTGCTTTCTCAGTTATAAAAATTTTAATATGTACTATAAAGTATACTATTTTCAAACTTTTATAACTTATGTTCCCTCTTCATGAGAAACATGAAATCTCTTTCAATAACTTTATTTAATATCTAGTAAAAAATTACTAAAATTAAATAAAACTAAACAAAAAATAGTGTTTCATTTTTTAACTACTTATGCCAGTTTCCTCATTCTGTTACACTCCCTAAAGATGACTACATACTGGTGCACTTTGAAGACTGAATGATGACAAGACATTACTGTATAGCCCATTTTAAAGGACTGTCCTTGTAAAAGTTTCAAGTTTATTACTAGTGATTAATTTAAACCAGAATAAAGTAGACATGATTTTTTTTTCCTCCCTGAATACTTAATAGGCTTATAGAAATTCTCAATATGTGCAACTCCTAGTAAAGTTAGTGGCTAATGGCACTCTATTAATTAAATTAGAAGTTTGTGAGCCAGTGAGAAAGGACTGTACATCATATGAACAACAATACATGCCCTTAATGTTGCTTCACACCAAGTTTCAAGAATGGAAATATTGACTGTTGGGCTTTATATATCTGTAAATGTTTCAGAGTTGAGGAAATAAATCATAGAATCTTATAGATCAAAAACCTGGTGTCTTCTGAATTATAATGTTTCTGTGAAATATCCTTATTTGAGTCAATAAATACCTTTTATTTCTAAGCAAAGAAACTCATAGAATTTTGAGGGATGTATGAACCTACAGCTACACCTCCACAGGATTCTAGACTTGACAGATTGACTAAAACGGCCACTTCTGTTCATCAACTGGTTTGAACAAAGTTTTTCTAGAAGTGGTTGTTTGTTTAGGTATTATGCGGACACTGCCTTAGGTTATAATTACAAATATAAGTTATTAATATGCCTTCTTAAGACAGAGACTAACATTTATGGCTTTCAGAAAACAAAGAACTGGGGCTTTGGTACACCACTTTACTGTAGAACAAAACTAATCTGGTAATGCTAAGAGGACACATTTTGGTTCTCTGCTTTGAGCAATGAGTCAGTGGACTTTTGAACAATAGCTAGTGCTAGTATCAGAGCCTATTGATTTGCATAAGCCATTTAGGATATAATCAAGACTTTTACTATTGTCTTTTAAAACCAAAGTCTAATAACTATGTCAAATCTATCTCTCTTGCCATGCTTGAAAGCTTTATAAGTTATGAAGCACTTAGCAAATTTTATGCTTATTTAATTTCACTGTAAATTTGCATAAATCAGTGAGGATGTAATCATTCTTTTATGCTTAAGATTGAATATCAGGAACACACACACACACACACGTAGGGTGATATTATAGCCCACTTACATGTATGTTACTAGTGAGATATATAGTCTGTTCAGACGCACCTTTTGTCGTTTTAGCAATGTGTTCCCTTATCTGATGCCATCTAGCTCCTAATAGAGTTCTTCAGAAGCTACATATTTAATATATCCCATCTAGACAGTAAAGTTATTTCCATAAACCTATCCAAACTGTCTATTTAAAGCAGACCATATCAAATGCAATGAAATCTCACTCACTCTAATCCTCATGATATAGTTTGAGGAAATGCTAATTTAAAAGAACAAATACACAATTAGGATAAAACAGCTATTGAAAACCACGCTTGTCTCTCCTAGATTATTTTAAAGAGTAAACATACAGATTATTTTAAGATACTTTCAGAACAAAATTGTTCTGTTGCACCATACAATTATTTACCCAACTCTCAAAGGAAAAATCAGACTGTAATAGAAACTACAGTGTAGTGTTCTAGTGTATGTGTAATTAAAAAAAAAAAAAATCATATCATGGAGACTGAAGCATTGTAAAAATAATTATTTATAGACTAGCTTATTCCAAACAAAGTGGGGAATGTGGTGACATGTAGTTTTTTTCTTGATATTCCCTATAATCATACAATAATATACAAAATTTGATCATGTACAATTGAATACTGTCTAATCCTAAATCTAGAGTATTTAATATAAATAATGAACTTAAGGGGAAAAGTTATTAATGGCACCTAGACACTGGCCATCATGTGAACAACTTATTTCCCCCTCCCTTCTTTTTATGATCTTTTTCTCCTACTTCATCAAAGCTATTTCCAACTTCTCTCAATTTTATTTTTGCAGCTTTTTTCCCAATAAACACTACTGGGTTATCAGTTGCCAGTATTCATACCTTGAGAAATTTAAAAGTACCTCTGCTCTTTCTCATTCTTTACCTTCTTCCTTTCCTTCCTTCCTTCCTTTCTTCTTCCTATCTTTCTTTTATCTTTCTTTCTTTTTCTTTCTTTCTTTCTTTCTTTCTTTCTTTCTTTCTTTCTTTCTTTCTTTCTTTCTTTCTTTTCTTTCTTTTTCTTTCTTTCTCTTTCTTTCTTTCTTTCTTTCTTTCCTTCTTTCTTTCTTTCTTTCTTTCTTATCTCTTTTCTCTTTTAATTTTATTGGCATGAGAGCTTGGGTTTTTGTTTGGTTTTTTTTTTGACGAATTAGATAGACGGGAGCTTTAATGTATAAGCAGATTTGTGTCAGCATTGATCCCAAAGAAAAGTGGCCAAAAAGACAAACTAGTGCTTACTTTTCTCTTTTCTCCTGAAGTAAGCCTACTTTTTTTTTTTTTTTTTTTTAATCTGTTAGTGGCACCCAAACTACTAGATTTAAAGTCAGGATTAAATCTTAGCTCCATGTTGTAACTGAAGACTCTTTAAATTGAAAATATTGTAGGTAGAGAATGCAGGCAAGAGAATGATGAATAGCAAATGAATTGTTTGGAACTAATACGATTCTTCAAGCAGATGCTTCAAGAGTAATATCTGTGAATAATACTTTTTGTGGCTATATGTGTGAAATATATTAAAGTATTATCATTATTGAAGGTCTAGAAAAACGAACTAGTTTGAACAACTAGATTTCCTAATTTAACATATTCTCTATTGACATTTCACATATTTTACCTTTACTTTTCTACTTCATTTCACTGGTTATTTTTTATGAGAAGCTGAATGAATAATATAATTTATATGAGAACATTATCACCATAATTTAATGTAATGTCACATTCATAACCAGTGTTAGAGTTTGAATTGTAAATGGAATCAGATTTTAGAAGAGAATGAACATTTGTACTTTTGCTTCTGTAAAAGAGAAGAATATCCAAGAAGATAGATACATATTTCTTTTCTCTGTATTGGCATGATTATGAAAGGGGTGGATGAAGTAAAGGCAGTTATTTATTTAACAAATATTTATTGAGCATATACTAGTGTGAGCAATGTGCTTGGTACTGTGGAAAAAATTTAGAGCAATTCTGAAAAAATTTCTGAATTCATTTACAATTGGGAAACAAAAATGAAATGAGTAAATAAGCAAAAAATAGAGAAATAAATGAAATAACTATACATTTTGCTGAGTACTATGAAAGAAATGTACTATACGATGTGGTGGAGATCTTGAGGGGGCCTACTCTTCTTTGAGGAGGTGACATTTAAGCTGAGAACTTAAGCTTCTACCATTTTTAAGCCAGTGCATTTATATAAAGTCTCTCTCTTGTTAAGCCCTAAGATGGACAAAGTGAGAGAGTGGCATGGACATATATACACTACCAAATGTAAAATAGATAGCTAGTGGGAAGCAGCCGCATAGCACAGGGAGATCAGCTCGGTGGTTTGTGACCACCTAGAGGGGTGGGATAGGGAGGGTGGGAGGGAGGGTGATGCAAGAGGGAGGAGATATGGGAACATATGTATATGTATAACTGATTCACTTTGTTATAAAGCAGAAACTAACACACCATTGTAAAGCAATTATACTCCAATAAAGATGTTAAAAAAAAAAAAAAGAAAAAAAAACCCTAAGATGCTAAGACCCTAAGTAATCTAAGGCAGTGATTCAAAGTGGCACACTTATTTAAATAAAATAATTTGTGGTTACATACTGTTGTAACGTACTAGTCTTGTGGTCTAGGGCAAGTTACTTAAACTTATAAAATAGAAAAAATAATGCCAACTGGAAAGGATTATTCTGAGGATGCAATTATTTCTTCCTCTCAAATATATCCTTTTTTGCCATGTTCTCCTTATGCCATTCTCCACTTTCTACTTCCCTTCTCAGCTAAATTCGTGGTGGCTGTGTACGTACTGATGCTAATTTCTCTCCTTTCATTCTTTCTCAAAACCACTACAGTCAGACTCCATCACTCTCTCCACCAAATTGTGCTACTGAGGTCAACGATGACTTCTGTGTTGTTAAACGTAAAAGTAAGTTCTTAGTCGTCACTTTATCAATCCATGAGAACCACTTAATATCATAGAGTCAATCTTTCCCTTCTCCCTTTGGCTCGGTCCACTTGGCCTCCAGAGCCCATGAGTCTGTATTTCTTCATTGCCACTCTTTCTCAGCCTTCTTTAGTAGTTCCTCCTCATTTTCTCAGGACTCAGTCCTTGACCTCTTCCCTCTAATGTCTGTGTTTACTCTAGGCCTAATGTGAGTTGATACATGAATTACACCTAAATATATATCTTCAGCCCAAACTTCTCCCTGAACCCCCAAACCATAGATCCAGCTACTTACTTGGCATCTCTATGTGAAGTGCAAGAGACATCTCATGAATGTTGATATGTACAATTACGGACCTTTTCCCTGGCCCCCAACCTTCCTCTCCCGCACATTTTTTTTCTTATGTATTAGTATTAGTGAAAGCTTCATCACTTCATTGCTCAGATAAAAATCTTGGAGTTAGCCTTGAATTCTCTCCAGGACCAGCTTCATGAGAATGTAACCCTGTATGCAGTCACATAGGGCTCCACACTCAGAAAGGCTCTGTGCTTGGTTTAGTGTTTTGCTCTCCCTGTATTAAAGTTCTTAAAATTTTTCAACAAGAACCGCACCTTTTCATTTTTCACTGAGCCCTACAAATGTTGTTTCTGTCCTGGTCCTCTCTTACACTCTATGTTCAACTGTCCATACATCCACTGTCGTCCCTTGCTTGAGTTAAATGGACAGCATCCAAACTAGTCTTTCTGCCTCAAATTTTGTCTCCCTTTAGTCTAGTTTCAATACAGCAGCCAGAGTGATCCTGTGTGTGTGTGTGTGTCTATGTATTACATGTCAGATTATATTCCTCCACAGTTTAAAATCATCTAATGACTTTGATGGCATCCCACCTTGTTCAGCATAAATACAGTTATCAAAAAGGTCCTCCACAATCTGATCTCCTGTAATGGTTGACCTCATTTGCCATTCCTCTCCCCTCATTCTGCCCCATGTTATGAACAGTCTTCACCTCAGGTCTTTGCTTTGCTGTTTCCGTAGCCTGGAAGGCTCTTCCCCTACTTATCCCAATGGCTGTCTCTCTTATCTACATCAAGACTTGGCTCACATGTCTTCTCTTCAGGGCAGTTTTCCATGACCACTCTATTGAAAACTGCAGCTCCTCAATCTCAGAAATCCTTTTTTCTCCTTATTACCTTATATATATTTTTCTCCATAATATTGACCACCAAATAACATAGCATAATTATTTACTTGTTATCTCTGTCTGTGCTACTACAATGTAGGATATATGAAAGCAGGATTTTTTTTTTCTTTGTCATTGCTGCATCCCACATTGTAAAGAGTAAGGGGCTAACACATAGTAGATATTCATAATAGCTTTGAATAAACGAAATTAAATGAGGCAATACATAAAGGGCATGCTGTTTGCTTTATAGTAAGCCCCCCCCAAAATAATAATTTACTACTAAATGTTAAAACAAGAAAACACTCATTTTAAGGCTAGATGAGATCTATCTTAGCAATTATGCAGTCCAGCTCCTTAACATTTTAGGTGGGAAAACCAAGTCTCAAAGATTTTAAGTGCTTACTCAACAGATATTGCCCATTCAATGTAAAGACACATCTGGTCTTGACCTCCACCCGAGGGATCCTTCCACCACATCAGACTAATTTTCTGAGCACTCACAGGCTCTTGCATTTGATTCTACTTGAATTATCAATCATGTTATAGCCTGAGTCCTTCTGACACTTAAAATGTGGCAACACCTGTAAGATGTGCATTTTGCTTGCAGAATTATCAGCAAAATATAAATAATTCAGATAACTTAATGCTCATTTGTCTTTAACCTTGAAATGATGAAAGATATTGAATAATGTATTTAAATAATTTTTAAATATAGCCACTATTTCTCTTATGTTGTTTGAAGTAATTATCTCATTAATCCTCTTAACAGCCCTATGAGGTATCACTATGCCTCGACTACAGGTGAGGAAGCTAACACTTAGGGAGGTACAGTAACTTTCCTGTGATTATACAAGTGGTAAATAAAATCTGAACTTAAAATTATGCTCCCTTACTCTAGAACCTTGCATTTTAAAAATGACAATATACAAAATAGATTTGCTCCACTTAAACATACAGATTTCCTACTAAAAGAGTCATGTACCACAGTGTTCATTGCAGCTCTATTTACAATAGCCAGGACATGGAAGCAACCTAAGTGTCCATCGACAGATGAATGGATAAAGAAGATGTGGCACATATATACAGTGGAATATTACTCAGCCATAAAAAGAAACGAAATTGAGTTATTTGTAGTGAGGTGGATGGACCTAGAGTCTGTCATACAGAGTGAAGCAAGTCAGAAAAACAAATACCGTATGCTAATATATATATGGAATCTAAAAAAAAAAAATGGTTATGAAGAACCTAGGGGCAGGACAGGAATAATGACACAGATGTAGAGAATGGACTTGAGGACATGGGGAGGGGGAAGGGTAAGCTGGGACGAAGTGAGAGAGTGGCATGGACCAATATATACTACCAAATGTAAAATAGATAGCTAGTGGGAAGCAGCCGCATAGCACAGGGAGATCATCTCGGTGCTTTGTGACCACCTAGAGGGGTGGGATAGGGAGGGTGGGAGGGAGGCTCAAGACAGAGGGGACATGGGGATATATGTATAGCTGATTCACTTTGTTATAAAGCAGAAACTAACACACCATTGTAAAGTAATTATACTCCAATAAAGATGTTTAAAAAATAAAAATAAATAAATTAATTAATTTTTAAAAAAGGATTTTTTAAATGCATGTATATATAATGTGTGTTTCATCATGAAAATGAGTTAAATTCATGTAACCTAAGATTGGAAAACAGGTCTGCTCTATCTCAAATCTAGACAATTTTTAAAAAACTTTTCTCCAGTGAGTCTGTGCTGTAGAGGTCTCCCTCAGAAAACCAGGAAGTTTTTTGCTTCTTTTTTAATGTGTCATTGGAGAATTTCAAACCTTTCTAGCTATCACCTTTCGAGTGTGATGAGTGTGGTGAGTCACAGCTCCACTCTAGACTTATTTTTAGTTTGTTATTATCATCTCAGTTGAGAGCTGTGATTCCCCCAACGTCTCAGTGTCAACATTGTGCTAGAGGGAATATCTTAACCATAACTTAAAATACAGAGGGATCCAGAAATATTACTTGTCAGCTGGAACTGAGAAGTCACTTCAAATACAAATTACTACAACTAATAGTATAAAGTGTATATACATATATTTTATATATATATATATATATATATATTTTTTTTTTTTTTGGCCACATGGCACGGCTTGTGGGATCTTAGTTCCCCACCCAGGGATTGAACCCAGGCCCTCGGCAGTGAAAGCGCCGAGTCTTAACCACTGGACCGCCAGGGAACTCCCTAAAATATATTTTTAAATGTTGGCTCAGGATACTCTTGTTTCTTACTCATTTGTCAGGTCAAAATAGGATTTAATATTAACCAGCTTATTTATTAAAATAGACTTAGGATGACTTTGTGAAATCATGTTCTTGTTTTGTTATATAAATGACTTGTTCCATTTGTGCATGTGTGAGCATCCAGGTTGAGGGTGGAGACTGGGAGGAATGAGAGAGCAACACTTATTTTTGTTTTCGGGCCTAGCATTGATAGAAGAACTACAATTAAATTCAGTAAGTTTCAAAAATTAATTCCATAAGTGTTATGTTTCCAAAACAAAAATTCATATAGTTGAAGCAAAAATTCTTAGATCGCTGGATTATAGTTTTGAAGAAGTGATCATGAAAGTGAAGACTTTTGATATTTGCTGTAATTTGGGATAAAGTTATGTACTGTGACTACATATTAGCATGTAACTGAATTCAAAATAGTTAGACAAAAATGAATTCTTTACTGTTGTGATACTTTGTGAAACCTTATTTACTTAAATTGGTTATTCATTTAATTTTGATTTTTAAATCTAAGACTAGCAATGTTTTTTGAAAGATATTTTACACTAATATTGAGCTGGCTTTGTGCTAAGTCTTGAATTCTTTTAAAGGACTTTACAACTTTTTCTTAGGACTTGGTGATAACCAAACTTCCCTCTCAGCTGCATAGGAAGGCATGTGCTGTTATTTTTCCTGACAGGCTTATAGTTTTTTGTATTAACTCAAATTGGCTATTTAAATTCTTTTTGTTGTCATTGTTTTAATATTGTTTGGACTCAACAGCATATCTGAGTTTTGCTAATGGGAGCGCTGACATGCTGTTGCCAACACTGATTGGAGTAAAGCCAGTGTGGTCACTTGGCCAATTTCTGAATGCAAACTAATCACTAATTATCTGAATTTGAGAGCTTACAGGAGATTTCAGAATTGTCTATGCTTCGGTTTTACAGATGAGAAAACTGAGGCTTAATGAAGATGGCCAACTTGTGCATGATCACACAGAGAGTTAGTGGAGGAGTTGGGACTTGATGCCAGCCATGGGATGAACAGAATGGTCTTGTAGTCAAACTTAATATTGTTATTTTATGTCCATAGACATGGTCCAAGTCATTTTAAAGATTTTTATTATGGCCAGACATGAGAAAACCTGGATTTTATTTCCTATAATTCTATTATTCGTGTCTCCTCAAATTGTTTGATTTCTTTATGCTGAAATATCCCTATGGTACTAAATGAAAATTGGTTTATTTTTCTTTTAGAAACAAATATCTGTGGTCAATTATTATAAAGAAGAAAGGACTTCTTTTGAAATGTTTGAGATTTAGAAATGAAAGTTCAAATTGGGAGATTGGGATTGACATGTATACACTACTATGTATAAAATAGATAACTAATGAGATCCTACTGTATAGCACAGGGAACTCTACTCAGTGCTCTGTGGTGACCTAAAAGGGAAGGAAATCCAAAAAAGAGGGGATATATGTATATGTATAGCTGATTCACTTTGCTGTACAGCAGAAACTAACACAACACTGTAAAGCAACTATACTCCAATAAAAATTTAAAAAAAAAAAGAAAGTTCACCAATAGAAATAGAAAGTTTACCAATCATTAATGGCAAAGGTGTCACTGGTCTAGTTAAATATGAAGCATATACAAAATAAGGCAGCTGTTCTGTTAATCCTATTCAAATAATCTAATAATCTTATCCTTCCAATAGTCCCAATAGGCTAATTTATTAACAAAAATCAAGCAGTATCAGTAGCTTTCCAGTCAAATATTAAAATAACTCAGAATAATATCAAGTGATTTGACTGAGAGGAAATATGTTTGTATGAGGTATGGTAGGAGAAAGTGGGAGAGTTTGTAAGGCATTTGTGTCAAGAGGAGCATTTATGTGAAACAGAACTTTTTTCAGATGTCTATGTTTGTAAACAAAACTGAATATGGATAGATTAGGATACTAGTTTCTACAGTATAAATTTTATTTTAGCACATTTTTATTACTTGGCATAATGACATGTAGGGTAATTTTTCTGTTGCTTTTCCTTTCATGCTTCACACCAAACTGCTCAGGGCTAAATACAGAAAATCATGTTTTATTTTTAATCTGAGCATTTGATTGAGGAATTATGTCATCTTACAAGAAGAGTATTTTTTCATGAAAATATGTTCTCTGATCTTAAAAGCAGTGTTGCTTTTCTTGAATTTATATATGCTTATGCAGCTATATATGTTCATCTTTAAGATTAACATAACATTTTTTCATTGATATTTAATGAAATTCTTCATGGATTAGTACCGCAATTCACAAAACTTTCATCGTAAAAAACTTTTTGATTAGTAAACCTCTTTTGTGTTAAGAGGAATTGAATTTTTAAATACTGATAAAAACAAAGTTGGCCCATTTCCCCCACATCCCCAGCCCCTGGCAACTACTATTGTATTCTCAGCTTCTGTGAATTTGACTATTTTAGATAACTCCTATAAGTAGAATCATACAATGTTTTTTCCTTCTATGATTGGTTTATTTTACTTAGCATAATGTCCTTCACATTTATCCATGTTGTTGCAAATGGCAGGATTACCTTCTTTTTTAAGGCTGAATAATATTCCACTGTATGTATCAATATATACCACATTTTCTTTACCCATTCATGGGTTGTTTCCATGTCTCAGCTATTAAGAATAATGCTGCAATGAAAACGAGACTACAAATATTTCTTTGAGATCTTGATCTCAATTCTTTTGGATATATATCCAGAAGTGAGAATGCTGGATCATATGGCAGTGTGAGGGAAATGGAGAGTTGTTATTCAGTGTGCATAAAGTGTCAGTTATTACTACATGCCCAGAGTTCTACCTTACAATGTAGTGACTATAGTTAACAATGCTGTATTGCACACTTCATAATTTTTTACAAGGGGAGGTCAAATGTTAAGTGGTTTTACTACATATGCAAAAGAAACAAATGAACCAAGGAATCTCTGGGAGATGTTGGATGTGTTTATTCCCCAGATTGTGGTGATGGTAACATGGATGTTTGCATATGTCCAAACTCATCGAGCTGTTATACTGTTTAATAAAGCTATTAAAAATAAACTAAAACAAAACAAAGCTAAACTAAAATCAGCCCAGTCTGAAGTCCATTAATAGTGGGTAAATCCTACAGCTCTAAACTACATAAAAATACAGAGAGATTACATAGTCCAGAAATATGTAATTCCCTCATAGAAACTGCCCTTCTTTCTTTACTTTTTGAAGGTATATGGATTTAGATGGGCAAATATATCCAGTAAAACTGTTCAAATGCCTCCTCATTTCACTCATACATATTTGAAATGTCAGAAAGGAAATATACTCTGTGGTTCTTTGAGAAATCACTTACATAGATTTTGGGGTGTAAGTATAAAATATTTGATTTTTTTTTTTTTTTTGCTGGTGCCTACAAAGAAGTGTGAATCATTATGATATAACAATATTTACTGTGGTCTGTTACCTTATGTCATGATTGAAATTGAGTTGGGAATTCAGGTTATTCTGGTTATACATTGCAATAGATGAAGAAATACATACTGTACATTTAAGCCTCTCTTTTCACAGGCATAACTTAATTTTACTATCAGAGTTCTGCTTTTCCAACTTAAAGTTTACCAAATGTTTATAGATTATTCCTTTTGATGTTGTATTGAATTATGACATATGTCATGTAAATACTGTTTGAAAATATGTCCTCCTTTCTCTGAATTTCTTTGTATATCCCAGTTATTCAAAGCACAAACTATGGCAGCTAATGTCTCAAGTAGAAATTGTATTATAGACTAATGTACCACAAATGTATAGAAGAAGAAGAATTCCGTTTTTATCAATTTTAGGTCTAGGTATGTAAAAATAAATCAAATTGACTTATAAAATACTTAATATAAATTAAAAATTTTATTAGGTGACCTGTAACTCATTAAAATGACAGAAATGGAACCCATTTAAAATCGCTATTCATGAAATATACATGTAGATATGGATACATTTATTTTAATATTCTTCCTTTTAAATTGCTATGCCTTAATATTCCTAGCCCAAGTGGTTTCCCAGAAGCTATTTAAAGAAAATAAAATAGAACAATGTCAGTTTGAATATTATTGAAGCATTTGTTCATGAAATTTTTTGCATCTCAGTATCTCATATCTTTGATTTTTTTTCTTTCTCTCTTTATAAATATAGAGGATTTTTTTTTTCAGTTCTTATTTAGTGTTTTGAACTAAATTTTAAAGTCTCACTCTGACTTCCAAAGAAGTGACTTTGGGTAAATCATTTAATTTTCCTTTGCTTCAGTGTTATTATTATAAAATGATTGCTAGATTACCTAGAGTTCTGAGATTCTTGATTTTATATTTGTTTCTGACTATCCCTTGGTATCAGATTTCACATATCCACTAAAAACAATCTATAATAGTCAACACTTGGCATTTTTACTATGAGGTTTTGAGGCTTTCTGACCCAGTATTTGTTACTTTAGAGTTTTCAAAATTTCTTTGAGGTCAGAAGATACAGGAAAAATAACTTATTAAGTGATCATAAACACCTCTACTTTTGTTTCTATAAGAAAATAAAACACACTTGAATCTTATAGAAAAGTACTGTGTTCATTAGTGGGAGTGAGAACTTTTGAAGACTATCAACCTTGGAAAACTCAGACAGAAGCAGGTATTTTTCTGTTTCAGGAATTAGGAAGGTTCACTTGAGCCTCCCCTAGCCGACTGACACCCTCTCCCATGTTCTTTTTCTTTTCTTTCTTTTCTTTTCTCCTCCCTCCCTCCTCCCCTTCCTCCCTCCTTCCCTTCCTCCCTTCCTCCCTCCCTCCCTCCCTTCCTTCCTTCCCTCCCTCCTTCCTTCCTTCTTTCCTCCCTCCCTTTCCCTCTTTTTTTTTTCTTTCTTGACATATTTAAGAAAATAAATCCCTGTGGCATACAAGTACTGCTTTGGCTTTAGGTAGTTCTTAAACAGAATAAAAAGTACAAGAAATAACGATAACCAAGACCACTTGAATCCAATGACAACAACAAAATCTTGCCTTGTTTATGCTATAAATATATGTGAAAAATGAGTTGATCCAGTTAAATACTTTGTCAATTCAGAGTGAAAACAAAACAAAACATTTTGGGAGCTTGCTGCTGGATGATAATTTGAAACCTAGAAAGTTACTTTAAAAAATCAGCAAAGCAAACAAAATCCTTTCAGAACAACTGATAGAGAAAACAGTTGCATACATAAGAATGATGTCCTTTATCTATAACTGAGGGCACAGTAGTAGGCCTGTGGGCTGTTGCCCACCTGCACATGTGTGTGGCTTGGAGTACAGAATGCTTGCCAGCACAGTGTCTCAAAGATTTTTGCATCAGTTGCCAACACTAAAATGGGGAGGTTTCACACACACACAAAAAATATGTATACATTTTCCTTTTGTCTTTAAAACAAAGGAGATTTATGAACAATGAGACCACATTCACACCTGGCAACTATCAACTAGAATGGAGTAAGAGCTGGCCCTTCTCCCCCCCCCGTATTTCGTACTTCACTGGGCCAATTCTTTCTGGTTCTCAGCAGAACCCACCTCTCTCTCCCTACTGTTTGTAACTTGTGGTCTGTTCCAGATGATATCTGATGTGTCCCCTTAAGCATGTGAAAAATGTTCCCCTAGTTTATAATATATACGCCATTTTATTTGTTTTTTTTTTTTATTTTTGGCCGTGTTGGGTCCTCGTTTCTGTGCGTGGGCTTCCTCCAGCCGCGGCGACCGGGGGCCACTCTTCATCGCGGTGCGCGGGCCTCTCACCGTCGCGGCCTCTCTTGTTGCGGAGCACAGGCTCCAGATGCGCAGGCTCAGTAGTTGTGGCTCACGGGCCCAGCTGCTCCGCGGCATGCGGGATCTTCCCAGACCAGGGCTCGAACCCGTGTGCCCTGCATTGTCAGGCGGACTCTCAACCACTGCGCCACCAGGGAAGCCCAACATACACGCCATTTTAAAATATGGATTGGTTTAATAGGATAACACATGTATGGTGTTTATCAAGTAAGCAGTTAAGATCAAAACCAAATCTCAATTAAGAATTTTGTCACACTGCTCTGTTCAGGTTATCCAAAATGTGAGAGTTAACAAATGTTGCCATAATTCTCATCTCATTTCTTTGGGGATGCAGCATCCTCCAAAACACTTGAATTCTCCACAATCCTAGTTGGCCAGATGGGCAGCAGGTTCTAAAAAGAATCCACTACTTATATTTCAAAAACACTGGAGTTATTTGTTTTTATATTTTTTGTCTCATATTTATAACATGAACTAACTTCAGTAAAATATTTTGTGCAAGGCTTCTTCTTTGATGATTGTTACCTATCACATCCCATACCTGGAAGAATAAAAACAAAAATAAATAAAAATCAAAAACACCTGGATACATACAATCAGGGACACAGTTCTTTCAGACAGACCTATGAATTCATGCCTGCCAATTTGTTCCAGGAGTATAGGCAGTGGGGATGTATAGTGTGAACAAGGAGGGCTCTTCCAATAGTGCTTAAAATGTACACATTGTAAAATTAGGCTTGTATTACTTAAAATCTTTAAAATTCAGCATGATATTAGCGTAAATTTTGGTTGTATGTTCTGAAAGAGGAACAATAGATCCTCTAATATGTAGTGTACTTCTCTGCACATTTCTGTTTGGTACTGCCCTCAGCTGATCATTAAAGTTTCCCTGGGTTGGTGGAAATGGAAGATTTCACAGTGGGTGATGAACACTGTGTGGAGAAAATCATTCCCTTTATATTTCTTCAGGAATTTGTGTCTAAATCCACATTGTCTTTTAGACAGTGCTTTCATTTGTCCCTCTCTGCTACTGTGGAGTGCTCAGACCAAAAATTTATATATATTTAAAGTGATGCTTAAGTAATCACCTCAATTCCTTTATCATGAAAGAGCTTCTAGACTGAATTCGTTAATGTTATTAGGGGGTAAGCAGTATTTTTATTTGTTTTCCAGAAACAAATGTATGATAGTACATTCCTCTATGTGAATCAGCATTTGTAGGCAGTAAACCTTTGTGATTAAGAGTGTAACGCGGCACTAGATTCCTGTGGTTTGAACCCTAGCTTCCACCTTTTCCTTAATATGTGAACTTTTGTTGTTGACTTGCCCTTTTCCAGCTTCAGGACTCTTCTATGCTAAATGAGAACGATACACACTATCCAAGGTTAGTAAATGTTGAGTGAGTAATGTTATGTGAAATACATAACACAGAGCCAGGTATATTAAAAAACATTAAAATATTCACACACACATATATGTGTGTGCATATATGTGTGTATGCTATATTTATGTTTTGTGTAGTAATTTACGTTTTACATTTTAAATAAACTATGATGGTAAGCAATTCTAAGAGCCATGAGGAGTAAAGAAACATGTTTCTGGAAGATGAGTACACTAATCTGGTCTTGCTCTGCATCAGGATTTATTTGTTGGCAGTAAGGTTTATACATGTCTCTACCTGCCCAAATCCTTGATTTTGTAGTAGATGAGAGGCAAGACAATTCCAGCAATAAGGCAGTAGAAAATGGAAGCCCAGAAAGCCTCCCTGTTGCTGAATGTCAGATGATATGCTTATTTCATACATTCAGATAAGCCTTAATTTATAGAATTCCATGTCAAGAACAACACTGTTAAATATAAAGACAGACAAATGTGCTGGATATTCCCCTATTAACGCTTCCTTATTCACTCTCTACCCTTGTGTACCTTGCTGTGTTCCTTGACAGGGGGCCTGTGTGGGCTGCCTCAGCTGGGCTCCCTAGCCACCCAGGTTCTGATTTGATTAGGACAGTGGGACCACAGGAGACTGACTGGTTCATAGAAGAGGTTGGGGGTGTTATTTCACTAGCTTCCTGTCTTAGGGGGGCCACAGTTTGTCAGTGGCTCTGTTCTCTGCGTAAGCAGTGGCTCCGTGGGTGGCCCTTCCCATCCATAAATCTGGCCAGATTCAGGCTTCTGGTCCCTTCAGGCCCAGGTGGGGGCGTGGCTTCCCTCTCTCACTGGTCCTGGTGTCTTTCCTTGCTGTTTTCCTTAACTCCACCCACTCCTTGGTAAACAGTCTCTTCATTGATATCTCTCCTGGCATGCTTTTTGAGTGTGGCCTCTGATTCCTGACAAGACCTTGACTGATACAAATGTCTTCAATGAAATAAAATTAATGATTTCTCTGTAGAGAGGAAGGAATAATAGATTCTTCTACTTCAGGGATCAATAGCACTTAATATCTCTATTTATAAAGCCAAGATGACTGTAACCAATTTGCCTGAATTTTTCTCTCTCTGGAATTAAGAGTTTCTACAACTGTGTGTATATATATATACTATCTTATTCGCCTAAAGGCAGAGTAATGCTGTGGCTTGCATTTTAGACAACGGGTGTGACAGCATCATGGAAAGTGGCTTGAGAAGGGATAATACTAAAGGTAGAAACATTCATTGAGAGACTGTCATGTAGCTGAGGTAACAGATGAGAGTAACTTTGACCAGATAAGTGAGAGGAAAATGTACTGGAGAGGAATAATTTAGAAGTTATCTAGGGGGTATTAGAGCACAATGGTTAGCTTCTTACTGGCTCTGTGACCCTAGGCAAATTATTTCACTTTTCTGAGTCAATTTCTTCATCTGCAAAATGAGGACAATAGTACCTATCTCAGAGTTGTTGTAAGGATTAAATTAATACATGTAAAGTACATAGTATAGCTCCTGGCACATAGTAAGCATTATATAACATACACTTTAAATATTATTAGTAGTATCTTTATGGATGTGGAAGGAACACGTATGGTAGAGAGAACGTGCATGGGATGACTTGCAGACATATGATTTGGTGGAGTGTGTGATTTTTAGTACTGAAGTAGATAATTTAGCAGAAAGTTCAGATCTTCACATTTTTCTATTAATTCCTATTAATTTCTATTAATTGTTTTTTCAGATTTGCACTGCTGCCATCTTAATGTCAGATGTTGTCATTACTATGCTCAAAACATGGCAAAATAAAACCCAAATTCCTTTGAATTCCAGGTGTATTCTGGGTATCTTCCACTATGACTATGTCTTACATTGATCCCTTTATATCCAGTAAAGTCCTCCATATTGGCCTAGTGGATCTTTCTTTCAGTTCTTTTCACCTAAATTGGCCTCTCTATAATTTTATCTGATTTAGTCTTATGTATCCTCAGAAATCTGTGGCTCTTTATGTTTTCAAGTATATGGTCTTAACTCCTTAATCTAGAATTCAATGCCCTTATTAGTTTAGCTCATCTGTTATATTGCTTTATTTTCTCATTGTACTCTATTATCAGATATTTAAAGACCCTTGAGTGTTTTGATTTATTTTGCCTCTGAGCCTTTGTTATAACTATTCCCCATGACTGATATATATCCTCCTTTCCTATATGTACCCAATAAAGTACCAATCATCCTGCAAAGCTCAATCAATCCCAGTTTCTCAAAGAGATACTCTTCATATTCCCTTTTCCCATTTTAAAGTTCTCTCCCTCCCTCACTTTCCCATGTTATGCTAAGTGAAGATCTATTACAGTATTTTTCAAAGTGTTCTTGTACTAGAAAATAAGTTCTCAGATTTTATAGTGAATGTCATTAATACAGCTTCTTGGGTCACCTGATCCAAAAGTTTCTGATTCATGAGGTCTGCATGTTTCAATGCAGATACTTATTGTATGATGATAAATGGTCAAAGAGAAAAGGATTGACACTGCCTGTCACCCAACCCCTCCTCTTGGTATGAAGCCATGACTTTCTCATGACTGAGATATCTGCCCCTGGGATGAGTGGATGGATGCAATCATCCCAACTACACTAGATTCATGACTTGAACATTGCTGAATTCTCAATTTCAGTTTCTTAGTTAAGGATAAGTTGAGAAATCAGGTCAGATCTTGAATGGCCAACCAAAAAATCAGAATATGTCACCTCTCATACACATACCTTCTATGCTATTTCCTGGTTTCATTTATCACATTCTAGTTCTTTCAGTTCTTTCTTATTTCCTCTCCTGCTTTTGCCAACATTTACTTGCAAAATTGTGCTGCAACACAGTAATCATGTCCTGTTACTGACTTTTGTTATAGCACTGTTCTTCTGCTTTATGTCCAGATACATGTGCCTGTTTTTCCTTCATCCATCTTCCCCAAGTTTGCTCTGTCATATATGTAGCGTACATGTTTTAAATTTAATTACTCCAAGGCTGCCTAATTGCTCACTTTCTCCCTCTCTCTCATAAAATACTGAGCAACAACATTTACAGCACTTATCATCCTTTCCTCTTTTACCAAGTTAAGATAACCATTGACAGAAATCAAGAAAAAAAACCTCACATCTTTAAATTTTCAAACAATTTACAAAAGATGACAATTTAAACATCCTATATTAGAATCTGAAATATGAAGACAAAGGTTCATGGCTGAAAAGAAAATATGAATGAATTTGTTTCCTGTGTATTTCCATCATATTTTTCAAGCAAACTAAAAAGAAAAAAATGAAAAAAAATTCTCCTGATAATTTTGATACAATAATGATTTGACTCAATAGTTCTGGGTTAGAAAGGTCCACAGAGAATTCCAGATTCTGGACTAATTTGCACTGAAGAAAGAAAATATTCTGACCTTCTCTAGATGGAAGGTAACTTTGATATTTTCTAAGTGATTAATGGAATGTGCATTTTTAACATACATCCCCAGTGATTCTGTTATAGCTGGTCCATGGGCAACATTAAAGTATCTGACTCTCCTGATTGTACTTTGGGCTTTGGGGAGAAAGAGAATGTTTTATATACTTTTGTATCACTCACCAATCTTAATACAACATTTCTATAGAGTATCTACTCAATTAAACATTTCCTAAATTGAATTGTATGGAATTATTTGAGATTAGGTTTTTCCTATATCTCTTATTTTCCAGGCTACTTCATGCTTTCATTTTTATCACATTCCTTTTTAGTTTAAGTTCTTCCCTCTTTTGCTTTTGCCAGCCTCCACTTTCGAAGTTGCATTGCAAATTAATTCTATTTGAGGATGTCATTCCAGTTGAGAATGTGTAGTAAGTCTTTTATAGTTATAGACAGCTTTGTTTTCTCTTTTTTCTTTGTCTCCTATGTGAGAAAATGAACCATTTATTTTATCACATCTATTAATCAAGTCTAGCCACAAGTCATTTAGTGAATAACTGTGGTCAAGCCCTTTATTTTGAACCCTTACATGTAGTCAGTCAAAATTGTCATCTGGCACTATATACAGTGTATATGCATGACTTTTTTCCCCTGGGGCTAGAGTTATCTAACACCTCACAAAGTTCACCCCAGGAGACAGTAGATGAAGTTAGTCTCTAAAGGAGGGGAAAAATCTTTTACCACCCCCAAATTTGTCCCTCTGCTTCTATGTCACAGACTTAGGACCCCTTTCTCCTTTATTATTTGTGGCAACTGCAAGCTTTCTGTTAATACTAATCAGCTTGCAGAGGGAGGAAGATGTATATACTTGTGAAGAGTGGGTGGTGGTGTGGAAATCATGGCGGGCGATTATACATTCCCGGAGTTAATCCAGTGCTAATAAATGTTCCCTGTATTTGCATCATGGCTCATGGTGCTGAAAAAATATTCATGCTTTAGGTAAATAAATAGACTTTAAAAAATAATAACACTCGATTCTTCATAGAACCTAGAATTATTGTGCTATCTCAACCCAAAGGGAGAAACTGAGTACCCACAGATGATAAATACAATCTGAGATGTAAATATGCCATAGAAGTTACTTTCTTTATATGCAGATCATGTTTTCTGGGTGTTGTCTCATTAGAAGTCCTGCCTCTATTCCAACACTGTTCCTGAAGGATAAAATCAGATTGAATTCTGTTTCTTCAGAAGCTGTATCTCCTTGTCAAGTTGCTTGATTTCATCAAATTTTAGCAGTAAGTTTCATTTTTTAGTCTCTTATTTTCTTGATACAGGGCACTAATATTAAAATATTAATAATAATAATACATAATAAAGGGCTAAACAAATTACATTGCAAACCGACTTCCCAAAACTGCTGTCAGAGGGTAACTTAATTTTGACACTTCAAAACCTGTCAGCAAAATACCTGAGGAAGAGGAAGCATTATGTTACATGTGGGAAACCTCAGCTTCCCTCCCCTTACAACTGGTTACTCTGCTGTTTATGGCAATTCCAGCTGCGTAAGTTTTAGAAAACTGTGCTTTGTGACATATGGCTCATGTCTGGTCCGCCAGTGTCTCCAGTGACAGGGGATCAATCCAAATAGAACACTGTGAATGGAAAATGCTTTTCTTTATATAGGATATCTTGGAATCTGTCTCTCTCCCTTCACTCAGTTTACTATTACCTTTGAAGTTCGATATTTTGGGATAAAAGCCATTTTTAGCATTTTAATAACAAGTAGCCTAGATATTTCTGCCTAAGTAGAATGCTGCATGCATTTGTAAAGCTATCACTTCCAGAACTGATAGGGGCCTAATTAAAATAAATTATTGCAGAATGCATTATTAAATAATTGCTGTTTCTTTCTTAATATATGTGATCAATAGTTATTAATGGGAGAGATGAAAGTAAGGGTGTGTCAATTTTTCAGACAAAAAGATGGTGAAAGTTTGTTTTGGTAATGCAATATGATTACATCCTTATAAATATCATTGTATCTCATTTTGTAAGCATCTTTGACTTGTACAGCTGAAACTGTCACTTATGAAAAGTGTTGTAATTTTTCTTTTTTCTCTGGTTAAGATAAAACCACAGTAAGTTGAGTGCCACAGAGTAATGGCTGACTGTTAATGAGCTTTAGTAGTTCTTACTAGATCTGTTTGTAGCACAGAAGAAACCACAGAATAGGAAAAGGTAACCTCATTCCTAGGTGGAGACAGCTGGCATTGAACACTTACAAGCCTAGCAGCTGGAGGCTGGGATTCAATTACCAACCTTTAGGGCTACCGATATATATAGCAGCTAGCAGTGGGATATACCCTTTGGTCAAGACATTCCATTTGATAAGTAAAATTTCAGTAATTATTATATGTGATGTTAATAATGCTCTATTGAATACTGGCTGTGTCAAAAAGCAATTCATTGAAAGATAAGTAAAAATACCAACAGACTCTACCCTTACTGCAGTTACCTTGCTTAGGTCTGCCACACAAGAGGGAACCTCAAAAGCAAATGTACAGGGTTACCCAGAACTAACTGGAATGTCACTTTGGTCTGTGTGTGTGTGTGTGTGTGTGTTCACTCTCAAGCTAAGAAAGGGTAGCCAACTAATCACTCAGGAGCCACAATCTACTCTGCCCTCTTTCACTTTCAAATTTATCATTCTAGTCACATATATGTTTTTATGTTTTCTGAGAAGGTCCCACACTTACCATAGTATTCCATAGGGTGTCCTTGATATTCCTCAGTCAATGAAGTCCTTGCTTGTGTCCCCTTCGACCACTTCCTCATAAATTTTGGTTCAGCTTTATATGGGTTACAGTGGTCCGTGGTAAATGGTATAGATAGCTTTCTCCTAACTTCAGTGCAAATACAGATTCTCAAGACAGTCTTAAATCTCTTTAGTCCAAGCTATTCCCTTCCAGGAAAAATAGAGGGGGATTTATGTTTTTGATAAAAATTTTAGATGTTATAACATCTCCCTTTTTCTCTTACTGAATTTAAGTACAAAATAATGGACTTCTTTGCTCAGAAAACTCCCTTCTTTTTAATGGTATTCTTGGAGTTAGGGACCATGACTTATTCATCATGTTATCCAAAGGAAGGAAGGAAGGGAGGGAGGGAAGAGAGAAAAAAATAACGAAGGAAGGAAGGGAGAGTAGAAGAGAGAGAGAGGAAAACAGAAGGGGACAGGAAGGAAGGAAAGATAGGTAGATGTAATGCTATCATTCCTACTCATATCTGTTTTGGTGACTATCATTATATTATCACAGGAAAATGCCAAACTGTAAACATCCCATCCTTCTCACTAATTGTTCAACAGTGTGTTCGTTTCCTAGGGCTGCTGTAACAAAGTGCCACAAACTGGTTGGTTTAAACAACATAAATGGCTAGAAGTCTGAGATCAAGGTATTGGCAGGATTGGTTCCTTTTGTTACTGAACCAGGTCCGTTTTCCCGATGCATAGCAAGCCAAACTCTGAGTTGCAGAGGTTTACCGTTTACAAGCCAGCCAAGCAAGGGGACTGGAGAACAAGTTTCAGAACTGCCTTCCGAAAGGTGAGGGGGTTGGGATATTTATGGAATAAGCGGGGTGGTCTTAGAGGTGGGGAAAGGTGATTGGAAGCAGGAAAGAAGGTGAGGTAATGGGTAACGGTAATCAGTGTTCTGCTCAGGCGCATCTCGTTAGGAGATTCTGCATATTCAACATGGAGGCTCTGAGCGAGATTGGGGGTGGAGTTTTCCGGCCTCTGACATCACCAGGCCGGTGTGAGGGCGCCTGCGCAGGCCCAGTTTTGGGGGCGGTGGTTGCAGCCAGCCCCAGCTGGCTCGCGCCGGATGAGAGCTGACTGCAGTCCTGAGAACCGACTGGCTGTGCGAAGCTGGGAAGGTATACAATTAAAGAGAAAACAACAAACAAAAAAACTACAGCGAACTTAGTGAAGGCAGTTTACAAGTGGAGGGGTTTTAACAGGCTGTTCCCTTATTTGTTGGTCTATAAGAGGAACTCAAGAACTTCTGTTAGTTATCAGCTTCTGGTGACACTGTGTGGCGCAGGTTCACTTCGGAGGGCTCTGAGGAGGAGTCAGTTCTGTGCTTCTCCCCTAGCTTCTGCTGGTTTGCTGGTAAGCTTTGGTGTTTTGTGGTTTGGCTGGCTACGTCATCTCTCATCTCTTCCTTCATGTCCACGTGGGAAAGCTTTCAGGGTTTTCAGAGTCCTGTTAATAGCAATTTTATTTTAAAAGCATTAGGGAGCCACTGAAGGTTCTTAAGAGGTCGATACGGTCATTTTGAAATATCACTAGTGTGCCGTCTGGAGATGCAATTGGAAAGGGGCCATCAGTGAGGCTGCTTTTGCAGTAGTCAGGGAGAGATGGTAGTGGCTTG
The DNA here is from genome assembly GCF_965194825.1 of Balaenoptera physalus. Classification (NCBI taxonomy): domain Eukaryota; kingdom Metazoa; phylum Chordata; class Mammalia; order Artiodactyla; family Balaenopteridae; genus Balaenoptera; species Balaenoptera physalus. The sequence continues at coordinate 52,717,653 of NC_138883.1, forward strand.
GGCGGGGGTGTATGGTGAAGGTGGAGGGAGGGTGCCGATTAAGAGGGTAAAATCAACAACACTTTATAATTAGGGCAGAGGTGAATTCTAGGTGTCTAGTATAAGCAACTTTTTTGATAGTATTGCCATTTCAGTGACATAGGAAATGCTCAAATAAGACTTTTTTTTTTTTTTTTGAAGGGAGAGTGTTGAGTCATGAGTTCAATTTTGGATATATTGTAATATAAAGATATTCAAGACAAACTGTCAAGTAGATAGCTGGATATATGGGCCTGGAGAGCTTGTCCAAGGTCTGTGTTGGCAATATGAATTTGTGAGCAATGAAAGAGATGGTAGATGGGCCAAGCCATGACTTAATGTACATGTACTATAGAATAAAAATGAATGAGAAGAGGCCTGAGTAGCACAGGAAATAGTCTTGCCATGTTTGACTCTTTTTTTAAAGATAACCAAATTGATATGGGCCAAAGGCCCCACCTCCCAATATAAATGACCAATGGGAAAATGTGATCATACTAGGAGAGGATTTCTTCAGTTTTGGTAAGCACGATGGGAAGCTTTTCTTGAGAAGTACCATTGAGAGCTTTAGGCAAACTCTTCCAAAAAGTATAAAAGCCCTTATCTCCACAGCACACTGTTAGTTGTCTCTACCTCAGGAATAATAAAAAGTCACATATTTTAACCTGATACATTATATGAAGAAAAAAATTAGAGACAAATGTCATGTCAATAAGTCAAATGTTTTTGATTTGAGGTTTTCATGAATATATGCATAAATATATCATGTCAAAGTCTTTGTCCTTATATTTCTCAGGATTAGTTATTTCTTGTTCTAGTTATTTAAAGAGAAAGTTTATTTCCAGAATTGAATTATGTAACCTCTGTACAAAATCCTAAGTAAAAAAGATTTTGAGAACCTGTACAGCTATTTACCATTATATTCTTTTTTTTAAAATTTTTTATCAAATAAAGTAGAAACAGAGATATTCATGTTTCACTGTTATTGTGGTACTCTAAGTTTTTGGCTAGAGACTGTAATCTGAATTATTATTGTGTGAAGCCATTAATTGCCTGTCATAATTTGATATACTAATGTAGGTCAGTGACAAAACACCGCTTAAAGGTACTGGTAGCTAATAGGAACATACTGACGTGAGAACTTGTCAGAAAGGCCTTTCATTGGAGATTAAGGAACATTTGATATATGTCAAAATATCTCTGGAATTAGACCCTCAGTTCTCTCGTTCTCAGCCCTTAAAACGGAGGCTTCATCTGCATAATAACGTTTTTGGCTTATGTCATTCCTCCGTTATTCACTTTAGGTTTTGAAACTTCAGTATTGAAAACGTCACTTAATAATTGTTCGTTTGGATATATCTTTGAAATTCCTACAAATGTTGGACTCCTTTTTAGTTTATGGAAGGGAAGCAAATACTACATGATTTGTGCCCTGAGTATTAAAATATAATTTCTAAGAATGCTGAATATAGTGATTAATTAGACAGAAGCCTATCTGAAATGCTTCTCTGTTGATAAATATACTTGTTATTCATTAGGTGTTTCCTTATTTTTTTTAATTTAAAAGTGGTTTGTGATATTAAGTAAATAAAATAGTATTTACCTTGTTAAGAAGTTATTTTTCCATGTTTATTTTTGAAAAGCACCAGCTTCAGTTGATATTTTCAGCAATGATTTTTAAAATTTATTTATTTTTGGCAGTGTTGGGTCTTTGTTGCTGCGTGCGGGCTTTCTCTACTTGTGGCGAGCGGGGGCTACTCTTCGTTGCAGTGTGCAGGCTTCTCATTGCAGTGGCTTCTCTTGTTGCAGAGCATGGGCTCTAGGCACAGGGCTTCGGTAGTTGTGGCATGCGGGCTCAGTAGTTGTGGCTCGCGGGCTCTAGAGTGCAGGTTCAGTAGTTGTGGCACGTGGGCTTAGTTCCTTTGTGGTATGTGGGATCTTTCCAGACCAGGGCTCGAACCCGTGTCCCGTGCACTGGCAAGCGGAATCTTAACCACTGCGCCACCAGGGAAACCCCCAGCAAAGATTTTTATTCATTTACTTAATCAACTGGCCTTAAAAAGATAAGTTTAGATTTGCTGACAAATTTGATCATTTTATTATGTGGGCAATTTACATAAAGTTTATAGTGTCATTTTTTACAAATGTTTTTCATTTCTAGTTTTTTTGTTTCATGTAAGTTACTGGGATGAAAGTTTGTAATGATTTTACTAATCAGCAATAATATTATTCCTCCATTGTTTCTTCCTTACATGGAGATTTCAGACTGCCAACAAAAACTTAATGCTCAGTGCTATGATCCAGGCACTATGGTAAATCCTAGATATGATTATCTAATATGATCGCTACAACAGTGTGAAGTAGAAAGTCATTTCATCCCTACTTTATACATGAGGAAATTGAGATTATTGTAGATTATATTCTAGTGTTTCCAACCCAGGAAATCCAACTCCAAACCCAATACTTTAAATTAGAAACATTAGAAAGATTCAACTCTTGTTGTTAGATACTCTTTAATTAGAGGAAAAAAATATATGTATATATACACACGTATATATGCATATATGTGTGTGTATATATATACACACATGGATATATACAGACATGTATATGTACACATTTGTTCATTATTTACCAAAAGCATTAAGCAGGTGTGGGAGAAAATTACTATTAAAAGAAAAAAATTCATTTTCCTTTGCTTGAAATTTTGACTGTTTTAGTTATTGCTTTAAATTATGTTGATATTATAAAATTATAATGTTGGTGTTTGGAGATAGATCCCTAGGAGTGTGGGCCAGTAAAAGTGGGGGTTGGTAAGATGATACATGAGTGATGACTTGTTGCAGGGGACCTGGCAAACTGGACAAAGCTAGTGACCTGAACCATAATGAGCTTGATCATTCATTGGATATTCATGTATTGTCTTATTTCCCATACAAATAAATTGAAAAAAGTTAAAATGAAATTGGGAGAATGTAAGGAGTTATTAAGAGTTTCACTAAGGAACTTGGGAGCGGGAAGAGCAGAAGTCTACATTAGCATTTTGGAAGATGAAAAGAAGTACTTGTCATACTTCAGTGATGATACTGGATTTCAATACCAAGGATGCTTACTGAGACTTTGCTAAGACAGTTGCTTAGAATTACACAATACGTGAAAAAGTCAACCTTCTTCAAAGTTGCAAACAGAGGTGGTGGTTATACTGCAGACAAAATTGGCAGAGCAAAGAAGAGGGTAGAATTGTTGAAGTCCAGAAACATAATTTAAGAAAATGCAGAGGATTCTAAATCAATAACAAAAAAAAAATGGCCTGACATTTATGGGGAAAAACGTGATGGATCCAGATAGACAAGTGTTTCCTTTATCCATTGAGATTAAAAGAATTGTGCAACTGTGAAGTGGAAGTAGAGAAAATATTACAGTCAGAGAGGTAGAGTTTGGCTCCAAATCTTAGAGATGAACTACAAGGTCATTTTAGTAGTTCTGGGGGGAAAAAGTGCTTACTGTAAAGATTGGAAATACAGATAACATTAAGAAAAAACAAAGATATCAGAAAACTTACTGCCCCGAGAACCATGATTGTTAGCATTCTGGTCAGCATCCTTCTAGACATGTCTCTAGACACACAGTTGCACCTAGTACATGAACAGGGTCATAACATACATGTTATTCTTAGCAATAATTATGGATTTCTTTCCATGTCAATAAGCATAGATTGCATCATTTTATACTGGTTGTAGGGTAATCTGTTATTAATCCGGTACTTTATTGTTTGATACTTATGTTGGTTCTATACTTTTTTATTTTTAATTTATTATTTATTTATTTATTTATGGCTGTGTTGGGTCTTCGTTTCTATGCGAGGGCTTTCTCTAGTTGTGGCAAGCGGGGGCCACTCTTCATCGCGGCGCGCGGGCCTCTCACTATCGCGGCCTCTCTTGTTGCGGAGCACAGGCTCCAGACGCGCAGGCTCAGTAACTGTGGCTCACGGGCCCAGCTGCTCTGCGGCATGTGGGATCTTCCCAGACCAGGGCTCGAACCGGTGTCCCCTGCATTGGCAGGCAGACTCTCAACCACTGCGCCACCAGGGAAGCCCGGTTCTATACTTTTATCAGTCATTTAAAAAAATTAAGATTAATGGTTATACTTGATCATATGTTTTCCCTCTTGTGTGATTACCTCTAAATTACCTTTTAGAAAAAAATTCAGAGAACATCTTTGTAGAGATCTCCTTATATGTATGTCTAATTTGTACATGTAAAAACTTTACATTTGAATTTGAAAATATTAATGGCTTACACTTGCTGCCAGCTTTTGATGAGGTGACCATTCTTCTAATAAGCATTATTTTCACATTGTCACTAGATCCTTTGACAGAGGTTTGATTTTTAATCAGTTTTACAGATACCAGAACAGAGGCACAGAAAGATCATTTGCTCAGTGTCACACAGTAAATGTCAGAGTGGGAATTTGAACCTGGGCACCTCAATTCAGAGACCTTGCTTATAACCATAGCACTTTATGTGATCCACATTCTTCTCAAACTTTATTTTTAAAAATCAATGACATCAACATTTTTGTATGTAAATAAATTTATAGCTACATACCCATCTTTAATAGCTTATAAGTTTTCTATATATGCTATTGTTTCTGTGGTTTCCCTTATAAGTATTGTAGTGGAAATATTTGCTTCTGTACCTTTTGGCAATTTGTCTCATTAGTCAGTTCTTTTTAGAGATAGCCCAAATGTTATATATATTTTACATTTGGAATCTAAATTGGCAAACTGCTTCCTCCAAAAAGTGTACTGATTCCCATCTAACAATTATGGGGGTATATATTGCCTCAAGCTTACTCCAACATTAGGTTTCATTTATTTATTTTTTATTTTTATCAATATCTTTGGCAAAAACAAATACTTTAATGGTTTAAATTTCTTTTTTTTTTAAACATCTTTATTGGAGTATAATTGCTTTACAGTGGTGTGTTAGTTTCTGCTTTATAACAAAGTGAATCAGTTATACATATACATATGTTCCCATATCTCTTCCCTCTTGCGTCTCCCTCCTTCCCTCCCACCCTCCCTATCCCACCCCTCTAGGTGGTCACAAAGCACCGAGCTGATCTCCCTGTGCTATGTGGCTGCTTCCCACTAGCTATCTATTTTACGTTTGGTAGTGTGTATATGTCCATGCCACTCTCTCACTTTGTCACAGTTTACCTTTCCCCCTCCCCATATCCTCAAGTCCATTCTCTAGTAGGTCTGTGTCTTTATTCCCATCTGGCCCCTAGGTTCTTCATGACCTTTTTTTTTTTTCTTTCCTTAGATTCCATATATATGTGTTAGCATATGGTATTTGTTTTTCTCTTTCTGACTTACTTCAATCTGTATGACAGACTCTAGGTCCATCCACCTCACTACAAATAACTCAATTTCGTTTCTTTTTATGGCTGAGTAATATTCCATTGTATATATATGCCACATCTTCTTTATTCATTCATCTGTTGATGGACACTTAGGTTGCTTCCATGTCCTGGCTATTGTAAATAGAGCTGCAATGAACATTTTGGTACATGACTCTTTTTGAGTTATGGTTTTCTTAGGGTATATGCCCAGTAGTGGGATTGCTGGGTCGTATGGTAGTTCTATTTTTAGTTTTTTAAGGAACCTCCATACTGTTCTCCATAGTGACTGTATCAATTTACATTCCCACCAACAGTGCAAGAGGGTTCCCTTTTCTCCACACCCTCTCCAGCATTTATTCTTTCTAGATTTTTTGATGACGGCCATTCTGACCGGTGTGAGATGATATCTCATTGTAGTTTTGATTTGCATTTCTCTAATGATTAATGATGTTGAGCATTCTTTCATGTGTTTGTTGGCAATCTGTATATCTTCTTTGGATAAATGTCTGTTTAGGTCTTCTGCCCATTTTTTTTTTTTTTTAATTAATTATTTATTTATGGCTGTGTTGGGTCTTCGTTTCTGTGTGAGGGCTTTCTCCAGTTGCGGCAAGCAGGAGCCACTCTTCATCGTGGTGCGCGGGCCTCTCACTATCGTGGCCTCTCTTGTTGCGGAGCACAGGCTCCAGACGCGCAGGCTCAGTAATTGTGGCTCACGGGCCCAGTTGCTCCGTGGCATGTGGGATCTTCCCAGACCAGGGCTCAAACCCGTGTCCCCTGCATTGGCAGGCAGATTCTCAACCACTGCGCCACCAGGGAAGCCCCTTTCTGCCCATTTTTGGATTGGGTTGTTTGTTTTTTTGATATTGAGCTACATGAGCTACTTGTAAATTTTGGAGATTAATCCTTTGTCAGTTCCTTCATTTGCAAATATTTTCTCCCATTCTGAGGGTTGTCTTTGGGTCTTGTTTATGGGTTCCTTTGCTGTGCAAAAGCTTTTAAGTTTCATTAGGTCCCATTTGTTTATTTTTGTTTTTATTTCCATTTCTCTAGGAGGTGGGTCAAAAAGGATCTTGCTGTGATTTATGTCATAGAGTGTTCGCCCTATGTTTTCCTCTAGGAGTTTGATAGTGTCTGGCCTTACATTTAGGTCTTTAATCCATTTTGAGTTTATTTTTGTGTATGGTGTCAGGGAGTGTTCTAATTTCATACTTTTACATGTAGCTGTCCAGTTTTCCCAGCACCACTTACTGAAGAGGCTGTCTTTTCTCCACTGTATATTCTTGCCTCCTTTATCAAAGATAAGGTGACCATATGTGTGTGGGTTTATCTCTGGGCTTTCTATCCTGTTCCATTGATCTATATTTCTTTTTTTGTGCCAGTACCATACTGTCTTGATTACTGTAGCTTTGTAGTATAGTCTGAAGTCAGGGAGCCTGATTCCTACAGCTCCATTTTTCGTTCTCAAGATTGCTTTGCTTTGGCTATTCGGGGTCTTTTGTGTTTCCTTACAAATTGTGAAGTTTTTTGTTCTAGTTCTGTGAAAAATGCCAGTGGTAGTTTGATAGGGATTGCATTAAACCTGTACATTTCTTTGGGTAGTAGAGTCATTTTCACAATGTTGATTCTTCCAATCCAAGGACATGGTCTATCTCTCCATCTGTTTATATCATCTTTAATTTCTTTCATCAGTGTCTTATAATTTTCTGCACACAGGTCTTTTGTCTCCTTAGGTAGGTTTATTCCTAGATATTTTATTCTTTTTGTTGCAGTGGTAAATGGGAGTGTTTTCTTAATTTCACTTTCTGATTTTTCATCATTAGTGTATAGGAATGCAAGAGATTTCTGTGCATTAATTTTGTATCCTGCTACTTTACCAAATTCATTGATTAGGTCTAGTAGTTTTCTGGTAGCATCTTTAGGATTCTCTGTGTATAGTATCATGTCATCTGCAAACAGTGACAGCTTTACTTCTTCTTTTCTAATTTGGATTCCTTTTATTTCTTTTTCTTCTCTGACTGATGTGGCTAAAACTTCCAAAACTATGTTGAATAATAGTGGTGAGAGTGGGCAACCTTGTCTTGTTCCTGATCTTAGTGGAAATGGTTTCTGTTTTTCACATTGAGGACGATATTGGCTGTGGGTTTGTCATTTATGGCCTTTATTATGTTGAGGAAAGTTCCCTCTATGCCTACTTTCTGCAGGGTTTTTATCATAAATGGGTGTTGAATTTTGTCGAAAGCTTTCTCTGCATCTATTGAGATGATCATATGGTTTTTAACGTTCAGTTTGTTAATATGGTGTACCACATTGATTGATTTGCATATATTGAAGAATCCTTGCATTCCTGGAATAAACCCCACTTGATCATAATGTGTGATCCTTTTAACGTGCTGTTGGATTCTGTTTGCTAGTATTCTGTTGAGGATTTTTGCATCTAAGTTCAATAGTGATACTGGCCTGTAGTTTTCTTTCTTTGTGACATCTTTTTCTGGTTTTGGTATCATGGTGATGGTGGCCTCGTAGAATGAGTTTGGGAGTGTTCCTCCCTCTGCTATATTTTGGAAGAGTTTGAGAAGGATAGGTGTTAGCTCTTCTCTAAATGTTTGATAGAATTCGCCTGTGAATCCATCTGGTCCTGGGCTTTTGTTTGTTCGAGGATTTTTAATCACAGTTTCAATTTCAGTGCTTGTGATTGGTCTGTTCATATTTTCTATTTCTTCCTGGTTCATTCTCGGCAGGTTGCGCATTTCTAAGAATTTGTCCATTTCTTCCAGGTTGTCCATTTTATTGGCATAGAGTTGTTTCTAGTAATCTCTCATGATCCTTTGTATTTCTGCAGTGTCAGTTGTTACTTCTCCTTTTTCATTTCTAGTTCTATTGATTTGAGTCTTCTCCCTTTTTTTCTTGATGAGTCTGGCTAATGGTTTATCAATTTTGTTTATCTTCTCAAAGAACCAGCTTTTAGTTTTATTGATCTTTGCTATCATTTCCTTCATTTCTTTTTCATTTATTTTTGATCGGATTTTTATGATTTCTTTCCTTCTGCTAATTTTGGGGTTTTTTTGTTCTTCTTTCTTTAATTGCTTTAGGTGCAAGGTTAGGTTTTTTATTTGAGATGTTTCCTTTTTCTTAAGGTAGGATTATATTGCTATAAACTTCCCTCTTAGAATTGCTTTTGCTGCATCCCATAGGTTTTGAGTCATCGTGTCTCCATTGTCATTTGTTTCTAGGTATTTTTTGATTTCCTCTTTGATTTCTTCAGTGATCACTTGGTTATTAAGTAGTGTATTGCTTAGCCTCCATGTGTTTGTATTTTTTACAGATCTTTTCCTGTAATTGATATCTAGTCTCATAGCGTTGTGATCGGAAAAGATACTTGATAACGATTTCAATTTTCTTAAATTTACCAAGGCTTGATTTGTGACCCAAGATATGATCTATCCTGGAGAATGTTCCATGAGCACTTGAGAAGAATGTGTATTCTATTGTTTTTGGGTGAAATGTCCTATGAATATCAATTAAGTCCATCTTGTTTAATGTATCATTTAAAGCTTGTGTTTCCTTATTTATTTTCATTTTGGATGATCTGTCCCTTGGTGAAAGTGTGGTGTTAAAGTCCCCTGCTATGATTGTGTTACTGTCAATTTCCCCTTTTATGGCTGTTAGTATTTGCCTTATGTATTGAGGTGCTCCTATGTTGGGTACATAAATATTTACAATTGTTGTATCTTCTTCGGTCAATCCCTTGATCATTATGTAGTATCCTTCTTTGTCTCTTGTAATAGTCTTTATTTTAAAGTCTATTTTGTCTGATATGAGAATTGCTACGTCAGCTTTCTTTTGATTTCCATTTGCATGGAATATCTTTTTCCATCCCCTCCCTTTCAGTCTGTATGTGTCCCTAGATCTGAAGTGGGTTTCTTGTAGACAGCATATATACGGATCTTGTTTTTGTATGTATTCAGCGAGTCTGTGTCTTTTGGTGGGAGCATTTAATCCATTTACATTTAAGGTAATTATCAATATGTATATTCCTATTCCCATTTTCTTAATTGTTTTGGGTTTGTTATTGTAGGTCTTTTCCTTCTCTTGTGTTTCCTGCTTAGAGAAGTTCCTTTAGCATTTGTTGTAAAGCTGGTTTGGTGGTGCTGAACTCTCTCAGCTTTTGCTTGTCTGTAAAGGTTTTTATTTCTCCATCAAATCTGAGTGTGATCCTTGCTGGGTAGAGTAATCTTGGTTGTAGGTTTTTCTCCTTCATCAGTTTTAATATGTCCTGCCACTCCCTTCTGGCTTGCAGAGTTTCTGCTGAAAGATCAGCTGTTAACCTTATGGGCATTCTTTGTGTGTTATTTGTTGTTTTTCCCTTGCTGCTTTTAATATGTTTTCTTTGTATTTAAGTTTTGATAGTTTCATTAATATGTGTCTTTGCGTGTTTCTCCTTGGGTTTATCCTGTATAGGACTCTCTGCACTTTCTGGACTTGATTGACCTTTTCCTTTCCCATATTAGGGAAGTTTTCAACTATAATCTCAAATATTTTCTCATTCCCTTTTTCCCTTCTTCTTCTGGGATCCCTATAATTTGAATTCAGTGGGTTTAATGTTGTCCCAGAGGTTTCTGAGACTGTCCTCAATCCTTTTCATTCTTTTTTCTTTATTCTGCTCTGCAGTAGTTATTTCCACTATTGTATCTTCTAGGTCACTTATCCTTTCTTCTGCCTCAGTTATTCTGCTATAGATCCCTTCTAGAGAATTTTTAATTTCATTTATTGTGTTGTTCATCATTGTTTGTTTGCTCCTTAGTTCTTCTAGGTTCTTCTTAAACGTTTCTTATATTTTCTCTATTCTATGTCCAAGATTTTGGATCATGTTTACTATCACTGTTCTGAATTCTTTTTCAGGTAGACTGCCTATTTCCTCTTCATTTATTAGGTCTGGTGGGTTTTTAACTTGCTCCTTCATCTGCTGTGTGTTTTTCTGTCTTCTCATTTTGCTTAACTTACTGTGTTTGGGGTCTCCTTTTCGCAGGCTGCAGGTTCATAGTTCCCGTTGTTTTTGGTGTCTGTCCCCAGTGGGTAAGGTTGGTTCAGTGGGTTGTGTAGGCTTCCTGGTGGAGGGGACTAGTGCCTGTGTTCTGGTGGATGAGGCTGGATCTTGTCTTTGTGTTGGGCAGGGCCATGTATGGTAGTGTGCTTTGGGGTGTCTGTGGCCTTATTATGATTTTAGGCAGCCTCTCTGCTAATGGATGGGGCTGTGTTCCTGTCTTGCTAGTTGTTTGTCATAGGGTTTCCAGCACTGTAGCTTGCTGGTCGTTGAGTGAAGCTGGGTCTTGGCATTGAGATGGAGATCTCTTGGAGGATTTCGCCATTTGATATTACATGGAGCTGGGAGGTCTCTTGTGGACCAGTGTCCTGAAGTTGGCTCTCCCGTCTCAGAGGCACAGCCCTGATGCCTGGCTGGAGCACCAGGAGTCTTTCATCCACACGGCTCAGAATAAAAGGGAGAAAAAATAGAAAGAAAGAAAGAAGATAAAATAAAATAAAATAAAGTAAAATAAAATAGTTATTAAAATAAAAAATGAAAAATAATTATTAAGAAAAAAATTTTTTTAAGTAAAAAAAAAAAACCAAAAAATGGATGGGCAGAACCCTAGGACAAATGGTGAAAACAAAGCTATACAGACAAAATTACACACAGAAGCATACACATACACACTCACAAAAAGAAAAAAAGGGGAAAAAATAATATATCTTTGCTCCCAAAGTCCACCTCCTCAATTTGGGATGATTTGTTGTCTATTCAGGTATTCCACAGATGCAGGGTACATCAAGTTGATTGTGAAGATTTAATCCGCTGCTCCTGAGGCTGCTGGGAGAAATTTCCCTTTCTCTTCTCTGTTCGCACAGCTCCCGGGGTTCAGCTTTGGATTTGGACCCGCCTCTGCATGTAGCTCACCTGAGGGCGTCTGTTCTTCGCTCAGACAGGACAGGGTTAAAGGAGCAGTTGATTCGGGGGCTCTGGCTCACTCTGGCCGGGGGGAGGGAGGGGTACGGATGCTGGGTGAGCCTGCGGCGGCAGAGGTCAGCGGGGCATTGCAGCAGCCTGAGGCACACGCTGTGCGTTCTCCCGGGGAGGTTGTCCCTGGATCACGGGACCCTGGCAGTGGCGGGCTGCACAGGCTCCGGGGAGGGTAGGTGTGGATAGTGACCTGTGCTTGCACACAGGCTTGCTGGTGGCTGCAGCGGCAGCCTTAGCATCTCATGCCTGTCTCTGGGGTCCGCGCTGATAGCCATGGCTTGCGTCCTTCTCTGGAGCTTCTTTATGTGGTGCTCCTAATCCCCTCTTCTCGCACACCAGGAAACAAAGAGGGAAGAAAAAGTCTTTTGCCTCTTTGGCAGTTCCAGACCTTTTCCCGGACTCCCTCCCAGCTCGCTGTGGTGCTCTAGCCCCCTTCAGGCTGTGTTCATGCCACCAACCCCCGTCCTCTCCCTGGGTTCTCACCTCCGAAGCCCGAGCCTTAGCTCCCAGCACCTGCCCGCCCTGGCGGGTGAGCAGACAAGCCTCTCGGGCTGGTGAGTGCTGGTCGGCACCGATCCTCTGTGCGGGAATCTCTCTGCTTTGCCCTCTGCACCCCCGTTGCTACGCTCTCCTGCACGACTCTGAAGCTCCCTCCTCCACCACCCGCAGTCTCTGCCCGCGAAGGGGCTTCCTAGTGTGTGGAAACCTTTCCTCCTTCACAGCTCCCTCCCACTGGTGCAGGTCCCGTCCCTATTCTTTTGTTTTTTTTTTACAATTTTCAATTTCTTTTTTCTTTTTTTTTAAATTTTAGTTATTTATTTATGGCTGTGTTGGGTCTTCGTTTCTGTGCGAGGGCTTTCTCCAGTTGTGGCAAGCGGGGGCCACTCTTCATCGCGGCGCGCAGGCCTCTCACTATCGCGGCCTCTCTTTTTGCAGAGCTCAGGCTCCAGACGCGCAGGCTCAGTAATTGTGGCTCATGGGCCTAGTTGTTCCGTGGCATGTGGGATCTTCCCAGACCAGGGCTCGAACCTGTGTCCCCTGCATTGGCAGGCAGATTCCCAACCACTGCGCCACCAGGGAAGCCCCCTGTCCGTATTCTTTGTCTCTCTTTTTTCTTTTTTCTTTTTTCTTTTGCCCTACCCAGGTACGTGGGGAGTTTCTTGCCTTTTGGGCTGTCTGAGGTCTTTTGCCAGTGTTCAGTAGGTGTTCTACAGGAGCAGTTTCGCATGTAGATATATTTCTGATGTATCTGTTGGGAGGAAGGTGATCTCCGCATCTTACTCTTCCGCCATCTTGATGCTCCTCTCGGTTTAAATTTCTTTAAAAATTAGGTAGATTGAACAACATTGAACATGTTTATAGGCCACTTGTCTTTGGAAGTATATTTTGAAAGGCACTGACTCAGCTGTGTTACAGCCCGGACACCTTAAAATCTGAATAACTTATTTGGTCTAACATCTAATAGATATGATCTCATCAGTTCTGCAGAGAAAACTAGAAGAATTTCAAGCATAACATTTGAAGTTAGGTGAATGGTGCTGTGAGAATTTAAGCATAACAATTTTGTGTTTAATGTAATGGGCTATGGCTACAAGCAGTTATTTATATATTTTTATATATTTCTTGTTTGCTCAAAAAAATCAAGGAAATACTATTAATTAGAAGTTTGTAATAGAAAAAGGTTAAGGGTAAAAAATTAAATTTAAAAATCTTGTGTACTTGTTAAGCGTTGTGGATCACCCATTTGTTTTGCTACTACTCTGAAGATTTTAAGATTTTGTGACACTGTAGATTTCTCATATTGTTTGTTTTGTTAACAAATCCTAACATTAATAACGATGACAGTTCTTAGAAAGGGTATTTATGAGTTCATTTAGGAGAATGCGGAAATTATTTAAAGTTGAGGATAGAGTCTTGCTCGATGGCAAACTGAAGGAGCGCAGGTGATTGAGTGGGAGGTCCAGCCCCTGGGACCTGATGGTAGGGGATCTGGGAGATGGCAGGTCTAAGAGCCTTCCTGGGGAATGCCGTGTCACATTGCCACAGAGGTGAACCACTGAGATACTTACAGGGACAATTTCAAAACTTCATCCTCAGACAGATGGAAATTAAATTGTTTGAACAGAAATTTTGGGCAGTTCCTCAGCTCCTGAGTATATTTCTTTGAAATTGTCAAGCCTAAATAAAAAATTAGAGGTTGAGTGATGATATTTACCAATAAGTGCTTCTGCTTCACATTTCATGGTTTAGAAAAACGTTTTTACTTTGAATTCTTATGGTACTAAATAATTTAATAAAAATATTCTTTGTCTATGGGACTATAAATGATTGATAATTCTTTTTTTGTATTCTGTTCTTTCCCCCTAAATTCTAAAGACAAAGGAATGTCTGTCCTTTTTAAAATGAGGATGCAGCATGGCAAAATGAAAAAAAACTAATATATATAACACAATTTTTTTCTAGAATAAGACAGAACTGTAGATGAAACTAAACTTTGAATATTCACTAACCTTCACTGGGGATGTCTTATTTTTTCAAATGGAAATTAAAAATATACTTTTTATGGTTTTAGATAGAACTAGAGGTTGTCATAAATAACAAGCTGTGCACAGGTTTCCGGTGTTTGCTAAGTTCTTAGTCTATGAGTGTTGCCTGGTGGAGTCCGAATCGTTCTTGCTTTGTGATAATTGCTCTTCTGCCCAGTTCTGAAGGGGACTCTGGGTTTTTGTCATTATCACACTGATTCCTGTATTCTGGGGTTTGAAAGGCATTTTTGTGACATGCTGAAGATCTTGTCCTTCTTGGGGCTAGTCACAAGCAGAAGCAGTGATTTCTCAATGGAGAGAAACAATGGAGAAATTGGCAGGCCAGATCCTCAAAATCCTCTGCCTGCCATTGCCACTCTTGGAGAAGCAAATTGAAGTTTTCATTTTTGGCATATTCTGTAGTAAATCTCATTTGTTTTGTTGATTAGCTAGACTGGAAGAAATAATAGCTGCCTCTAAATACCCAATTTGTGATTAAGGTTGGAGCACAATGATGACACTAATTTCATTTTAGTTAGTATTTGCTGGGGCTTTGTAGTTCTTTCCAAGAAAGCTGAGAAGCTCTTAATTCTAGAGAAGGGTGAGTACATTTAGGTATACATTTCAGTCCAGAGGGTTTAAAAATGACGTAATTAGTACCTGTGGGTTCAGGAGTCCTGATCTCATAAGATGCTGTGATAGTTCTTGAGAGTCAGGAAGATTTGGTTCCAAGAACTTTGGAGGGTTCACTGACCACATGATATATAGCTTCAGACATTACTAAGAGGAAGCCATTTCACAAGTTTGATTTAGAGGGGGAAAACCTAATCAAAGGTTTTAAGGATTAAAGGCTGCCCCCTCTTGTAGCATTATAATAGTTTCTGTGCATCCTTTACTCTGCTTCCATCATGACTCAAAGCACATAAAGAATGGTACCATAAAAGAGGCGACTCCCTTGTGTTTATGTCAGGTTTTTTTTTTTTTTTTTGTACTGACAGTCTGTGGCCTAGCTGCCAAAATTTCTGGAGTAGTTTTTTTTGTTTGTTTTTTTGTTTTTCCTCCTAAAATTTACTGATTAGATAGAAACATGATTCAACCTTTAGATGGAGACCATTCAGGATGTGGCATTGGATCCAATATAGAGAAAGGAACTTGTGTATAGAATCTCAGGTTTCTACCTACTTGGGGAAAGCACAGTTCACCACAGTATTTAGCTTTAAGTGATAGCACACAGCTTAGTTCAGTCAAGTCCTTTGTGAGCAAAATATGAGATCAATGAAATATTTGATAACCTTTCAAATATTGCTTTCATATGTTTCTCCTGGAAAATACTGGGAAGAACGTAGCGAAAGGCTTGGGGTAGGAACATCCACGTAGAGATGCAGATGTCTATGTCAGACTTTGGGGCCCATGGTTCCTCTCCAGCACGCGTGTCAGAGGTTGTCAAATGCTGAATTTGAAAAGAATGTTAAGAACCTTAGATTCAGTGAAATTTATATTTTTTTAAATCTATAAAACATACTAGGGTCTTTGAAGTTTTAGCCTTAGGAATTAATAGGTGATGTTTTGAGATGAAAACAAAAAAAAATGATGAAATCTGATGAAAGAAATCTGATGAAATCTGAAGTTGTTAATGTAAAAACCTTAATTTAGTAATATTTAAAAATTTTATAGTTTCATTTAAGAAGCATAGGACACATATATGTCATTTTATGGAAGATAATTCAGATTAATATTTTGCCGTTATGTATTCGGTTTTTTGTAAAGTTAGTACCTTGACTCGAGAATGTTAAAAGATGACATTACAAGGTAATTCTTTTACACAAAAACATTATTGCTTTTATCATTGCTTTTAACTTTAAAATTTAAATTGCATTATGGCTTTTTTTGTTTAACTTTAAAATTTCATGAACACAATTACATTGTTATTTAATGTCATTTTCTTTAGTGACAAACGTTCTTCCATCTTAAATAGTATCTATTGCATATAACAGATACGTTTAAATTAAAAATTTAAGCAATTTAAGCTCTTTGCTTTAAATTCTTGGCTAACACTAACCTAAAAAATCATATCAACCTCTGTTATTTAGGAAAAATTAATAGCTGCTTTCTAGAACCAGGGGCTTCAGGGTTTAATTTTCTTACCTTACTTTGGGCTTTGCAGAGTCTCTCAGGGCAGCTCAATTAATTTATAACAGTGCTGCTCAACATGTGCTGAGGAAATAATACAAAATATTCAAAACCTTTCATATTCAGAGCCTTTCACCAAAGTCATACTGAGGTAGATATGATCTTCTTTTGATTAAATCCAGAATATCAATATGATCTTAGTACTTTCATTTTATAACTCATCAAATTAAAGATAAAAATGTATTTCCCTCCAGTGGACAGGAGTACACTATTAACCAAGTGTGAGGGATGAGGGGAAAGAGATAGGGAAATAAATTCACATTGATGCTGAAATTGTAGTTAATTCAAAATAACCAGTGGAATCAAACAACTCAAATGAGCTAAAAGCTGATTAAAAATAATCTGTAAATTGTTTGTGTATCAAGATATTGTCCTATTTGGGATTATTTAAATGACAATGACAGAAGGATTTTAACTATTTTTTGAGGAAATTGTTGGAATGGACATATAAATTGAACATTCTGCTATCTGCATGTTTCGATATATGATTATATTCATGATTGTAAGAATAATAGTGGGATGTAATAATATTTTTTTATTGTTTTGAAGTGTAGAACAAGTGTATAATTTCAAAAGATCCTCATAGTTGCATAGAAATGAAGTCTGGTAAACTAAGACTGAAGGAGATGTAAGAGATCAAAATAATGACAAAAAATTAGCAGTTAAGCAAAGTGGTCTTCTATATTCCTGCCTTATTCTTTTATAAATACAAATGATAGGGCAGATGCCAAACTGCTGTGGCCTGAGGATTGCAAAGCAGGTGCAGAAGTGTGACATAGAGTGGGTACCATTATTTCTGTTCACTAGGCTGTGAAGGAAAGGCAAGAGGAGGCCTGCTGATGAGAGGATAAATGTTGTTTTGTCTTCATTCTTTAATATGGGGGAGATTAAGCATATTTATGTTCTGTGAGGATTAACGTTGATTTTTTTTTTTTTACAGAAGAGATTAGACTGTTTTGAGAGATTTCTGCATATTTGGTACAGAAGTTAGCAGAGTTAAACTTGTAAAAGAGTAAAAGAACAAAAAGATAAGAAGAAAGAAAGTCAGTTTTTAGGGAAAATTAATTTTAAAAGAATGTTGAAGGATAGTAGAAAAATAGTATAGTATTGGTAAAAGTTACAGTTTATGTTGGAAATACAAACATTATGGTTTGTTTCTTATAATGTAAATAATTAGTCTTTGCAATCCTGAGATGGTGGTATAATATTGTTAAAATATTCTGTTTTATACTTATTGTTTTACACTTATCATTTCTTTTTACGTGTGGGTAAACCTCAGGAGCAGTTTTACTTTTTGCCTGAAGCTTGGTTTGACCTGCTAAGACTTTTCTCTTTCTCAAAACTCACCTCCTTCATCTTTTGCCCCTATTGTTCTACAGCCAAATCTCACTTGAAATTCACCAATGCCCTCCTGACTATCATTGGCAATGACATTTTGTCTATGCTCCTCCTAATTGACAACTCTGTTGTAAGTGACAGTTTTGGACAGTTCACCATTCTTGAGCATCTCTTTGTGTAACTTTTAAAGCACTACATTTTCTTTGTTTTCCTTCTACCTCTGAGTCTCTTTTCTTGGCCTCTCTGTATTCATAATCTTATGGACACCAATTCTCTATCAAGCATTCACATTCCTTACGGTTCTATCATTATCTTCTTAATTTCTGACTCTACATGCTCTGTTTTAGAGATTTCGTCTATTCTTTTGCTGTCAACCATCGACTACCATTTAAAAGCTCTAAATTTTATATGCAGTAACAACTTTTCAGTTGTTAGACAGCTCAACATCAGCATCTAAATCTAAAATTTTACCTACTCTCCCAAATCTTCATATTCTTCCCTTCCCTATCTGAGTTTTTGATATTAAAATATGTAATATAATGAGCCTAAGGCAAAAGACATTAGGCAAAAGAGTTGTCAACAAGAAGAGAGATAATTATAGACTATACCTGTAGACACAATACTTAATTTAAAAGTCGCATTGGGAGATTATTGTGAAAAAGGGAGGGAGGAGACGACTCATGTAGTATTTTAAATTAGTAACTCAGGTAGGAAAGAGAGAAAATAAGAAGAATGGAAGACACCATGCTTTAGAAGTACTGTTCACATGTGCTACATTGGAATTGTGAAATAAGCAGAAGAGACCAATTATTGGCAATGTTAATTAGGTAAATGTAAGATGTCATAGAAAACTGATAAATGTTTTATCAAATCAAGTAATCACTTAAACCAATAGAAAAATAGAAGGAAATTTTATTATTGTTTTGTTTGCTTTACAAGCAAAACTGATCCTGCTAAGAGAATGGTGTAAGCAGTAGTGTTAGTTCTGTTATCTCTGGCCACATGAGAGTAGAAAGGTGTGAGACATTCTGTCTATCTGTCTCTGAGTCTCTGTCTCTGAACAGAATCTAGAGTGTGTGAGAGACGATGGTGCAGGGTGGCTCACTGATGTCTTCACTGGAGCTTCTAACAGAGGTTCCGTGAGCTCCCTCTCTCCACACGAGCTATCCCAGGGGATCTGTGACCTGCGCCAAGAACATAAGTTACCTTGACCTAGTGGAGCATAGTGGTGAGATTTTACTGGTAACTTGAATTTCCAAAGAATAGTTGGACCAGGGATTTGAAGGATTTACCAAAGTACAATGCTCTTGCTTGGGGTTCTTAGAAGAGAGAGAACTCCTAATACCAAACTTACTACTGGCTAATAACAGCATGTCCTTCAGAAAACATGGAAAAAGTTTCTCCCTCAAAAACACTTCACATCTAAGTCCTCACTCTAACAAAGCCCTCTGTAATTTGGGCTCAGAGCCCCTCATCTTAAGTCTCTCCCAACTGTGAATAATGTGGAGTCCATAGTGATCAAGAGAGTATTTTCTATTTAAAAATTTATCTTTCACATATTTAACCAAAATATAGACTTCACTGTCATCTTAACTCTTGCTCCCTCGCTCCCACATCAGTCAATCCTCAAGTCCTGTCTAACAAGAACTCTCAAGTAGGTTTCTCCCATCATTTCCGTTTGCAGGGCTATACAGTCTCATGTCTGGAGACATCATGGCAAATTGAGAGAGTGGCACTGGTGTCAAGGTTTGGAGTATATTACAAACTATGTGGACCACATGTTCATGTAGTTATTTCCTAAACACTGCAGGCAGTCTCTTATAGACATGCCGTTGAACACACTGTTTCCTTTCTCTGGAATTCCTTTCACCACATGCATCTTTCCAAACCTAAGTTAAATGTCACTGGCTTCGTGAAACCTGTTGGAATCCACCAGGCAGATTTAGTCAGCTTCTGCTTTGTCCTGTTATGGTCTTTTCATTTCCTTCTGTTAGAATATCTATTCTGCTCAACGGTAATTGTTTTATTATTTTTGTATTATTTATATATATATTTATATATATAAATAAATAAATATATATATATATATATATATATATAAATATAAATAAACTGGACAGACCCAATAGGCTATAAACCCATAGAGGGCACAGCTCATAGCATTAATCTTCATATCCTCAGCTCATAGCCTTGTGCCTGATCTACAGCAGTTGCTCAATAAATATATGTTTGAAAATCTGTATATGATATAAAAGACTTAAAAATGCTCTTGCTGTTGCCATTGGAGAATAAGAAAGAATTTGTGTTCTTTCTCCAACAGAATACAGTGAGAATTTGGTTTGACTTTGGATATACTGTAACAAGATAAAAGAATGTCTCTCTTTTGCCCTTTTAGGCTGACCTCTTGAACCCAAAGCCAGTTTATTCAAATTAAGGGAGTTGATATGATTAGTGTTAGAAAGATTTTATGTAATGGGATTTGGTTTACTGCAAGCAAATTTGGATGAATATGAGTCTCTTGCAATATTTTAACATTTTAATTCATTGCTGACTCTACAGGGCAAAGGGGATCATAACCCTTAGTCCAATTTCAGGATGATGAATTGAGGTTTTCTCTAACAAGGCAGAGGATAAAACATGTCTTGTTTCAGATATAGTACTGCAAATTGCATATATATTTAAATTCAGTGCCATAATGGTTAATATTTTTGCTAAAATAGGTTAGAGTCCTTATAGTGATATATGCTTAAAATTATAAATTAATTATTAAATACCTACTCTGTGCTCTGAATTATGTGATGTGGAATAGATGCTGAAAATGATGTTCATCCTTGTAATGAGGTGCTTTCTATCAAGTTAGAGTGTTAAGAAAAAGGGGAATCACTGGGCAATACAGATTTCCTGGAAAATAGAGAAGAGAATCATTGCTAAGTAATCCACGAAAGTTTCAGCAACATTGGTCCAAAGATCAGTGTGGGAATTCTAGATGAGGAAACATCATGATCAAAGACACCTGAATTCTTAGTGCTCTTTATCTTCCCACTGATGTTGGGCTGATGTTACAGAGAAGTGGGATTTGGGGTTGGATAATCAGTATGAGGACCATTGACAGGGCATCTAAATGCCATGTGGGGTGATTTGGACTCTGTGAAATGTCATAGGGAGACATTATAGATTCTTAGGCAGGAATACAACATGATGAAAAAAGAAGTTACAGTATATTATTTGGGAAATTTTAAGATTTCATGGATTTGATAGGGACTGGAGACAGGATGGTGAATTGGGACAATGTTACACTGGTTAAGTTTGGAACGATTATACTGTTTATATTGCTGATCTAGTTATGGTGCTTTAACTTCATGAACTGTTTCTCAATCTTTTTTATTTCCCTAGTGTAGTCTAGATCTAGCTTCCAAAATTTTCACCTTATCATTGAGATTCTAAAGTACTGATCATATATTTTAATGCATACTAGGAAAAGTACATCTTTAACATTTATAATTTGGTAGAATATTTCACCCTCCTACAAGGTAGGTGGTAGGTTCATAATGACTACAATATATAGGCAATTACCTTTTCCAAGAATGTGTTAAAATACAGAAGAAAATAGCAGAAAATTTACCCTTGTAGATGAACACAGTGTGCTTACTGTATAATTTAAATGTTTTAAATTAAGTTACTTATTTGCATAATGATGCTTTGGAAAGACATGTCTTAAAAATAACAATACTATTCATTGATTTGAAATTAAAACAAAAGTAAGTATAAATCTGGAAAAGATGTCATGTTACTATATAATTAGATGTATTAATAAACATGTGGGCTATCACTTGTTAGGCTAAATTTGGCAAAGAAATATATTTCAAGGTAATGAATCTCTATTTTTTTACTTAACAATTTTCTATTTATATTTTGCAAGTGTTTATTGATTGTCATCAGTTTGTTCACCTCCATAATATGTATACAGTTGTATGACAGATATTTTAAAATAAGTAGCTTTCCTAGTATTACTTGTCTAAATTGAAGTTTAAATTTGATCACTATAGGAAATGATTTGTAGGAAACCTTGTGTGAAATATATCAGAACACCCAGATAAACACTACAGATGATTTCTAATGTCTTAAAACTAGGCAAATTATTACAGTGTCTAGACAGAGTCCGAAGACATGGTAGAAAATCTTTGATAAATTGGTTTTATAGACAAAAAAATTATTTGTTTTCTTTAAGTTTTTAAACAAACTTAAAAAATTATTTGGTTTATTTAATTTTTTAAACCAGTGAGAAGATGCATAACATGATGTTTAGTTACTTGAAAAAAATTAAAAGAATAGGACATTTTATCCCATGGTGTATTTTCCTTTAATAAACAGATATTTATAAGAGCCATTAGAAAATTATCTCTAATGATCTGGTCTGAGTAGCACTGTCATTGTCATCACCTGGGATGTTCTGTAAAAAGGCAGATTCCGGGGCTTTTCTGCAGACATAACAGTCTTTGTGTATACTTCTGACATCTATGTTTTAAACAAGTTCCTGGGGAGTTTATTATGCATACAGAATGTAAGAACTACTTTTCTAAATATATTATTCATTCTTATCCAGCTGCTGGCAGTTTTTTACATGTTGTTTGATACTGGGTATTGGAGAGTGGGATCCTGAATTTGAGGGTTGAAGAACAGTACTCTGCTTGGATATCCAGAAAAAAAATGGAAATAACTGGTTGTTTTATTATCTGCAAGTAGGCTTTTCTATCTTTCAGTTTGAAATTAAGAACAATGACAAAATATGCCCTTTTCAGTTCTTAAACTCTCTGAGTGTTCTATACATTTTTGTTATGTAAAACAAAGTATTAGATATTGGAAACTATTGTTTTTTTACTTTCACAACACAGATTTTCCCAAAAGAAAGTTTCCTGTAAGTTGGACTTATAATCATTTTATTTCCTCCATAAAATCACCAAATTTATCTGCAAATTTTATAGGATTCATAGTCTTTTAAATGTTAAATAAAAAATTCCAAATATGCCCATATTAATTTTTAAGCAACTGTAGCCTCTACTGATAATACTGCTGTTTAGGCTGAGATTGCTATCAGGAAATTCTTGAGATCATTGTTCTTACATGTAGATATAGATTTTCCTCTTGCCTTTAATTAAAACAAACTTTTTGCCTCCACTCCAAATGTATTACAAACAAATGCTGAATTCACAAATGGGGATGATCTCCAATTTGAAGCTAGTCACAGTAATCTCCTTGATGACAAGAAGCATATATTATCTAAGTATTTCTCATTACCAAAAGAATTTTTGCATACAGTGGGTTTCCAATGATATGTAAGTCAATGAATGCTAGTCAAGTTTTATAGGCCCATGTGTCACTGAAGTCGGAGAAAATTATATTATGGAATTTGGGCAGTTTCATCAGAAGTCTATCTTGAATCAGAATTTTATACTTAGACACCAGTGATTTATGGCCTTCATCAGTGGCTTAATTCAGTGATTATCTTTTGCTCATATTAATACAGGAGTCTATAAATATTGAAAATTAAGTTGGTGTTCAATTCCTGATAACCAAATCTTCCTATTCTTTAGCTCCCTAGTTACACCACAGGACTTAAAAAATTAATAGAAAAATGACAATGTCTTTAATTCACATTCCTTTTTCCTTTCTGATGGTCTTTCTTTTGCACTACCTAGTTTTTGGACAACATCCCTTACTATATTAAATTTTGGATTTCAGAGAGGAAGGGAACTATCACATTTTAACAATCAAGTTTTATCATTGGTCTTGTAATGATGGTGATTTCCTGAATCACCAATTTTTCCCCACTACCCTATTCCCCTTTGCCATTTTCAGACCGTGTTTGTGACTGTAAGGTAAACTTGAAGTTTTCTGTCCGGCAAAATCTTTAATCCCTTGGGGATGTTCAAAGTGTTAAGACTGATGGATCTGACAGTGGTAAAGTCTGATAAGAATTGCTGTAACAACCATGATGATCAGGGGAAGACAGTTTGCTTATCTTTTTATGTATCTTGTCTCTCTTCTTCCTGACTCGACAGCTCCCCCCACGGTTCGTATTGTGCATTCA
Source organism: Balaenoptera physalus (assembly GCF_965194825.1). Lineage (NCBI taxonomy): Eukaryota > Metazoa > Chordata > Mammalia > Artiodactyla > Balaenopteridae > Balaenoptera > Balaenoptera physalus. The sequence continues at coordinate 52,741,234 of NC_138883.1, forward strand.
GGCTTGGCCTGTAACATTGAGGAGGAGCGCTACTCGGAAAGGGTCTACACTATACGGGAAGGAGAAACCCTGGAATTGACCTGTCTGGTCACAGGACATCCACGTCCACAGGTGAGTCCCGAACCGTGATATTGTGGAAAACTCTCTTTGACTTTTCTTGGAAGTCAAAAAGTGTATATTTTAGATGATTTAGCTAAAAATGTGTTTGTGTGTGTATGTGTGTGTGTGAAATTCAAGTATGTGTGCAATGCAGGATACGAGTAGTGACTGCTGAACATTCAAGTTTGAAGTATTCATGTGGATAAGACAAAAAAAAGAAATTTTTGTTTTGGTATTGTGAGAAATTTAAAAGACACTTCTAAGGAGGCTGTTAAAAAATACAACTACAAAAATATCTCAGTCAGATAACAATTCATATGGCAATGAGTTTATTTTAGAATGTGGAACATGATTTCATGATGACATAATTGCAGTGGAGGAAGCATTTGTTCTAAGAATGTGATGAACGAGGTCACATGTACTTTCCTTACTCCTAGTCATTATATTAATAGAAAACCTCGAAAAACAAATGTTTGCGGGTGCTGTATGAATTCAGGTTCTCAAGAGTCAGCAGCTACAGCTTTCATAGCTAATTTAGTAGCAGGAGCAGAAATTGAGACTTTCAAAGGGCACTAAAATTACAAACAATGAGCAAAGAAAAAGCTTGTAGGAGTGAAAAAAGGGGTTAGATATAAGATAGTATAGTTAGGCTATGTATCTATGATGTAAAAATTTAATTCAGATACAGAATATTCAGGATGTTTTTATTCATTAATTGCCAATTCTTATTGTCATATATTTAACCTGACTGGTTCAAAATATGGATTGGTATTAAACACAAACACTGTGATGGAAAAGAAGTCTCATTTGTTTGATAGACAAAGTTACATATTTTAAGTATTTGTATTACAGAAAAAAAAAAAGTCCAGCTAACACGACTATGTACGGGAAAGTAAAGAACAATGTGGAAATTATAAAGTCTCCCATCATTTCTATCTTGTCTTTTGGTCCTGTCATCCTTAACTCTTTAATCCTCAAGGATGTTTTGACTCTACAATTTTGACCCTGAAGAACAAATAAAAATAAGCATATGAACTTCACAGAATGAAGCAATAGATTGATAAGACCATAAATAAATTGAAATGGTGAAATATGTTTTATAAAACTTATGCTGCTGATAAAATGGAAAACAGTAAAAGTAATCTAGAAAAAAATTATTTTAAAATATTGAAAAATATTAAAATCCGTAGTGGCTAAAATTGTAAATTATGACACTTGCTAAGACCTGAAAATTTATTAAAGAATAAAATTGTCTCAATAAAATTGAGTTACAGAAAATTTGACCCAATATAATTAGACTTAGTAGAAAAAATGATTGCAAAACTAAATATATAAGCACAGAAGCAATAATTGTTAAAATATGATGTAGATGAAGCTGATATGTAAAGCATTTTTATTTTCAGATTTATGCAGAAAACTATAGTCCAATGAAAATAATTTTACTAAAATTAAAAGATGATAACACTAACTCAAGAATATTATCCCAAAGAAAGTTTAGTGTTGTTATAATTTGATTTTCTTAATTTATATACATAGAATAAAAATTCCAGAGTAAAAAAGTTGGGATCAAAGTAGGAAGGTCCGAGTAAACCTAGAAGAAGCCACAAGAGAAGACTCATTGATGCTCCCATTATTCCCACAATGAATGTACCAAGTTCTGCAGCTTCTGAACTTCAAATTTTACTTAAAAATGCAACTTATCTTTGTTTTTAAGTCATCCCAGCTGTTCCTCTCCCTCTATCTTCATCCTTGCATTCCCTTAATATTAGACATTTCTTATTTTCTCCATACATCTTCCCTTTCGTGATTCAGCAATCTGGATGCAATCTTTGAGCTCTGGCCAATCCAAAAGTAGTTCTGAAAAACAGGAGTAGGTTACTGCCTTATTTATTTTTCCTGAGAAATTCCATTTTTGGAAATATTTCAATGTGTTATGAGCCTATGAAAAATTTATTATTTCAGTATTATTATTTCTTCATTCCTAGAAGTAATTCAGGTGTTTGCAGGTGAATCAGTTTCAGTTTATATTGCATATTTGGAAAATTAACTGGGCCTCTTCTTTGTCAACAAACTGTATAAGGAAGGCTGACAGAACAGCTGGGCCTTTGCATCCTGTCCAAATACTAAAGGGCATGCTGTTGGCATCTGGTCCTGAGGATAATTTTTCTTGGCTGATACCATGAAGCTGGAATGACTTTCTTGCTCCTATGTCTAATCTGAATATGATAATTCAGTGAAAGAGAGAAGTTCCTCATTCACTCTTAAGATTTCTTAATCTGTTGCCTATTCCTGTGGCAACGAGAGTCATAAAAATTTCCATTTCTACAAGTATTCTAAGGCAGCATTTTTTTCTAGATTCTTTAAAATTTTCTTTAAAATAAAATAAGTGAAGAAGGTCAGTACATAGCAGTGGTTAAGAGCATGGTACTGGGACTGCCTGGATATAATCCAGGGTCCATCATGACTACTAGTGTGACCTTGGGAAAGTTCCTTAACCTCTCTGTTCTCTGTGCCTCAGTTTTCTTATCTATATAATAGCAATGATGCTAACCATCTTATCTATATCATAGACTCCTTTCAAAAGTTAAATGTATGTGTAAATATATATGTACATATATTATGTATATACACATATATACATATATACATGGTACATAGTAAGCATTATATTGGTACATAATAAAATATATATTGGCTTTATATTATTTTTAAGTAATTTATATTTAGACTCCAATGTCGAACATATTTGAAATAAGTAAATTTTAAAAAAAGGTTCTTAGCATTTCTATAGTCTAAATTAAATGCATTTCAATAAATTTCAATATTTTTGTGTTTTAATGCACTGCAGAGCTTTTGCATCTCTGTTAATTAGCTTTTTTTAGCTTGCAAGGACTAGAACTGTGTTCAGACTACCTCATTTAAGGAGGGCTTATTATAAAAGTACTTGGGAAGGTACGAAAGAAAGGAGACAAGGGTTTGCCAGTAAATCTACCAACCTAATATTACTTCTGCATATCCATAATTTCAGGATTTTGCTACCTACTCTCTTAATTTTCCTTCTTTTCTTTTTTCTTTCCGTCTTTTCTTTTTCCTTCCTTCCTTCTTTCATTCCTTCTCTCCCTTCTTCCCTCCTTCCTCTGTTCTTTCTCCCTCAATATTACCACACCAATAACAAATGAATTATGAATATAGTCCTCTTGTAAATGATTTAAACAAAAGGATATTTGACATACTGGACCTGTTTTCTGCATCATGTGAGAGACTCTCCAACTGAAACAACTAATATTTTTTCAATGTATCTTTGGATAGAATATGGGAAAGGGTTTAGGAGAAGTATGCAAAAATTTATTAATCACAAATTTTATATCAATGAGTAACTTCACAGTCCCCTCCCCCCCACACACAGTCTCATCCCCTGGTGACATGCATCTTTATTAAGGTCATGGTTACAAGGGGAAATGTACTCACCATAGCTGTTTAGGAGAAAGCTCTTATAGCCTTTCTGATCATTGATGTCACACCTTCAAATAGTTTTGTTACCATTACTTTTAGTATAGAACATGGAAAGCCTCTTTTGGTTCAACACTTTACTCCAAAACTACTGATACATTTTATTCCCAGTACATCAGCATTAACCAAAGATTTTTTTAAATTTAATAAAAATCCTCATGAATATAAAGGGTCATTTTTGTTCCTCAGGAGATCTGAATCCATTTGCAGTTATTTCAGAGTTCATCATTTGTTTAATTCCATGGACAGTCCTGATGCTTAGAAGAAACATTTATCATACAGTTCCAGATACTTGCAAAAACAACATTAGTCAGTGTACTTAATGAGATAATACATGTTGATCATTTAGCGGAGTACCTAGCAAAAAGTAAATACTTAGTCAGTCATCACCATATTTGTGATTCTATTATTGATACAAAATAATAATTTATTCTATAAAGTTAATAATTCTCAGCTATTACTGTCATCACCACACAATTGCAGGTAACCCAGTAGAGTAGGTAGAGTATTTCTTACTCTCCCATTGAAGTTGGTTTTGGTCATATGCCTGGCTTTAACTAATGTATTTTGAGCTAGCTGTAATCTGGGCCAGATGTAGTGTCTGCACTGGAACAAATTGACACACCTCTGATACTGGCTGGTATATAGCTAGTCATCTGATAAATGAATGCTTTTCAGTTCTCAAGAAGAAGCTCTGCTCTGCCCTGGGTCAGGATGAACTTTGTCACTCTCTGTAACATTATAGTGCACAGGGAATTTGATTATCTTCATAATCTACATAACATTATACTAGTCCATTATATTGATTATATCATGTCATTTTGACCTTTTGAACAGGAAGTAGCAAGTACTCTGGATGTCATATAAGATAGACACATGCCAGAGGATGAGAAATACAGTACCAAAATATTAGTAGTCCGTCAAATTGGTGAAGATTTTTGGAGTCTGATGGTCTGGGGCATGCTAGGACATTCCATCTCAGGTTATGAAAAAGTTGTTGCTCCTCACAAGCCCACCAGTAAGAAGGAGGTCCAGCATATGGTAAACTTTTTTGAACTTTAGGAGCTGCATATACTACATTTGGAAATACTGCTTCAAGTCACTTTATCAGGCAACTTTAAAGGCTATGATTTTCAAGTAGGACTCAGAGGAAGAGAGGGCTCTGCAGCAAGTCCAGGTTTTAGTGCAAACTGCCTTGCTGCTCAAGCAATATGATCTAGCAGATTTGGTGTTGGACATGGATGCTGTGTGGATCTTTTATTAGGTCCTAAGAATAGAGTCACAGCACGAAACTTTAGATTCTAGAACAAAACTAAACTTTCTACAGCAGAGTACTAATTGCTGTTTGAAAAGCAGCTCTTTGGTCAATAGGGAGTAGGATCCAGTCGATACATGCGCCCTTGGTCAGGCAATTCTGTAACATATTCTACACGGCTCCTTAGAGGGTCCCAGTAGAATGGAGCCCCAGTCACTCTCAGCAGTGACTAGCATAATAACACTTTGTTGTATTGGTTTTTCTCCTTCTCTGTGTCACTTTTCACAGCCCCCTACTTGGCTTCCCTGGGATTAATTCTGAAAATAAACTATGTACTTGTAATCTCTCATCTCAGATTTTCTTTCCTGAGGCAACTCCAGCATATGACAGTACCTGTCTCCTGGCCTCAAACCTAATGAGGAGTGTGTTATGCACCTAATCAGTCCTAGTCTCTGCCTCCTTGCTGCTGACCTTATGTTGCTTAATTCTGATTCAGAATTATTGTACTTCTGCTTTTCCTGAAGACTTGTAAAGGTAAACCACAAGAAACTAGCCAAGGTAGGATGTTTAATTAAATTTTGCTTTTATTTCTTAAGACTTTTATACAATATAATTAGCATGCGTGTGTAGTATATTGTCCTCATTTACTCTCCTCATCTCTTGAAAAATATGTCTTCTACTCGAATTAAATCTAAGCACTGAAAGTTTGCAAGTTCATTTGCAAGGAATGTCATGTGATGGAGATTTACAATATAAATACAGACTGAGAATTTGTTTGGTTTTGACAGCTTTGCCTCTCGTGGTCAAAATTGGATCTTCAGAGTGATCAGAAAATGGATATCAAAACAGAGTCAAAATAATTGAATATACAGACCACATGAAAGTTAGAAATTAGATGTCTCCTTTTGAAATCTACATATTTCAATGAAAAATATTATATATAAGAGTGATGAGACCATAACCATTATTTTATTACAGCAGTTGATGTGAAATAAACTTTTTAAAATTACCAGGGCATTTCCAGAAGATAGAAGGAAATCAATATTGCCTATCAATATATAATTGAGAATCTGTTAGTTATATAGTTAAAATGGATCATTTTACAGTAAATAGCTGCAATTCTTTTAATGTAGAAGTTCTGAATAACTACATAGACATTGATGATTTGGTTTTGTATTTTTATTATTAGAAGAATACTCCCATTAACATATTTTCAGATATGTATTATTTGACATGAGGAGATTATTAAGTGGTGGATATCCTACAATACAGTTTTTTTCCTTAGATTTTTAATCTTTTTTGTAGTAGTTATTGAGCTGTCAACAAAATCTAAATGGACTAATCTCAACATAGTCTGAAGTGAATTTTTCATGATGGAATGATAATCAAATTAATTGATCTATTTTTAGGTCTATATTACATATACTTAGATATATGTACACATAAAGATAAATTCATAATAAAGTGTGAGGCATTTGTGCACATTCAACATGTTGTAAATGTTCATTTATAGTTATATGAATCCCTGCTATTTTAAAAAGGTAGCATGAAAACAAATATAGTAGTGGTCTACTTGTAATCCTATTGAATCAAGTTTATCCTCTTCACTTCTAGCTATTACATTAAAGATGACAATTAAGAGAGTTGGATTTACTTGAGTTTTCAAACTCCAATTTAATGAAACACTCCATAGGTTGACTTTAAAACATTGAGGTTTGAAACTTAAGTTTAATGATTTTAATTAAAATTATAGAAAATAATACCTATCCACTTCTATGCTAAAGAATATCCTGTCAGTGGTAATTAATAATCTATACCAGTGCTGGTTGTAAACATGACACATTTATTTCAAATTAAGCTCATCACAGGCATTTCCTGAAATGCTCAGAGATGCTTCAGACAAAATCAGTAAGGAATAAAGCCTTTCCATAATCTGAAAAAGTTAACTTATGCTACACAAAAAAGTGCTTGTAAAATATGAGTATTTTCAGGACTGAAAAATGAGAAACCGTTACTAATAATGACTCAATTTTTTTTAGGAATTGCTAATATTTTCATTTTCTTTTAGTGCCAAAGTCTTAACAAAAACCTAAAAATAACGTTTATTTTCCTGACAGTTTTATCTGTTTCTACCCGCAAACATTGATTTCTTCCTTTTTCTGCTTTGTGTGGAACATATAGAAACATTATCCCATACAACCCAGTCCCTTCTTGTTTACTTACTTGATTTTGGCAGGTATCATTAAATAATGTTGGATAAGCTTGAGCAGAACAAAATCTTTAGTTAATTAGTATCTTCACTGTTGGGTGTCATAGGAATTCTGTATTTTTTAAGATTAACGTTTAGGCATCCAGCTATGTGCAGTATGGTGCTGAATCTAAGCGATCTTTTGCATTGCATTTATAATCAGAACACTTTACCATTTTGAATAACTCTTCACGGTGCCATCAAGAAGATGGATTGTAACCAATCATTTTGGAAAGAGTTTTCTAAAATAACACAAAGCATTACGTGTGTTATTATATAAAATGCATGTAAACACATTTCATGAGACATATAAATTCTACATCAGCTAATGTCTCATATTAGCCTAAAGAGTTCCCTAATTCCAAAATTGTGCAAGTGCCTGAATTGCATAGTTGTACATTGTATTAGTTTCCTAGGGCTGCTGTAATAAAGTACTATAGACTAGGTGGCTTAAACAACAGAAATGATTCTCTCACAGTTTGGAAGTCTAGAATTGTGAAATCATGGTGTTAGCAGGGCCATAATACTCCCTCTGAGATTCTGCATAGAATCCTTCCTTGCCTTTTCCCAGCTTCTGGTGGTAGCCATCAGTCCCTGGTTTTCCTTGGCTTTCAGCCACATCATTCCAATCTGTGCCTCTGTCGTCACCTGTGTGTGTGTGAGTGTGTGTGTGTGTGTGTGTGTGTGTGTGTGTGTGTCTTTTGAATGGCATTTTCTTCTTCCTGTAAGGACACCAGTCATATTGGGTTATAGGCCCGCATACTCCAATATGACCTCATCTTAGCTAATTACAGCTGCAACAGCCCCATTTACAAATAAGGTCACATTCTGAGGTACTGGGAATTAGGACTTTAACATACCTTTGGGGGCACACAATTCAACTCATAACGTATATTATTTGTTCTTTTAAATTAGATAGTTTATACCTTTGCTGGCCATATTCTGGGGCTGCTTTTAAAGAGCACATTAGACATGTAATGACTGCTATGCATCATTAATCTTGAAGGAATTTACAGTGCTTTGCCTACTGATTTAATATATTTGTTGTCTCTTCCACTTGTCTGCACTCCTTTCCCTTGTCCAACTGAGTGAGTGGCTTATTTATCACCTCTTTCATAAGGTCTTGCTTGGTCAAAGAGGCTTGCTTAAATGCCCTTTCTATATGATCCCAGAATATCAGGCCATTTCTTACCATAATACATCATAGGGTCCTGCTTTGGGGAGTGAGTGAGAATTTAGACTCTGCAGACAAACTACATAGTTTCACATTTCACCTTCTCTACTTTTTCAGCCCTATGAATGTGGGTAATATATTTAACCTCCCTTTCACTTGTTTTCCTCATGTACAAAATGACAATAGTAGTAGTAAATATAGGTTCTTTAAGGATCAAATAAAATCATACAAGGGAGGACAAAAATCTTGAATAACGATGATAAGGATGATAGAAATAATAAAATAGAATAATCATATTGTTTTTCCATTTCCTGTCTCTCTCACTGAGCTGTAAACTAGAAAGCAAAGGACTGGCTCTTGCATTCCCATTTTCTATCACAGAGTGAACGTATGTCATGATTTGCCTGGGACAGTCCTGGTTTATAGCTGTTGTTCTGGTACACTTGTTGATGTCATTGTCTCTCAATCCCCAAAAGTATCCTGCTTTGGAGGATAAACTATATGGGACCATAAACATAAAAGCTTTCACATAGAGGATCTCATTTATTAAAGGAATGTGGCAGGCATTATCACTTGGGGTTAATTGTTGAATATTTTAATTAATTTGGTTCCTTTTTAAAAGTACTAAATTGTGTTTGCCTGTGCCTATGTCATTTACCTCTTAGAATTAAGCATTTAAGGAAACCTTAGATTCACTTGTGTAGGCACTGTTGGAAGCCGCATACCTCAATGCCTGCAGGGATGCGTTAACTGCTTCCTTGGTGGTCTCCATGAGGACTTAATATGTCTTCTTATTTTATTACCCAGCAAGGATTTAAAGACACTTGGGAAATGGGGCCCAATAATATGAAGCTATTAAAGCCCTGCGGTCGGAGAAGAGTCTAACTTTAAACCCTCCATGCCACTTTTGACAATGGTACACATTTTGTTTTTAATTTTATTTATTTATTTATTTATTTATTTATTTATTTATGCATGCCTGTGTTGGGTCTTCGTTTCTGTGCGAGCGCTTTCTCTAGTTGCAACAAGTAGGGGCCACTCTTCATTGCAGTGCGCGAGCCTCTCACTATCGCGGCCTCTCTTGCTGCGGAGCACAGGCTCCAGACGCGCAGGCTCAGTAATTGTGGCTCACGGGCCTAGTCGCTCTGCGGCACGTGGGATCCTCCCAGACCAGGGCTCGAACCGGTGTCCCCTGCATTGGCAGGCAGACTCTCAACCACTGCGCCACCAGGGGAGCCCAATGGTACACATTTTTAATTACAGATATAACAGGGCAACCTTGGGATCTCAGTGACGGAAACATATTCTTAAGTATCAGACAGTTCATTGTATCAGGTAATTCTTAAGTATCAGGTAATTCATTGCTTGGAATTCGTTGCTTAAAACCAAACTACAAAGTCGTAACCCTATGTCTATCTAAATAATTTAGAAATGATGGAAGCCTGGTTTTCATCAGAAAAGGGAAAAAATTGACATCAACAGAAAGTAGAACAGTGCATGCTAAGACATGTTTGACTTCATATTGTCAACTGGCCCCAGCTAATTTTGCTGGAAGCCTTTGAGGGAGTATAGCCTTAAAGTTGTTCATATGGTGCAAAACAGAAAGCCCGTTCCTTCATAAGCACAGGGAATTTGGATGCATGATATAGGATGGATGGTCCATAGGTACTTTTTCTCACATGTGTTTGGAGCCCCTGCCTGCAGACCAGTGCACTCCCTTGGCCAATATTTTAGTTAACAAAACTGGTAAATACTCCAATATTGTGATGACTTCTGTAACATTATGTTTATCAGTCTGAATATTGCCAGTGGTTTGATTTGTTCATAGATTAAATTGAAAACTACATTTACTTTCTTATTAGACGTACGCATAATCTAACTGTACAACTACCCTCACAACCACTTGTCTACTTGAGATTTTGATTCCCTCTGCTCTTTGATAATCACAATAAGTCACACACTTGGCTTGTGACTATTTAACATGGCTGCTTAGTATAATTTACCAAAAAAATACAAACTAAAATTTTTATTGGTTTATATAATTCTATTATGAGTCTGTGTGGGGTGTGTGTGTGTGTGTGTGTGTCCATGGGCACATACTTAATACTTCTTGAACAGATGGTGACAGTTACTAGTGAGCTCTTATGTCACATGGTCATCAGTTAGGGTTGGACAAGGAAAACAGAAACCATTCTGATTATTTGAAACTCTAGGTTTAGAAAAACAACAAAGATTTACTGTATAGCACAGGGAATTATACCCAATATCTTGTTATAACTTATAATGGAATATAATCTGAAAAACAAAGAATCCCCATGCTGTACATCTGAAACTAAAAACAGTACTTAAATTTAAAAAAAAATCCTCTGCGTTTAGAACTGAGAAAATTTAATGAAGGAAATGAATTGCTGGGAATGGAAGTGGCTGAGAAGAGGGAGAAATACATGGCTTTTCCTTTTCTTCTGTCATTCAGTCTTATGCCAGTACCAATCCATTGTTTGAAACCATTGAGAGTCTGGGAAATAGATATAACGTACAAGTGTTTAGCCTCTGCTCAATGATACAGAGCAGAGTAGAGGAAGGTTTAAAAGTGGATTTATGAGCAAACTGGCCAAAACCATCCCTCACAGCAGTGGAGAGAGGTACCACCTGGAGAATGCTGGCTGGCTTTCTAGGCAGTCATCCACAGAGGGACTTTTACCTTGGTAAATAAGGCCACTTCAGGTTCTAATACTCATTTTGCAGGTTCATAAGCCTGGTTTTGTTAGTATAATGAAGGCAGATTAGGGATGAGTTTGCATTTTCCAAACTCATAAAGACAGATACACATACAAACAATGCAAAAATCAGGTTAGGCATTTATAATGAGAAATGCAATTGCAGATTACAGCAGACTGTTCCACCTGTAAATCAGTGTAGGTAAGCTGCAGATAAAGCAAAATTTTGATCAAAATGCCAAAATTTTAATGTGCAGTGGCAAATTGAATATTGCTCTTGTATAGCAGGATCACTCTCTCAGCAGGCAAACCAATTGAGAAGCCAAGCAAAAATCATGTTGGTTAGCAAGGAATTTTAATTGGGATAGCTGAAGGCTGTCTAATCTATTATGGGGTAGGAGACCTTAAGGCTTGAGTCCAATAGTAAAGATTTTCTCTCTCTTGGACAGTTCCCAAATAGTTACTACTTGCCAATTTGTCCTCCTAAAAGCTTATTTTTCTGTTCCCAAGGCAGACCAATTTCTGTTTTGATTGGCTCATTCTTTCTTTAGATATATTACCATTAATACATTCAATCACATTATAGTCAAGTCCCAGAGATGTGTTAATGTGGTGCTGACTTTGCATTCTCGCTGTTCTGAATTGTTGTGCTTAATTAATTATAACTGCCCTCTCTGAGGACAGTTGTAGTTCCTATATTTCTAATTTCTTTAGGATAGGTGAACCTTATTATTTTTTATAAGAATCCCAATACTCTGGTGAAACTTTGAATATATATTATCCTTTCTTCTGCAATTCATACATGTGCAGACTGAGCCTGGAGAAGTTAAGTGACTAAGTCAAGGCTACTCAGATTGTTAAGCCATAGAGACTAGATGGTGGCTGCCAGCCTGCTGACCTCATACTCCTACTCTACCAACATGTTGTGACCTGAAAATGATTTTACTTGATCACTACTTTGATTGGCTTTTATTATTATTACCAATTATAGGCATAGCCCATTTGATTTAAATTGTGATCCCTGAAACAACAGGATCAACATCATCAGGGAACTTCTTAGAAACACAAATTCTTGGGTCCCAATCCAGGCTTTCTGAATCAGAAACTATAGGGGTGGGGTACAGCAACATATGTCTTAATAAGGCTTCTGGATGATTCTGATGCATTTTAGAGTTTGATGTTCATTCATTTCATGGATTTATATAGTGATGCATTCCAGAAAATCCCCAAGATGCTCATATGTAACCCCAGGCATATGTGGGTCCTAGATATTTACTTACCTTATAAGAGGTACTGCATGCATGTTTTTCATTTCCACAGACTTTCCATTCTCTAGCAGGCAGGGACAATTCTTTTATTGTCACTGAGGTCCCCCTACTGATTACACTTACTGATTCTTTGGAGGCAGTTCTCTTTCAGAGTATAGTTAATATAGGGTAATACTAGTAGTTTGTTTTAGACTTACTTCCTTAGACAGAGTGGACCATAGTGGTTCACTACAAGCTTTAGGGAAAGAGATTTAGGTTCCACTTTTGACTTTGTCCCTTAAAAGGTTTTTATGAGGATTAAATTTCATGAAGTATGTAAGGAATTTGAGCGCAATGCCTGACAAATGTTAGGCACTAAGGTAGGTGCTAAATCACTACTGCCAGTATTACTATACTACACAGAGCACATACTGCTACATAAAACTACTGCTGTCTTTGACACCATGTCTGCTTTTCTTTGAATCACAGAGCTCATTTCTTTGTTTCTCATGGCCCCTTTATTTCACATGCACTCTCAAGAACCTATTCTCTTGTATTATGATCTCAATAAAAACATCAACAGTATGGAGGTTCCTTAAAAAACTAAAAATAGAACTACCATATGACCCAGCAATCCCACTCCTGGGTATATACCTGGAGAAAACCATAATTCAAAAACATACATGCACCCCAGTGTTCACTGCAGCACTATTTACAATAGCCAGGACATGGTAGCAACCTAAGTGTCCATCAACAGAGGGATGGATAAAGAAGAAGTGGTACATATTTACAATGGGATATTAAAAAAAAGAACAAAAAGAACAAAATAATGCCATTTGCAGCAACATGGATGGACCTAGAGATTGTCATAGTGAGTGAAGTAAGTCAGACATTGAAAGACAAATATATGATATTGCTTATATGTGCAATCTAAAAACAGGGTACAAATGAACTTTTTTACAAAACAGAAATAGAGTTACAGATGGTTATGTGACGTATGGTTACCAGGGGGTAAGGGGTGGGGAAGGGATAAATTGGGAGATTGGGACTGACATATGCACTCTACTGTATATAAAATAGATAACTAATAAGGACCTGCTGTATAGCACAGGGAACTCTACTCAATACTCTATAATGGCCTATATGGGAAAAGAATCTTAAAAAAAAAAGAGTGGATATATGTATAACTGATTCACTTTGCTGTACACCTGAAACTAACACAACATTGTTTTGATAAAACAACTATACTCCAATAAAAATTTTTTGAAAATTCAACAGGATATTTTAAAATTAGGCAGGCTTATTCTAAAATTTATATGGAAACAAATAAATCAAAAATATCTAAACATTTTTGAAAGAGTAGATTAACTTAGGATTTGCTCTACCATATTTTAAAACATATTATAAAAAATAATTAAAATAGCATGGTGTTGTTGTATGAATAGACAGACCAACAATTTATAAAGCCCTAGAAAAGAACCATATATACAAACAAACAATGTAAAATAAAGACAGTATTTCAAATCATTAGAAAAAACATATATCATTTAATAGATCATTTTGGCACAAAATGTTGTCTTTCTACAAGAAAATACATTTAAATCTTTACCTCACATTTCACACTGTTGAAAAAGACATGGTACATCTATTCAGTGGATCTCTAGGTGTCTGTGAAAGAGATGAGGAAGATCTTCATACACTACAGAGGAATGATCTCTATAGTTGAGATCTATCTATCATCTGTCTATCTATCTATCATCTCTATTTATCTCTATACAAATATTTTGATATTTTTAGAAATAAATAATGGCAGAAAAAAACTAATGAAAACAGTTACCATTAGGGAGTGAAAGGAACAAGGATGAAGGGATAGAGATTAAACTAGATATCTTTGAATGTATTTTATTCTATATTTTTGATGTTGAAACCATGTATTTTTATATAGTTCCAAAAATTCTAAATTATTTTTAAATTCCTAAAAATTGAAGATAAAGCAAATTAACTAAAGTCAATATCAAGGTGATAGAATCAGCACCCAAGGAAGAATGATCTCAAGTGATTTTTAAACCATAGTCTTTTGGTTATATGTTAGTGGGATATATCCTAAATGGGGGCAGGGAGGGAGAACTGCAAAGGAAGACTAAATTGCTTTCAATAGTTGTTTTTTTTGTAGTTATGACATTATTGTTGTTATTTCTGTTGTTGTTGCTTTGCGGCCGAATAATGGCCCCTAAAGATGACCTCATCCTAATCGCTGGAACCTGTGAATGATATGGCACATGAACTTCGCAGATGTGGTTAAGTTAAGGATCTTGAGCTGGGAGATTACCCTGGGGCTCCATGTAAAAGAGAGAAGATGATATGCTGCTGGCTTTGAAGATGGAAGAAAGTAGCAATGATCCAAAGGATGTAGGCAGTTGCAGGAAGCTGGAAAAAGCAAAAACAAACCAAAACAAAAAAACCAAAAAACAATAAACAAACGAACAAGCAAAAAAACCAGTTTCTCTCCTTGAAACCCCAAAAGATGCAGGTTTGGGACCCATTTTTAAACTTTTTTCCACCAAAGCTGTTAAGATAATAAATTTATGTGGTTTTTTAGCCTCTAATCTTGTGTAATTTTATCGTAGCAGCAATAGGAAACTAACACAATAGGTTAAAGAATATAATAATAGAAAAGATGTAAGTATGCACTTAATTTAAATGAAACTTTGTAATTTTAATTTTAGTTGGAAGAATCCATATGAACTTGTAATTTTCTTTTTCAAAAATATATGCATTTCCTAGCTCAGTCTAATGAAAATTTCTAGAGACAGTATAGCAAAGAGCACTCATAGCACCTGGATTTTGATCTGTAAGTAAAATTTTGCAGTAAATGGGGCTAGGTCTCCTTGGAAGAATGGCTGATTCCTGTCCAGGGGCAGGAAGTACACAAGGTGAGCCTAGATTTTTATTCCAGCCATAAAACAAAGGATCAAAGATGACTTAGTGTCATTTCCAAAGGACACAAAAGCCAACTGGAAAGGGTTTCCACTGGTCAAAGAAGAAACAATTTGAATCTCAAAATGACTGTATTAATGTCAAAGACATCAAAATCTGAGTATATAATGATACCAGAAAGCCAAAACAAAAACCAAAACCACAACATTAAAAAATAAACCAACACAAATTTAATGGTCACATTTAGAATTTTCTGACACATACTCATTTTTTTGAAAATTCCTTGCTTTTCTATACAGCTGTATTTCAAAGTCAGCAAACACTTGAAGAAAATGTCTTCTTTAGAGATGAACTTCAGCTAATACATGCTGAAAAAAATACAGAATTTAAACAATCACCATTTTTCAACCTCCCCCCAAATTAATGGATCTAGGCAGGGATCATCAATGACTGCTAAAATTATTAGGTGAAATATGTTGAGGAAATTTAAAGTGATGGATCAGTGTAAGAACACCTGGACCCCCTGATGAGTATTAACCTAACTGACAGTGGGACAACCAGGTATTCTATGCCTCTTGATGATAAGCACTAGGAAGTACACAGTGCTACCCATGAATTATTCTTGCTCTGTTCCCAAATAAATTTAAAAGTGAACCTAAATATAATGAAGCCTATAGAATTAACTAGCAATTTCTAGAAAATATGGAGTTAGAGAGCAGTGTTAAATAGCACCAGGATGCAATCACCTAAATATGGATTGTAGAAAAATGTATAGGACGGATCACCTAGTACATAATATGGGTAGGGGAAAAATGTTATAGATTTAAATACCTAAGTGTCATATCATTCTAATGGATAAGATTTTTTCCAGATTCTGACTGAAAAAAAATATTTAAAAGGACTTTAAGGACAATCGAGGACTATTGAACACAGCCTGGTTTATATTATATTAAGGAATTCTTGTTCGTAGTACAAGATGTAATGAATAGTATTATGGTTAAGTATTTTAAGTGGACTATTCAATAGAGATAATGTGAAGTATTTACAGAAGATATGATACAATGTCTATAATTTGCTTAAGATACTTCAAGAAAACTAAAATAAGTGATTGTTTTAAAAAGATGAGAGGAAGGATAGGGGAACCATGAATGATAAATTATTGTTTGTTGAAGCTTGTGAAGGGTATATATGGGCTAATTAAGCAATTCTGTCTACTTTTGTGTAGGTTTAAAATTTTCCAGAATATTATGATAAACATCAAAAGTAACATTGGATTGGGATTTCCCTGGTGGTCCAGTGGTTAAGACTCCACGCTTCTTCCAATGCAAGCGGCACAGGTTTGATCCCTGGATGGGGAACTAAGATCCCACATGCTGCTTGGTGAGGCCAAAACAAAAAAAAATTAACATTGGATTGGCTCTAGCACATAGATGACAAATAATTAAGTCTGCAGAGTCCTGTAACTCAGAGCTGGACAGTGAGAGTTTTAGCCTGGAAAACATTTTAAAGCAGATAAACCAAATATCTAAATACCTAGAAAAATTGTTTAATTGTGATATAATTGACATATAACATTGTGTCAGTTTAAGATCTATAGCATGTTGATTTGACCAGTTTATATATTGCAATATGATTACATTTATAGTGTTAGCTAGCACCTTTATTATGTCACATAATTCTCATTTCTTTTTTGTGGTGAGAATATTCAAGATTTAGTCTCTTAGCAAATTTGAAGTATATAATACAGTATTGTTGACTATAATCACTAAGCTTTGCATTACATCTCCAGAACTTATTCATCATCTAGTTCCATGTTTGTACACTTTAATATCTCCCCAGTTCTGCCACCCCCAGTTTCTGGTAACCACCATTCTCTCTGTTTCTATGAGTTCAGGCTTTTTAGATTCCACATATTAGTGATATCATACAGTTTTTGTCTTTTTCTGTCTGGCTTATCTCACTTAGTGTATTGCCCTCAAGGTCCATCCATGATATAGCAAATAGCAGGATTTCCTTCTTTCTCATGGATGAATAATATTCCATTTCACATATATGCCACATCTTCTATATCTATTCATCCATTGACAAGACACTTAGGTTTTTCCACGTCTTGGCTATTGTGAATAAAACTGTAATAAACATGGGAGTAAAGATATCTTTAGGTCCTGTTTTAAAAATGTTATTTTAAATCTTAGTAAAAAATTCATAAAAATTTTAACCTTAAATATAATAACTTCCTCTTATATCCATCATAAAATGGATTATATAATATTTAATAAATTACACTTGAGAATTAACTTGCATTTTTATTTTGGTAACTAGATAGATAAATGTCTGAAAATATTCTTTTAAAAAAAGGGTATTGGATTTAGAAATAATTATTCTCTAGTCCTTTTTATTACTAATAATTACACAGACACATTTCATAGTTCTGGCAGATTAGGTCCAAGTGACTTATATACTTTTCCCTAGTTGATATATTCAATTTCCACTAATTAATATTAAGCCCATTATCTGCAATTAAATAGATTTCTTCTCTGAAATCTGTCTCTGGTCAGTATTGCCCAATCTAATGCATAGGAGTTAGTTAATGGGTATATGTGTTCTATATTTGTTGGTTAAATTAATTATTCATAATTGTTCACCCAACACATATTTATGAAGCATCTACTAGTGCAGTGCTAGTCAAAGCAAGGTGATAATGGTCTAAATGTGCAATTAGTTATTTAAGTATGGCTTCCTTGAAAAATATAAATCCATCTTGTTAATTATTTATCCTCACTGCATACCTTTTCATTGTTTATCTTCTATCATAGTATCTTAGATCAAGTTTCCTGGAAGCAGTTCCTGAGATGAGGACTGGTGTATAAGTGATTTGTTAAGGAAGTGTTCATAGGGGAGACTGGTAAAGGAGTTGGGGAAGCAGGGCAGAACAGAAGGAAGCCACAAGACGATGTGATATCAGGCAAAGGCCCTTAGAGGGTGGCTTCAGCCTGATCCTGAAGGGAAGGTCTGCAGTGTAAGTTATAACTCAGAGTTTTCCTAGCCCTCGTAGCTTTCAGTTGGACCTTCTACCCTACACACAGTGACCTAGACCTGATAAATGTATATTTGTTAGATAAAATAAAAGCTAGACATGGTCAGGAATATCAAGGAGCTTAGACTCTAATCATAGGTTAAGACACAGAGGAGTTAATCAAATCTGTAAGAGCAGTAAAAATAAATCGCTATTGGGTTTAGAGGAAGAACAAATTTTTTTTTTCTTTTCTACCACCTTTTCATAGAATTATAATATTTGAAAAAAATCTTAAGGTATACTTGACAGTCTCTTAGATACAGTTTAGAATCCAGAATAATAACTAGGATATGTAAACTGAACTTTGCCTCAGGGCCTTCAAATTAGAGGATACAAATCATTTAATTAGTTAAAAGAATATAGATATTTTTAAAATGTTTGCATTACGTGGACCTTCTTTTAGAACGTACACTCCTTTAACTGAGCTTAACCTAGAATAGTGTTACTAATACCCTTTTGAGAACTACATTGTACATTATAAAACTGGTATGCTGGTGTGCCAAAGTTACTAGGTATGGCTCTGTGGGAATCTCCCCTGTTCTAAACAAACAGGAGGATTTCACATTGCATCATGCTTCCATGCCATTGCTTGCTCTATTACCTTTGCCTAGAATGAGCTTCCGCTGTTCTTTTTTTTTTTTTTCCTGTGCCACTAGTCACGTGAGGCTATTTATTTATTTTTAACATCTTTATTGGAGTATAACTGCTTTACAATGGTGTGTTAGTTTCTGCTTTATAACAAAGTGAATCAGCTATACATATACATATATCCCCATATCTCCTCCCTCTTGCGTCTCCCTCCCACCCTCCCTATCCCACCCCTCTAGGTGGTCACAAAGCACCGAGCTGATCTCCCTGTGCTATGTGGCTGCTTCCCACTAGCTACCTGTTTTACATTTGGTAGTGTATATATGTCCATGCCACTCTCTCACTTCGTCCCAGCTTACCCTTCCCCCTCCCCGTGTCCTCAAGTCCGTGCAGTCTATGTCTGCGTCTTTATTCCTGTCCTGCCCCTAGGTTCTTCAGAACCATTTTTTTTTTTTTAGATTCCATATATATGTGTTAGCATATGGTATTTGTTTTTCTCGTTCTTAATTTGGTTCTTTCTTACTCTTCATTCAAGGCCTAAGCTCAGATGTTTTCTTAGATATGACACCAAAAGCACAAGCAATAGCAACAACAACAATAAAATGGATAAATTAGACTACATCAAAATTAGAAACATATGTGCTGCAAATAAGACCAAGAAAGTGAAGTGACAACCCACAGAAAGGGAGAAACTATTTGCGAATAATATATCTGATAAGGAACTTGTATACAGAGTATGTAAGTAACTCTTATGACTAAATTATAAAAAGATGAAAAAAACAATTAAAAGATGGGCAAAGGATCTGAATAGACATTTCTCCAAAGAAGATATACAAATGGCCAATAAGTACATGAAATAGATGCTCAAATCTTTAGTCATTAAGGAAATGCAAATCAAAACCTCAGCAATATAACACATCATAACCACTAAATTGGCAATAAACAAAAAGAAGGATAATAACGAGTGTTGGTGAGGATGTGGAGAAATTGGAACCCTCTTACATTGCTGGTGGGAATGTAAAATGGCATAGCCACTTTGGAAAACAGTTTGGCAATTTTTCAAAAAATTAAACATAGGTTACCATATGAGCCAGCAATTTCACTCTTAGGTATATACTTGAGAAATAAAAACCAGTTCACAGGGACTTCCCTGGTGGTGCAATGGTTAAGAATCCGCCTGCCAATGCAGTGGACACAGGTTCGATCCCTGGTCCGGGAGGATCCCACATGCCACTGAAGCCCGTGCGCCACAACTGCTGAAGCCTGTGCACGTAGAGCCCATGCTCCGCACCAAGAGAAGCCACCGCAATGAGAAGCCTGCGCACCGCCACGAAGAGTAGCCCCCACTTGCCGCAATTAGAGAAAGCCCGCGCGGCAACAAAGACCCAATGCAGCCAAAAATAAATAATAAAAATAAATTTATAAAAAAAGAAACAAGTTCACAGAAAACTTGTACACACAAATGTTCTTAAAGCATTACTTATAATAGACTCAAAGTGGAAACAACCCAAATATCCATTAATTGATGAATGAATAAATAGAATATAGCACATTCATATGATGGAAAGTTATTCAGCAATAAAAATAAATGAAATAATAGCACATGCTACAACAGGATGAACTTTGAAAACACTATGCTAAGTAAAAAAATCAGTCACAAAAGGTCACATAGTATATACTTCTATTTACATGAAAAGTCCAGAATAGGCAAATCCATAGAGACGTAATGTAGATTAGTGGGTGCTTAGGGCTTGCGGGGGTGAGAGTAGAGGTGGTGGAGGGAGATGATGAGTGACAGCTAATAGCTACCGGGTCTCTTTTAGAGGGGACCAAAATGATCTAAAATTTGATTTTGGTGATGGTTGTACAACCATGCAAATATATTAATCGTTGAATTGTAAACTTTAAATGAATGGATAGTATGGTATGAGAAATATGCCTCAATAATATCTCAGTAAAACGTTTTTTTTTTTTAAAGCCCTGAGTTTAAATGTGGCTTCTAGAAAAATTTTCCTGAAACTTCAGTTGGAGCTCATTTCCCTTTCTTTGTGTTGCTGGTGTATATACTTATATTATCAGACATATTGCATTAAAATTCCTCATGTGGATGTCTTTACCACTAAACTAAAGTTCCTCAAGATCAGAGATAAATAAAAATAATTCTCCTTCTCCTTCTTCTCCTTCTTCTCCTCCCTCTCCTCCCCCTCCTCTTCCCTCCTCCTTCTCCCACCTTCCTCTTTCTCCCCCACCCCCCTTCCTCCTCCTCCTCCTCATCACTATTACTATTATTATTTTGCCAGAGTCTAACATAGATGTATAGGAAGAAACCAACCGAACTTAACTATATTATCCCTTACATTCATACAGCCTTTTGAGCCTGTTTAGAAATTTTATAATATTGAAACCAATTTTGAAATGCTTATGGACAGTAAGTAAGTAATCCTTCCCTAAATGTTAGAAAATGCCATATGCAATACTCTTTTTTTTTTTTTTAACACCTTTAGTGGAGTATAATTGCTTTACAGTGGTGTGTTAGCTTCTGCTTTATAACAAAGTGAATCAGCTATACATATACATATATCCCCGTATCTCCTCCCTCTTGCGTCTCCCTCCCAACCTCCCTATCCCACCCCTCTAGGTGGTCACAAAGCACCGAGCTGATCTCCCTGTACTTTTTTTAATGGAGGACAGGTTTTGCTTTGAAACTGCAGATGATAAAGACAAGTTTCAAGAGCAGATAATCAAAATTTGCATGCAAAAAGTGACAGAATGCACTGGGCTATTAATGTCATGACTTTATGAAAGATCAGACTCATTTTACTTTTTTCTCACAATATAGACTTTATCAATTTAAAAAACCTTATGATTATTTTATCTTTTTAAAAACACCACAAAGGTTAATTTGCTCTGACTTCTCCTTGCCTCAGTATACTTGAGTGAAAGATGGATTGAACCACCAAAAACCTTGTTACTCAAATATTATTTTATGGTTTTACTAAAAGATTTCATTGTCATCTTAATTTCATTAATAACACGAATATAATTTGATCTGATTTTTGAAGACAGCTTTATGTAACTATTACAAATTGGTTTTACATTAAAAGTTATTCTTGAAGAAAATAGAAAGTCCCTTACCTCAGTGATTTTCAAGATTTTGTGAAATGAACTCTTTTTCCCAACCAAAATCTCACTCAAAATCCAGTATATAAATCATATAAGAACAAAGTTCGTCTGCTCATTAGGAATTTAAAACGAGGGTCAAGAGACCCAGCCTCTAGCCACAGTAGTCTTCTGGGCCACCTCCAAAGATTGCTTAAGGCTCCTTAGAGTAAAAACCACTGCCTTAGTTAGGTGGAAAGTAGGTCTATGCATCTTCCTGCACCTGGGGAATTACATTTTTTTTAGTAACCAATTACCTTGAAGTAAGCTAAGTTAATGGCATTTTGCTAACTGATTAGCAAACACTGGAAGCTACCTCATATGCATATTGTTTTATATAGACTATTTTTTATAAAAAGGCATTAATAGGTTAACTCAGTGATAATACACTGGGGTGATGAAAACAGCTATGAAATGGATTGCATGTAATTTGTTAGTAGAAATATTTAAAGTGCCAATTTTTGCAAATAGTTCGCTTGAAAAAAAAGAAAATTCAGGGTTATTTTTACAGTAAAATTATTCTATTCCTTTTTTTCCTTCATTAAAAGCACTACTTGGAGAACAGAGAAAAGAGTGGAGTAACAGTTGGCATGGGGATTGCTTATAACCTGAATGTGACTGTGGGAGTGGGTGAAGAGTGAACAGTATCCATCCACTCTTTATCTTCATCTCCATCTCAATCTCTCTCTTTTTTCTTCTGGATCACATACCTGGACATCTGTCTCAGCTCTGCTGTTCACCCACAGTGGAATCTTCAAATAGACCTTTAACTTTCATTTCAGTTTCCTCATCTAAGCAATAAGGATAATTGTGCTGCCTTCCTCATGGGGTTGTGTGATATCTAAATGATACAGTCCATGTAAAGCACTTAGCAGAATGTCTGGCTTGTAACTAGCGTTCAATGAATATTAATGATTGACCTTTTAATTAGCTGTTTCCTTTCCCTTTTTTCTCCCTTCCTTAAATTTCTTTTTAACATTTACTGTATTTCTTATTTATACTTACTGAAGAAAAGTGCTGAGCATTCTTGTTTGACTTCTCAAGGCTTTAGTTTGGGTGTGCTTTAACGAAATAATAGTTTAAAAGGGGAAAACAAAGCATTGTTACTCATGACTATCTAGCTTATAAAAACTGGGGTGCACAAAATAGAGAAATATCAACACTTAAATTAACAAACAATGATTTTCCGTATATTGTTAGATTAAACAGTTTTTGTATGAGTTGATCACCCTTAATGGAGAAGGAAAATTATTTTAGAAATCCAGCGGCAATAAGGAGCTAATATTTGCTTTGGGGAAATCACTTATAAGCATAATTTTATTAATGATTAAAAGTTATTTATAATTTTAATAACTTTTTAGGAATTATTTTCTAACATTATTGGTGTTGTTGTATATAAAGAGAGTAATAGTCTCATCAGCTTAAGTGATTTATTCAAAATCAAGAGGTGCACAGCCAGCCACAGGGCTTGGGATGGGAACTCTGATGCTACCATTCCTGCTACTCTGTGATACCTCTTTCCAGGCTTCTAGGGTCTTTTTCAATCACAGTCTCTGTATTTTCCCGGGTTCCACTTATACTCATTTCTCATCCTCTTCTATAGAGTGACCCTTTGCAAAAGGGCCTAGAATCACAGTTTAGACTTTTACATTTCATCTGTATTTCTATCTTTAAAAAAAAAAAAAAAAAACTACACATGCCTTTGAATAGCAAGCCAGCAAACTTGCTCACATAATTTCCTGCACTTTTGTAGGTACTTTCTTTTTAAAATTGGTAGGAGGAGGGCAGAATTATATTAGTGATTTTAAGTGTGCTTAAAGATTAAAAATAAAAGGAAGGCAGGCATTCAGAGGTAAAGTTCTTGCTAATTATTAGTGGAGTGATGATTGAAAGGGGAGTGGTCAAGGCATTGGGAGAAGAAGAGAGTAAGTGGTGCAGATACTGAGGTTTGGAACCATTTTAGGTTCCTCTCCCTCATAGTGAGGATCCCAAAACTTGCACTGGCTACTGTCAGAGGATGTTCCTTCATGCCCAAAGTGAGGAATCCCACACAGGAAAGAAAACAGCCAAATGAGACAGAAGAGAAAGAGTAAATTTCTCTGTACCTCAAGGAAGCTTCTAGAGACAGCTTTAATCCTGCCAAATACAGATTTTCTCCATAAAATTATGCTAGAAGAAATCACATGAATAAACAAATTTTATGGTTTTGAAAATCAAATTAAGTAATACATCCTTCCAGCTATTTCTGTTACTTTCGGTATATATTCACACACACACACACATTCACATACACATATACGTGCAATCTGTCCCAAGCAAAAATAAATATATAATAATTTGTAGTTTTCTTGAAGTGATGATCATCCCTCTATGAACTATTTAAATAGTTTAGTGTTTTTCCACCACTAGATTTTGTCCTAAAAACACTGTGAAAGACTTCATCATATTCCACTTCTCATTCCAGGCCACCTTGTCTTTTGAGTGACACATAAACCAAGAATAGATGTAAAACACTATGATTCCTTTTCCCCATTAACATTAATTTATATTCTCTAAATATATTTGACTATTTTGCATTTTCTAGGCCTGTTAAATTACAGCAGCTGAAACCCTTTTCTCTCTGATTTCCTAAATGACATATGCCCATATTACCAACATGAATATGAATGCTTCTCTTCTTAGTTATACCACTTCAACACGGCTGGAGTTCTCTAGTTTATGTAACCACTTACTCTGTTCTATTAGGCAAAATCCAGATTGCATACACATGGGATAGAAAATTCTGGTACTTTGAAAAGAGTAGAAGAAAATTACATTGCCTTTTTTTAGAGCACAAATAACCTCGATATAGTGTTTAAGTGTCTAATATTGTTGAATGGAAAAATCCATTGTACAGTTCAAACTAAATGACATAATGATGTAAGTTAGGGTGCTCCTTCAAGCAGCATCTTAAGTAGGTACTTATGCACTTCTGAGTTCAACCCACAGCAGCCATGCAGCCTCAGAGCTTGTTATGGAATTTCATATTCCTTTAATGGAAGTGGCTCCATGCTGTGCTTTCCCTTTTCCAACTGTGGCAGTAATAGTTGGTAATCAAGTCGTAATGTAATAATCACAAGTACAGGGAAATGCTGGCTGATGTAATAGGTTGCAAGGGGAAAACATATTGGTGTTTTTCCAGACTTCATTTCATCAGTCTTTTTGTTGTGTGTTGAAAGAATCCAGGCTTATAGGTGAAAACCGCCCCTCAAAAGTGCCTATACAGATAAGACCATATCACTTGCTTACCTGTACTGAATTTTTCTCATCTGGGTACTCGCAAAGAGCCACAAATTTGAGAATTTTATGTTAAAATCTGAAAAAGCAGTGTGCTCTGAGCAGGAGCCCAGAGCATTTCATTCTTAATTCTAAAGTCCCTCACATATGTAACTGATATTTTAATGAAGCATATATCAATAAAACATTTATATTCTGTATCGTGCAACTATCTGACTTCTTTCAAAAACTGATTATTTATAATGTTTCAGGAATTTTCATAACAAAAGCTACTTGCTGCTTAGAAAAAGCTATTACTACTGCTTCTTATTTTATGATCCCCAAAACTGTCTCAATTAAGGTACAGAATCCTCTAATTTAGAAATTAAATTATATACTCATTCTGTAAAAACTATCTGGTCCACTCTTTTCATTTTTTTCTGTAGGGAAACTGGTCTCTGGGAAGTTAACTAACTTTCTCTGTTCATGCTTGAAAGAGTGGTATGAATGAATACAGTTAATGATGATAACGGATCATTTAAAATGGCCTATAGCTTCTCTCTTACAAAAATAAATATATGACATAGCCTAGCTGAAGAAAATGTTTGTGCAAGGGCCCATGAAATACAATTATACAGTACCAGGCAGTGATCTTAAGGGTTAGAGCATATTTTCCTTAATTATATCATTCAGCCAGTTCCATCTACTTAATTGCATGAAGTCTTCCTCCCATTGGATGTTTCCTTGATCTAGAAGGATGTCTCTCTTCCTCAGATATTAAGGAAGAGGTTTTAGCTCACAGGGGTGAGCCTTGCTTCAAAGTCCTCTGTGAAAACCATATACAGGTACCCCTCGCTCTCTGAAGGTTCACCTTATGCCATTTTGCTTTTATGAAAGACTTATATTCATACCTGTTTTACGTTAATTGAAAGAAATCCAAAGAGGATTTTCACTTTTACAAAAAAAGCAGTTACCTTACCAATGTAGGTCTTTCATAAAAGGGAAATGGCTTTTATGAAAAAAAAAGAAAAAAAAAAAAGCAGGGAAAGCAGGGGAAACCTGTAATCACAACAGTGTTAACATTTTTTTAAATTAGAACTTACTAATTTAAATAAGATTTTGCTATTATTGCCTTTGCCTATGCAGTTTTTATCCCTAAACACTGATTCCTGCCAACCCTGCCATAGCTTATTTACTCCTAAAATTCATGCTTCATGAGTGCTGAGAATGTTTTGGGTATGGTTTGAAGTAGAATTATGGTAGTATTCTCAGATCATCACAGGGTGGAGATAACTGTGTAACCCAAATCGCGGCCCTGTTTCTAAGGAATAAATAACCATTTAATGTTTTGACACTAAAGAGATCAGGATTGTGTCTAGACTTTTGACAAAAAAATAGTTCATGTTTTAAGAGATGGAAGATTTGGAAGCATTTGCCACCTTGCCTTCTCATTCATTCCCACGTTTAAGGATGAAATGTCTCTGAATTCTACTCCTGCAGTCCTGCCTTACTTTAATATCTGAGATATTCCAGATATTCTTGTAGTATTGTTCTTTTTTACTAAATTTTCTAAAATTCCTTCTGTGATGAAAATTCCATTCCTATATATAAAGAGAAAATAAAATGTTTTTGAGGACACATGAATAGGTGAAGCCTTGGTCATACTTAGGAAGTACTTAAGCACAAAAACAAAATAATGTTTAAGGAAAATTGAAAGGATGTTGTTCAATACAACCAATAAATATTTCTTAAATAAAGCACATTTTAGGCATAGTGCTGAGCACCTGAAGAGTATACCTTTGGCCTATTAAAGGGCTTTAATTTTTTTTTAAGTGTTTTAAAAATAAACCAAACTATGAGTCATCAGACTTCCCTGGTGGCACAGTGGTTAAGAATCCGCCTGCCAATTCAGGGGACACGGGTTTGAGCCCTGGTCCAGGAAGATCCCACATGCCGCGGAGCAACTAAGCCCATGTGCCACAACTACTGAGCCTGCGCTCTAGAGCCCGTGAGCCACAACTACTGAGCCCATGTGCCACAACTACTGAAGCCCGAGTGCCTAGAGCCCATGCTTCCCAACAAGACAAGCCACCACAATGAGAAGCCCGTGCACTCACTACAACAAAGAGTATCCCCCACTCACCGCAACTAGAGAAAGCCCGTGTGCAGCAATGAAGACCAAACACAGCCAAAAATAAATAAATAAGCATAGTTTTAAAAAACCTATATGTCATAAAATAACCTTTTAAAAAAATTTTAAAAATAAACCAAATTATTAGTCATCTATACTACTCATAATAAATAATACTGGTAAACATAATAACACAAAATAAAGCCAACAATGGATAGACTGAACCTTTTAGAATTTGTAAAAGAAGCAAGAGGAGACAGGATGGTGGAGTAGAAGGACATGAGCTCACCTCATCTTACAGTAACAGCAAAACCACAACTAACTGCTGAAAACCATCAACAAAAAAATGCTGGAACCTATGAAAAAAGATACCTTACATCCAAAGACAAAAGAAGCCATAACAAGATGGTAGGAGGGGCACAATCACAATAAAATCAAATCCCATACATGCTGGATGGGTGACCCACAAACTGGAAAATAAGTATACCACAGAAGTTCTCCTACAGGAGTGAAAGTTCTGAGCCCCACGACAGGCTTTCCAGCCTGGTTGTCTGGCAACAGGAGGAGGAGCCCCCAGAGAATCTGGCTTTGAAGGCCAGGAGGGTTTGATCACAGGAACTCTACAGGATGGGGGGAAACAGAAACTCCACTCTTGGAGGACACACAGAGGGTCTCACGTGCGCCAGGACCTGGGGGAAAATGTGGTGACCTCGTAAGGGACTAAGCCAGACTTATCTGCTAGTATTGGAGGCAGGGGACAAGGACACTGGCGATGTAGTTCTGGGGAGTACTCATTGGCATGAACCCTCTTGCAGGCTGCCATTTTCTCACCAAAACCTGGCCCCACACAACAGCCTGCAGGCTCCACTGCTGGGACGCCTCAGGCCAAACAGCCAACAGGGTGGGAACACAGCCCCCACCCATCAGTAGACAGGCTGCTTAAAGTCTTCCTCTGTACACAGCTGCCCGATAAACACAACCCCTGACAAGGCCCTGCCCACCAGAGAGATAAGACCCAGCTCCACCCACCAGTGGGCAGCTTCCTTCCTCCCACCAGGAAGCCTGCATAAGCCTGTTAGACAGCCTCATCCACCAGAGGGCAGACAGCAGAAGCAAGAAGAACTACAGCCCTGCAGCCTGCAGAACAGAAACTGCAATCACAGAAAGTTAGTCAAAATGAGGGCAGAGGAATATGTCCCAGATGAAGGAACAAGATAAAACCCCAGAAGAACAACTAAGTGAAGTGAAAATAGGCAATCTACCTGACAAAGAATTCAGAGTAATGATAGTAAAGATGATCCAAGATCTTGGAAAAAGAATGGAGGCACAGGTCGAGAAGATACAAGAAATGTTTAACAAAGACCTAGAAGAACTAAAGAACAAACAGAGATGAACAATACAATAATTGAAATGAAAAATACATCGGAAGGAATCAATAGCAGGATAACTGAGGCAGAAGAATGGATAAGTGAGCTGGAAAACAGAATGGTGGAAATCACTGCTGTGGAAAAGAATAAAGGAAAAAGAATGAAAAGAAATGAAGACAGTCTAAGAGACCTCTGGACAACATTAAACGCACCAACATTTGCATTATAGGGGTCCCAGAAGGAGAAGAGAGAAAGGACCTGAGAAAATATTTTAAGAGATAATAGCTGAAAACTTCTCTAACATGGGAACGGAAACAGTCACCCAAGTCCAGGAAATGCAGAGAGTCCCAGGCAGGATAAACCCAAGGAGGAACATGCTGAAACACATAGTAATCAAACTGACAAAAAGACAAAGAAACGATGTTAAAAGCAACAGGGGAAAAGCAACAAATAACATACAAGGGGACTCCCATAAGGTTATCAGCTGATTTCTCAGCAGAAACTCTGCAGGCCAGAAGGGAGTGGCACGATGTATTTAATGTCATAAAAGGGAAAAGAATACTCTACCCAGCAAGGCTCTCATTCAGATTCAACAGAGAAATCAAAAGCTTTACAGACAAGCAAAAGCTAAGAGAATTCACCACCACCAGACCAGCTTTGCAACAAATGCTAAAGGAATTTCTCTAGGAGGAAAAGAAAAGGCCACAAGTAGAAACAGGAAAATTATGAATTGAAAAGCTCACCAGTAAAGGCAAACATACATTAAAGGTAGGAAATCATCTGCACACAATTATGATATCAAAACCAGTAATTGTGAGAAGAGAGCACAAAAGCAGGATATTGGAAATACTTCTGAAATTAAAAGACCAGCAATTTAAAACAATCTTGTGTATATATAGACTGCTGTATCAAAACTTCATGATAACCTCAAACTGAAAATCTACAATAGATGCATACACAAAAAAGAAAAAGGAATCCAAGCACAACATTAAAGTTAGTAATCAAATCTCAAGAGAAGAGCACAAAAGAGGAAGAGAAGAAAAATGACCTACAAAAATAAATCCAAAACAATTTAAAAACTGGCAATAAGACCATACATATCAATATTTAACTTAAACATAAATGGATTAAGTGCTCCAACCAAAAGACATAGTCTAGCTGAATGGATACAAAAACAAGACGCGTATATATTGCTGTCTACAAGCGATCCACTTCAGATCTGGGGATACATACAGAATGAGAGTGAGGGGATAGAAAAAGGTATTCCATGAAAATGGAAATCAAAAGAAAGCTGGAGTAGCAATACTCACATCAGACAAAATAGACTTAAAAATAAGACTGTTACAAGAGACAAGGAAGGACACTATATAATGATCAAGGGATCAATCCAAGAAGATGTAACAATTGTAAACATATATGCACCCAACATAGGAGCACCTCAATATATAATGCAGGTACTAACAGCCATAAAAGGGGAAACCGACAGTAACACAATAATAGTGGGGGACTTTATAACACCCCACTTTCATCAATGGACAAATCATCCAGGCAGAAAATCAATAAGAGAACACAGGCCTTAAATGACACATTAGATCAGATGGACTAAATTGATATTTATAAAGCATTCCATCCAAAAGCAGCAGAATATACATTCTTCTCAAGTGTACATGGAACATTCTCCAGGACTGATCACCTTCTGGGCCACAAAGTGAGCCTCGGTAAATTTAAGAAAATTGAAATCATATCAAGCATCTTTTTCAACCACAACGCTACAAGATTAGAAATCAACTACAAGGAAAAAAAAACTGTAAAAAACATAAACTTTGTAAAAGAAAGCATAACTGAGGGAAGATTGTTTTCTATGTGATTTTCAAAATTGTGTGTGCATGTTTTGCATTTAATCTATAAAACACTAATATTGGTCAGATAAGCATAACTTTAAAACATTATCTATAGAAAATAATGGGAAGTAAAATTATCCTGACAAAATTTCTGATTGCCAAATTTAACCTGAGATATTTGGAATCAATAGGCACAATGAACACAAAAAACAATCAATGACAGAAATCACAGTTAAATTTTCATATGGACAAAATCAAATGGGTGAATCAAATTATTTTTATGTAATATTAAAAATGATGTACTGAAATGAAAATACTCAACCAAATGAATGTAAATCATTTAATTTCCTTTTCAAAGAATTAAGTTCCCTTTGTGATCTTAATTTTAAGGTATATTTTCTCACTTAAAATATATTCATGTTGCTGTTATTATGACTAAAAGATACGTATTCATCAAAAAGGATCACCTTTGGGGCTGAAAGTGGAGGAGTCATTTTCCCTCCATTTACATTTATACTTGCATATTTAGGTTCTTGCAGAGGACAGTGTGACCAAGTACTTTATATCGTTATCCCCTTTTAATCCTCAGAACAAACTCATCAATTCATTCAACAAATGTTTATTGATCGCCTTTACTACTTAAGCCACCGTTTTCAGGGTTGGGCATACAGAGATAAATAAGACAGACATAGTTCCTGAGCTCACAGAATTAACAGGACAATTACAGTACAGTGTGGTAAGTGTTTTAAATGGAGAAGTTGTGGATAGCAGGAAGGCAGGATATCTCACCTAGACTTTGAGAGTCTAAAAAGTTTTCCAGAGAAAGTGACTTTTAAGTTGAGAGTTACATAACCAGAGCAAACCAGGAGCATTGGAGAAGGGTAGGAACAAAAGATTAGCACTTCAGGCAGAAGAAAGCACTTGTTCAAAAGCCAGTTGGTGAGAGCTTGGCACTTTCAGAGAATCAGAAGTCAGTCACTATAAAAGGGGAAGCTGCAATGCCAGAGCCTGAAGAGATTACAGGGAGCAAATTGCAAAGAGCTTCGGGAAGTCCTTTTAAGGACTTTGGGCTTAACTTCAGCCCTCACTGAAATACTTTAATTAAGATATTGATACAATCAGACTTTAGTTTTAGAGACTATTCTAGCTACACAGTAAGAAATGATGGAGCATGGGGATGCAGAGTGTAGTAGCAAAATGGAAGGAAAGGAGAGTAAGTAGAAGATTCATACAGATATCCAGGCCAGAGATGATGGTGACCTGTACTGGGGTAGTGGCAGTGGAGATAAACGAATTTTGGACCTATTTTAGAAGTATAACCGATAGTATTTAGTCATTGAGTAAGTGTAAAGGGTGAAGGATTACACAACATTAAAAAAGTCTAGAGTTTCTAGTTTGAACACTGGGTGCATGGTGTACAAGTGAACTAGTTATCATAGGTTTAGTAAACATAGTAAAGAAAGGTCTTGGGAGTTAGCCAGAATTGGGTTTATGTTCCAGCTTTATCCCTAGTATTATTTGGGCTAATTACTTAGTCTAGTTAAACCTTATCTGTTTGCTCACCTGTAAAATGGGGATAGCAGAGGTACCTCCTGCATGTGATTATAAGGATTAAATGAGGTAATAAATGTAACAACTTAGACCAGTGCCTAGCAATAGTGTTTGCCATTAATAGAATTAGTTGTAAAAATATTAGTAAAGGTTTTTGGAGGGTGGAGATTATGATTTCTGTATAACTTGTGCAGAAGGCATTGCAATTTGTGATTTTTCTTTTTAAAAGCCTGGAAGATGCTCGATTAGAAAACACTGAACTTCTGTGTTATTAAGAATTTGGTCTCATTAGTTTGGTCAGTATTAACATGAAGGCCTCTGAGGTGAGAAAAAATTATACTAATGTCACTGGTCCTCACAGTAGACTTGTGATCTCTCTAGTTTTCAGAGATTTGCCCAGCCAGTTAAAAAAATTGTCACATCATAAATCAGCAAGTTTAAAAAGAATGTAATTTATAAAACAAGATGAAATACTTGCCTTCCACAGCAATGTCAATTTTATGCCACTACATTTAGTCTTTCCTCCATGAGTTTTAAAGCAAGGAAGATAGTAGTATACTCCAACTACCATGAGTAGAGAAGTTAGCAACCGATTTAAAAAAAAAATGTGGAATGTATTTAAATAGAATATGGATTTTGCTATCATGAAGATACATATAAATTTAAATCTTGATCAACTGTTATAATGCAGGCAGTGGTGTGCTGGAACCAGCTCTTAAAGTTTGTGAAAAATAATCGTTAAACATGGAGATTATTAAAAATTAAATGATATGATCTTACCATTAAATAAATTACATTAAAACTAAAGGTAATAAATCATCAAAACTAATCACTTTCTAATTATTTTACTGCATCTTATTATTGATGATCTTGAAGTTGTTTATGTCTGTTGTATCTAAATGTTTGAAATGTTATATAATGCTGTATTGTGCATCTCTTAACTCTACAGTCAATGTCACTATACTGGTAATTTGAAATCAGCCCCATTGGAAGTATTTATACCACAGTAATTGGCAAATGTTACAAATCAATACTTTTTGTTTAATTTTGTTTGTTTTTGTTCAGTGAGTTGGTTATTAAACATTTACTAGCACCCCACTGAACAAAGGTGTGAATTAGGGATCAAACTCTTGCAGCAATTTTAGAATGAAAAACAATTATAAAAATTTAAAGGGAAAGTCTAAAGTATTTTTAAAGCTAGCCTGAAAGGTATTGAGGAGGGGCAAGACAAGGAAAAGCATGAATCACTAAGAAATTTTAAAAAATTCTTTGGAGCTTCCATAGCCAGTAAAACTTGGAATTTAGAAAACTTAGTTTAGTTAAGACCTG
Source organism: Balaenoptera physalus (assembly GCF_965194825.1). Taxonomy (NCBI): domain Eukaryota; kingdom Metazoa; phylum Chordata; class Mammalia; order Artiodactyla; family Balaenopteridae; genus Balaenoptera; species Balaenoptera physalus. The sequence goes on from NC_138883.1 coordinate 52,774,718, forward strand.
TATTGTTGGTAAGGCTGAGAATGTATTGGACGTATTGTTTTTAAAAGTACCCTCTTTCAGCATTGCCACAGAAGGCAAATTTTATTGTGTTCAAAAACATGCTTTAAAAATGTTGAAAGATGGGGCTTCCCTGGTGGCACAGTGGTTGAGATTCTGCCTGCCAATGCAGGGGACACAGGTTCGAGCCCTGGTCTGGGAGGATCCCACATGCCGCGGAGCAGCTGGGCCCGTGAGCCACAATTACTGAGCCTGCGCGTCTGGAGCCTGTGCTCCGCAACAAGAGAGGCCACGATAATGACAGGCCCGTGCACCGCGATGAAGAGTGGCCCCCACTTGCCACAACTAGAGAAAGCCCTCACACAGAAACAAAGACCCAACACAGCCATAAATAAATAAATAAATAAATTAATTAATTAAACTTAAAAATGTTGAAAGCTGTAGTTTACCCCAATTTTTTTTTTTTTTTTTTTTTTTTGCCTACTTGGAGGAAAGAAGTATGAATTTTAATAATGGCTATTTCATTGGTTTTTGTTCACTACCTTTTAATGGTGATATCTGTAAAGATGTTAATTTGCCAAACATTTGAGAGCAGAAAAACTGGTGAAGAAATTTTCAGCAAGACATGAGTTTTTAGTGAGCACAATAGAAATGAAACCCAGAGGTACGAATTTAAGAGAGAGATTCAGAAACAGGACCTCTCTGCTCCTTGAAAACAACTCAACTTATTAAATTATTCCCCAGGAAAATCTTGACTTAAAGAGCTTGCTTCTTGATTTTTCATGTGTTCAAGGAATAGTAGTAATATAGTACATTTTGTGAAATAGAGAGTGGTTTGAGTTTCATCACTTTAGATAAGTCTGTTACAAAATGGAATGTGGCTTTGAGAACTCATGCTACTCCACAGAGACAGGCTGGCTTTGTCACAAGTTGGTGCTTGTCAGGGTTTTTGAACTCAGGGATGAATTGTTATTTTCTTTAGGAAAGAGGAAAAAAAAAAAACACCAGACATTGTGGACATGAGAAATCACAAAAATTAGAATAAAGTGAATGAATTCATTGTTGTAAGGAATGACTCAGAACATTGGCTTGTGAGAATATTGGCCAAGGCAAATCACCTTCAGACAACTGTAAAGCAAATGTGAATGTTTTTGCTGTGCAGATGTGATCACTTACAGTGACATGAAGTCTGAGAGTTGACCTAAGGGAGTCTAATGGGTACTGTGAATCTGTTGGAGCTTTCTAGCTCCTTTGTCCGTAAAGATAACCACATGTTAATCCCAAAATAAAGAGCATCATCAGTTATTCTATCCTATAAAAGATTTTTAATGAGGACCTCGCTGAAATACTAAAAACCAGTAGTAGATCAGATATCTTTCTAATGCAAATGATGACTTCTTAGCAAGAAAATAGAAATCAATTATTCTGGGGGAGAGGCTTGAAAAATATTGCTTTATACCACTATTTAACTGTGCCTGCGTACTTTGTTTTTAGCAGTTACCTCGATGAGATCATAAGACTGTAGGGAAAACAAAAGCAAAACAGCTTGTAATTTCAATCCACATACCTAAATAAATCTAGGTTCTATAGATTAAATTTTAAGATTTAATATTATGCAGTACCCGTTCTCTATGACTCAACTTAGAGAAATTTAAAGCCTTAGTCTCTGAGTAGCTAGGATGTCACTAGGAAGATGCTGCCAGGCTGGCAGGCAGGCGAAGGCCATACAGGGAGGAATTATCCTGGCGACTATGCCTTTATCCAAGGTCTGCCCCACAGCGTGGTAGGCCCTACAGCTCAAACTTTTCAGTGAACTTGGGAGGCTGACTCACGATGACAAAACCCACAATGATTTTAAGTTTACAAGCAGAATGATTATTTATTTATTTATGTATTCATTTAGAGAAATTCAACTGGTAAGGGTTTCATTCTTTGACTAGAATATTCTTTTCTTGTTAGAAAGCTGTGAGGAAAGACAAATTTTAATCAAGAGAGTTAGGCTTATGGTTCAACATAAAATGACATTAGGTTTCAAAAATCTGTTCTGTTTGTCTCCATGAGGTGAAGTCCAAGATCCCAAGTCCTGTTAGGGCAAATATTAAAACCTTTGTGTCTTATTTTTCCTGGTCAGTGCTTGAACAGGGACTGCCATCTTTGTCTTTTGACTCTGCTTTATTCAAAACTTCCACATCTTTGTCTTTCTTTGTGTGTGTGTGCTGGGCCTTCAGGAGCCACACTTTATTTTTTTATTTTTGGCTGTGCTGCACAGCATGTGGGATCTTAGCTACCCAACCAGGGATGGAACCCACACCCCCTGCATTAGAAGCGTGGAGTCTTAACCACTGGACTGCCAGGGAAGTCCCCTATCTTTGTCTTTTGACTCCACTTTATTCAAAACTTCTGTCTTTCAGATTGATGGGCTAGGTGGGGTTATGCAAGCAAATTCATGGGGCAAGGGAGGAAAGTATTATCATTTTTATTTGTGCATATTTTCATTATTTTCTATTTTATGTATATTTTACATTGTACATAATATATAATGAGAATATTAAACAGTATATAGTGCAGATTGTGTGTTGGTTACTGTTCTAAGAGCTTTAAATGCATTAGCTCATTTGATGTTTAAAATAGCCTTGTGAGAAAAATACTGGTGAAGCCCAGATTAGTCACATATTTGTCCAGAATAAAGGACCTGAGATTCACACCAGGTTGTCTGGCGCCAGAGTCTATTCTCTTAACCATTACATCATGCCACTTCCCCAAGGTAATTTCTAAGTATAATTAATAGGTGAATGAGTCTACATACATTAATGAACAATATTTATTGATAGGGCCATGCAAGTGAATCTATCTGTAAACCTCATCCTGTTCTTTCTGATTTGGGAGAGACTTTCACATGTCTTTGACTATACCCTACTGCTTGTTGTGTGCTTTTGTAGTTGAAATGTCTATGGGTAGCTGTTTATACCCACTACCATGTGTGCTCACATTTTTGAAGTCATTTCCTGGCATCACCTTTAATAATCTCAAGGTCACTCCAGCAAAATTTACTGTCATGAGTTAATGAGTGTTCTTTTCTTAATAACTAATTCAGAGACCAGAGAATTCTTCACTCTGCTTGTCGCAAAAAGTTCTCTGCAAGAGTGTGCAGTATAGCACGTTCCTCTTAGGTTGCCTGTTTAGTTTACTCTCATTTGTCTATATCACACAGGTAGGCTTGTAAGACAAGGGCACCTCATTCAAGGAGAGAGGTTAGTTTCTTTCATCTGAGCATGGCAAGCACCCAGATGCTTAAACATATGCAACAGACCAAGAGTAATTCAGAAAATAGCATCAAGTGTAAGGAGGAAAAACCTTTTTTTGCAGTGAGATTCTTCCTCAAGGTATTTTTGCTGCTGTACTTGGCATCTTGTTAATAAAAATATTACTTTGGCTATTTTAGTTCTAGTACCCATACTTCTGTGATATAGCACTGTGACTTAGGCCATCTGTTCTAACATCATATGACATATTGCTCTTTGCTGCTTTTAGCGATTAATCTTTCAAAGGGAAGTTCATGAAACTTGATCCTTTCTTCTTTATTGCATCACCTTTTTCTCTCTTAAAACTGTCTGGATATCTCAGAGCTAACTTTACATTTTACTCTTCACCATGTACTTGAGATGAAACGGAACAATAAGATCAAGGCCATGTAGTTGTAAAAGATTTTGGCTAAATTGAAATTTGTCCATTCCAATTTAACTTTTTTGTCTTGTTTTGTTTAAATCCTGAACTTGGAATTTTAAAAAGCTTGAAGAATGTGATAGGGAGCAGGCATCAATAATGTGCTACAAGTTCTAACAGTTACTGATTGATTTGTCTTTTAAACTATGTTTCTCCAAACCCTCTGAACCCTCTCTTAAGCCTACATGGCTTTCACTGTCATTGCTATGTGATATGACATTGAAGTAATTTGCTTTTTCTCAACTTTTATACCATTTTTATCTGTATTATTAACTCAGTGGGCTAGAATGCTAATAACTTTAAATAGCCCATTGGTTGTCATAGTAACTGATATTAAAGCTAAATATAAGTTTCTCTCTTGGATTTCACATTTAAATCATTGCTAGTATTTGCATTCTTTAGGAACTCTAGGGCTGACAATGGACTTTGTATAAAAGGGACCTTGAGAATTTAGGTTGAGGAGTTGATTCAGTGGCATCTATTTTTAGCCCAAGGTTATGATTTGTTCAGACTCAGTCCAATTCCATTAAATCTATGTTCAGAAAACCCAAGAAGGATGCCCATCTAAATATTACAGGGGTTATATGGACAAAGTTTTACTTTTAAAAATTGTGTTTATTCACTGTGGGTATTTTCTATGCTGCTTTTCTCTTTTATTTATCTTTGCAATGATTCCTCTAATGCTTCTAAACTGTTTTTAAAATTACATTCTGAGGACTGAAATGAGAGAAGGCGCATTCAAGGAAGCTCTATAAGAGAAGACTCCTAGATACATTCTGTCTGCTCTCTGTCTTGGGTGACTTCTGTTCCTCCTCTCTAGGGGCTCAGTAAAGATTTCACATCTTGCTTAAAGCCTGACTGTCCCCTTTCATTTCTCTTTGTCACTCTTTTCCAAAATATGTGCACTGCATTGAGCACGCAAAAATTTTAATTATAGTTCTAGAAAGTCTCCAAGAGAAAGCAGAATCTCTCTCTCTCTCACTCTCATATATGTATATATAAATTCTTCCTTATGTCAGATATTAATTCATGTTGCACTAATTTAAAGAACTCTCATCTGGAGTTTTTAATCTTTCTCTCCAGGTAGTTCAGTTTTCCACATAGCAGTATATTTTGGACCATGCTATCCTTTTTCCCCCTTAAATCTCCATTTTTCCACTTAGCACCAATTTAAAGCTGAATGAATTTTCTCCCTTGATCTCTGAAGATGGAAAGTTATTTTCTTTCTAGGCTCCCACCCCCAGCTTCCAGAAGAAAGAACAGTCTATTATCAGCAGCAGCTTATCTGTTGAATATGTATGAAGTATCCTAGATGTTGAACAGTCTTGTCAATCTCTTATATAATAATTTGGTGGTGACACTGTGTCCTCTCCCTTCCCCCATATTTCTTGAACTAGTCCTTTTTCTGTTTTGAATATGCAGTATCCTGCTCAGCTCCTGGATCCCTCTCTACTCTCTCAGATTCCTTAATTATCAGAATTCACTTTCCTGTGACATCAGGCCCTTATTTTCTAAAGCCAGTTTTCTGTTAAAAGAAAGAAAGATAGATAGATAGATAGATAATCTCTCCATGCCTCTCAGTGGCAGCATCTGGTTTTAGTGTTAAACATGTACCAATGGAATATTAGTTTTGTGGGTTGCCAAACAATGAATGTTACAAGGGAAAAAGGTTCTGTGTTCAAATATGATTTAGAAAGTCTGAGTTAAATAAGCAAAACAGGTTTCCTCCCCAGAGAACAATGAATATTGTGAATCTCTTCAAAGGGGAAAAACAAAAGCAGCATTTCTGAAACAGGTTTACCTTGTAAACATGTTAAGACCCTCATTTATGGGGACTTATTTTTAAAAAAATGTAAGCAACAACTTTCAAACAAGGGTCAGTGGGTAGAGGGAGAGTGTTAAGGGAATTACCTTAATATTTTCAACCTCCATGTGTTCACTTTCCTAAAATTGATGTGCTTAATAAAAAGTTGGTGGGATTTAAATTCCTTTTCCCCACCCATGATAATCTCTCTTATCCCTTTCTACAAATACAAAAAATACATAGTTCACAAGCTTGATCTTATTATTGGTACATTACCTCTGGAGGGTGAAAATAACCTCAGGGCACCAAACAAATAGAAATAAGTCTTGGCGTTGAAAAAGTGAGTAACTATGTTTGGGTAAGAGATTCTTCTGCAACTAGGGTGGTTTCAAGAAAACTGAAGATGGACCTAATGGAGTTATCAACTGACAAGTTACTGGAAGTAATTTTTGATGATGTAGCAAAGAACTAATGATATTCTTCCCAAAGCTTGGAAGAATTTCAAAGAATCAAAATTCTCATCTTCTTATTTATATGAACAAGTTTCTCAGTTTTAGGAAAATGAAAAGGGGAAATAAGAATGATGCACAGCCTCATTCTAGCAATAAATGGTGATCATCCAATATATATGAATTAATTGGGGAAAAAATAGACCCACCCATCTGATTAAGAGATGTGTTTCCAATGAATATTTTTTAAAAAAAGTAACATATTTATATTGTTTAGGTCAATTATGTACTAATAGAATTTTAGTGATGACTCAAAGAAGAACTTCAATCTCAGCCTCAAAAAATATACTTCTATTTCCCCCACAGATAATATAAAAAATTGATCAGTAAGTGACTTTCAAGTACATAAATGTATATCCGCAAGGTAAAATTCTGTGGAGAAAAAGTGGAATGAAAAGTGATTCAGGGAGAAAAAGAAATGCTATAAAATTTCTGACTATTAAAAAAGACCATGTTTTCATATTTTTTCAATAGATGATATGGAGTATGAAATTGTTGTATAACCTACGGATCCATTTAAAAGACTGATGTAATCATTTTATTTTCAAATCTCAGTAGTTACAATGCATCTTTGCAACTAATTAAAAATATGAGAATAATGTTAAACATTAACCTAAAAATATGTGAGGGGTACCTGGTTTTTCAAAGGTCTTTTAGGAGGAATGTGGGCCAAAGAAATGTGTGAAAGCCACAATTCTACCTAACACTTTTTGGGAAGCATTGTTCTAAGACAAGGTTCTTGTTCTGGTCCCCATGTCCTTCCCCTCTTCTCAGGCTAAGTGGCTCTATCTTGGTAGAGCTCTTGAAGCACTATACCTATGATTAATTATGCAGTTAGTTTAGATAATTGGTAATATCTTTAGAGTTAAACCATTACAAAAATTTTAGTGAGCAACATATGTGCCAGACACAGTTCTAGGTACCAGACAAACCAGCAGTGAATGAAATGACACAAATCCCTGTCCTCATGGATATTCTAATAAGGGGACACAGACAGTGGACAAATATATAACTAAAATATGAGTAGTCTATGAGGAGAGCTGGAAGAGGTGTAGTCAGGGACAATTTCGAGTTTCAGTAAATTGTTTGAGAAAGCCTCGATGAGAAGCTGATATTTGAGCAAATATCTGAAGGGAAGTACAGGAGTGAAGCAAACATTTCCAGAAGAGGAAACAGCAAGCACAAGATCCCTGAGGTAAGATCACACTAATTATTAGTGAGGAAAAGAAAATATTCTATTTAAAATCACAAATAAGTAAAATCATTTCGTCCACTAATGAAGTGCTAGAATATTTTTTTCCAGAGAAATGACCTTTTGTTTGGCATATCTTTTTTAAGATATATAAGATGAGCACTTGAGTGCGTGGTTTGGTTGGAAAGAAGGGAGCAAATAGATGAACTGTTCTAGTAGAGAAACATACTGAAATTTGATGGTAAGGGGAGCCAGAGAAAGGTAGCAGGAGAGGCAGGTAGTGAGACAGAAGGAGAGAGAAAACAGAGACAAGATCACTAATTATCGTGCTTTTGGCAAGTGTCAGCTGCTGATAAACTCCTGATTGGAACGGAGGGAAAGTGGCTGAAAGATTTTTAGAAGCTGCTTAATGGGTATGGAGTTTCAATTTTGCAAGGGGAAAAGTTCTGCAGATCTCTTGTACAACAATGTAAATATGCTTAACACTACTGAACTGTACAGTTAAAAATGGTTAAGATGGTTTAAAAAAGCCATAGGAAAAAACAATTGTTAGTTTTCTTCTTTTATTGAGACATTACTCTCACTTTTCTTTCACCTTACCCCTTTGCTAATTCCTCCCAATCTCTATTAGCAATTGCACCATTGTATAATAATAATATTAATTGCCTCTGCACCTGTTTGTCTTTCCTGAGAGAATGTATGCTCCATGAAGGCAGAATCCAGGTCCTAGTCTCCCTTGCATCTCCATAGCTTGGTTATGAATGACCCGTAACACATGTCTAACACTTGTTGCTGACTATGTGAGTGAATTAAGAATAAAAGCATCGACCATTTCCTATATCACCCAGCAATTTCAACCCAGCCTGAAAAAAAAAAAAAAAAAAAGAAAGAAAGAAAAAAGAAAAAGAAAGAAAGAGCTAAATGGGGAACAAGACGCACCACAATCAAACCACCTCGAGGTACTCGGACATCATATTCATTGGGCAGCAGAGCCCTACCATTGCCAAAGTGAGTTTTCCATCCATTAATTGTTTGTAAATAGGAGAGACTTTAATTTTCACGAACATTACTCACAGTTGGCTGAGCTTGAATAGCAAGTTATTTTCTCAATTTCAGAAAGTAAAGAAAGCTGCCAAAGAAGTATTGACTGAGATATTGACCATATGTTAGATTTTTCCTATTTCAGGCATTTCTGTTTTTCATAAGATATTACTGTTAGAAAAGTGTTTTGTTGTTTTTTTGGCTTTCTTGCAAACTTAAAATATGTAACGTGTCACACATAAATGTTATTTTCTTCCTTTTTTTGAGACATCACTCTCACCTTGTCCTTCTCCTCACCTTTTTGCTATCTCTGTCTATATTTTAACATGCGGATATGTTTAGCATTTCCATATGTATTGAGCTTTGAATTCAGGTTGTGACTCCCAAACAGTGCTCCTGTTAACGCTCATGTTTTTATCACCAAGATGGAATAATAGTGTTATGTCTCAGTTTGCAGGAAAAACACAATATGTTAACAGAATAAATTTTTTTAATTCTACACATTTCTTCCATAAATAATTTTAAATCTTTAGTGCTATCACTAGCCCACTAGATTATGAATGATGAATAGCTAACCCATGTTAATAAAAATGTACAAAATTGTGATTAAATATTTTTCTTGTTATTTTTTGAGATGGGATCTGTGTATGTGTATTATCATTGTATTTTATGTGGAAACATTGATGCCTTCCAGAGTTAAATGTATCACAACCCTCTTCTGAAAGTGGCCTGCCTGAATAAGCTTGACAGTTTATTTGTTGTTCATTATAAGAATAGCTTATTTTTCACAACGTTTCTATGCTTCATGAGATTCTTATATTTAAAATTCTAGATTTTCTAAACTTTGTCTCTCCTTTTCATCAAAGTATGTTCCCTCTCCTCTTTACGTGTAAAAGGGCCTCTTAGTGTGTAAAAAATGACACCATCTTCCCATCTTACATATTTAGATTAAGAATGAGGTCATGTGAGTCACGGTGGTAGAGGAAGAAGGAAGAATAGCTAAGGAAAGGAACGGAAGTGACAGGGCTAAGGCGTGGCTCTGGGTGGGGGCTATAGGTGTTTCTCTTATTTCCAGTAGCCCCCTCACTCTCAACCAACATGGAATAAAATAATAATAATAATAACAACAACAACAGCAACAAAGGAAACCACTCTGCTCTAGGAGTCAGGTACTGTTATTTTCCCTATTTTTTAGGTGGAACTAACTCAAAGAGAGGTTAAGGTGCTTGGTCAAGCACCTCTACTAACAAATGAAGAGAGCTAAAATTAAACCCATGTAGTTTTTTCTTTATGCTGATTGTGGGTTTTAGCCTGAAGTTTTTTTTTTTTTTTCTTAATAAGTAGATGTCCTTTTGTCTTGATTTACTTCCAAACATCTTCAAGCTGATTTCTATGCAATTGTGGAAGTCTTAGAGGTTCATGAGGAACCTAGACATCTTGGTGTGCTTTCTGTCTTGGTGTGCAACAATGAACAAGTGATGTTTACTTGTACTAACCATACTAAATTTTACTGACGGAAAATAACAATGTAAGACTCATGTGATAGTTTATTCATCTTCAGTAGAACAACACCCAAGATATGGCATATGTGCTTCAGGGCTAGTGAGTCAGAGTTGGCAAAGTCCTATATTCCTTTCACTCATGTAATAAATATTATTGAGTACCTACATATGCGATGGGAGTGTTCTAACCTTTGGGAATGCAAAAGTGCACAAGACAGAAGCTTACATCGTAGTGGAGGAGACAGTGAATAATGAACAAATATAAACAATGGCATAAGTTCTAATGGTGGCCAGTGTGGTGAGTAAAAAAGTAGGGCCAATGAGATAGAGAGAGACCGAGTAGGGGACAGCAGTACTGCTCTAGAAGGGCTGGTCAAAGAAGGCTTTCAGGGATAGCAATATCTAGCTGAGATCAAAATGATGAGAAAGAGCAAAGTGTGTGATAATCTCAGTGGGTATATGAGGCAAGAGACTGAGGGGAAACTTTCCAGGTGTATAAATATATATATTTATACTTAACTATACAAATATATTAACTCTTCTGAAAGATGGAGATAGTGTCTCCATCTGGAATAACAGGAAGGCATGCTTACTATCCAGAATAAAAAATCTGGCTTCCCTAAGCTCAAGTTTCCCTTCCCGTGACACATGTGCAGGGTTCACCTGGGCCCTGTTTGAATAGAGACTCAGGGAACTGGGGCCAGTGCTGGCACTCTGGTGACTGCTAATGCTGTAATAGCAATATTGTAAAAGAAATTACTTTGTCTTTCACCCAAGAATAATAAAGTCTTTCGTTTCTAACCCAGGAGGCTCTTGTCTTCTGCCAGCGTTCTTTTACCTGTGGCAGGCTACTAAAGCTTGTTAGTTTGCAAGTAGGGTAACAATGACAGCCCCTTCTGAGATCTTGACAGCCATTAATAATATTGAAAAGGTTTCTCTACAGTAGAGAGTAAGGAAACCTAGGTTCAGGAAAGGCACTCTTGAGAGATAGTGTTCAAACTGAGACATAAAGGATGAGGATTATAAGAATGATTTTACCAAAAGGATCTTGGTGGCATAGTGGTTTCAGGCAGAGTAAAGAGCTCATGGGACAGCATAGAGTACAGAGAGCAAGCTCGGCATAACAGAGGACCTGAAAACATTCAGTAGGACATATTCTGGACCATTTGTTTTTCCTGTCTTCTAAGTTATGTTATTTTATCCTATAATATGTTTTTTTATAAATTTAATTATTTATTTATTTATTTACTTTTTTCTGCTTTGGGTCTTCATTGCTGCGCTCAGGCTTTCTCTAGTTGTGGTGAACGGGGGCTACCCTTCGTTGCGGTGCATGGCCTTCTCATTGCAGTGGCTTCTTTTGTTGCAGAGCAGGGGCTCTAGGCGTGCAAGCTTCAGTAGCTGTGGCTCACAGGCTCAGTAGTTGTGGCTCGTGGGCTCTAGAGCTCAGGCTCAGTAGTTGTGGTGCACAGGCTTAGTTGCTCCACAGCATGTGGAATCTTGGACCAGGGCTCGAACCCGTGTCCCCTGCATTGGCAGGCGAATTCTTAACCACTGCACCACCAGGGAAGTCCTATCCTAAAATATTTTATGTGTCTACATTTAGTGTATCTTTTGTGTGTTCCTATTATTTATCATACAACAAACCTCAAAATTAGTAGCTTAACATAATCATTTTATTATAGCTTATTTTTTTGTGAGTCAGGAATTTTGTTAGGGCTCAAGTGAATGATTCTTCTGGTTTTTTTAGGGTTTTTTTGTTTTTGGGGGTTTTTTTTGGTGTGTGTATGTGTGTGATTTTTACCCAAAGTTACTTGGTGGCATTTAGTTAGCAGGTAGGCTGTTCGAGATGATTCAGTAAGGCTTCACTGATATGTGTGTTGCCTTGTCAGAAATGGCTGAAAGACTGAGCACAGCTGGGAAAGAAAACCACAGTCCCTACATATGGACTCACTAGTGTGATGGCCACAGGGGAGTTGTACATCCTTCAGGGTGGCTTGGGCTCCAAGAATGGTGTTTCAGAAGATAAGGTAGGAGCTGATGGCCTTTTATGACCTTGCCTTGAAGTCACATGTCATCACTTTTGCCCTTTTGCTATTATTCAAAGCAATCACAAGTCTGCCCACATTCAAATGATAAGGACATAGATCCCAGCTTTCAATGGGAGGAGGACCAAGGATTTATGGCTGTGTTTTCAAATTACCACAGTATCTTAAATTGTATTTTATGCAATATACATATATTGTGTGAAGGGCGTATTAATTTAATAAATGATAGATAAGAAGACAAATAAGTAGCAAAACTTAAAAATACAGTGCTGTCTAGAATTCATCAACGGCAATCCTGCTCCCAGAATCCAGCATGGCCTGCCCCTCATCATCTGTTGCAGACTTTGAGTATCCTGCCCCCTAAAAGTCCAGAGAATTGTCTGGCTTCAGCAATTAAGCATTCCCATGAAAAGATCCATGTTAGTGTTGTATTCTTTGCCACAGTCTAAGGGTAGGAATACATTGACTCAGTGTCTAATCTAATGTAAAGCATTGTGATACAACAGATACAGCTGTAACGGAGACATTTCCCTTCTACCCCAGAATTTTCCTTCATAGCCCTGTGTCTCTAACACTGCTTCCTGAGACTTTTTAAAGCATTCCTTAGTTCCTCTGGATATGACCGTAATACACTGTGGGTGTTCTCTTAGAGCTTCTTCCACAGTGTGAAGGTCCATTTCCTTGCCATAGAAGTACCAGGTTACAGGTGCAAGGTTTCCCATTATGTTCTCTCGTTATCAATTTTTCAGGAACAAGATTTGTTACATAAAGGAAAATGCAAAGAACAGACTTTTAAAAGCTTTTTCAGCTCTTGAGCTCATTTCTGTCCTACTTTTTATAGGAGTATCTAAATCTGTTTCTCTTAAAAAAAAAAAAAAAAAGGTAGCCTATGATTAATCCCTGTCTTATCTTAACAACAAATTCTGAAGAAGGTAGATTGACCATAAGGATTTTGGTAGAAAAGATGAATTGAAACATAAATTTAACTTCTGGGTTTTAGACAATGGTATTAACATCAAATACACTAATTTTTTCCTAAGTTCTTATAGCAGTGTTGAAATGGTTTTACCAGCATTAATTGAAATTACTTACTTTGACAAGCCTAATACTGTGTTGTTCTTATACAAACTATTTTGTTTTAGAGCCACTAATAAGATTTATAATTATTCTGATGCTCAGGAATTATATATTTTTCCAAAAAGGAAAGCACAACAAAAATAACAAAACCAAGGCACTATAGTTTGCCTGATGCCAACAATCTGCCAATTTTAAGGCTCATTTTATTTCTATAAAACTGTATAACTTTAACAAGACATTAGGAATTTGTCATATATATTTTTTAATATAATTTTCTTTTTGGCTCTGAACACTATCGTCTGAATCACTTTCTTGTGGCTACTGTCTAGCTATGCTTTTCTGCAAATTCATGGAGAAAATTATCTTCTCTCATTATCTTCCTAACCTTTTTTTAACATGACATTTCCTGTGTCACTTCTGTGAAAATTATGTAAGATATGGAAAGGGGTATGCTCTTTACATTACGTTTCATTATTGCTATTATCCATCTTATGACTCTCATGTTTTTTAAGAAGGATTCATCAGTGTCTTCTCTCCTACTCTTTGCATAGTACATATTTATTCTTTCATGTACTTATTTATACTTTCATGTATTTAACAAATTATATTGACTCATCAATATGACACTATACTAGGCACTATGGAATATACACATGTTTAATTCTGTCCCACCTCGCTTCCTGAGGAGCTCTACATCTGGCTCCTTTGATTAAAAGCTACCCTTCTCCTTCAGGTCTAAGGTATAGGTTCTCAGAGCCTCTTGTCCTGCAAGGCTTTCATTTTCTTTGTGACCAAGGTGGTCCTGGCACCAACAAACCAGTTAAGATATAGCCTGAAGAATAGTCTCAACATGAGAAATACAAAGTACTTTTAGTTAATAGGAAATGCATCAACAAAAAATCTGTACTGTGTATCCGTTAACTAAGGATCCCACAAAGTAGCAGTAACCTCTGCTAGTATTGCTCTCTGGCATCGGATAGAAGTCCTGTCTCCCAAACCCAGGACTGAGGCCCTGCCCTCTGCCAAGTATTACACTTTCAGGGATCCTTTGGCTTTTTTTTTTGGTATATTCAAGTGTTTTTTGTTTTTTGTTTTTTTTTCTTTATCATCTACCCCCAGAATTCACGAGTTTCTGATTCTTTCCTGTTGCCTTTCTTTTTGTTTCTCTTAGAAACCCTACTACACCTTGAAATTTAAAAAAGAAAAGAGAAGGGAGATGTCCTGTTTGTGCATTTTGCTAACCATATTATTAGACCTCATTCCTGGAGAAAGTGTTGTTCTTTCTAGGGCCACAGATATTGAGTAAGTGACTCATTCTACAATTATTTAGGAGTTATCTAGCTCAACTTTGCATACCTGTCAGCAGTTCCTGATATGTAGGTATATATACGGTATCTGTTCTAACATGTGAGCATCTTGAGTTGCATGAAGGGAGTATGGGAAATGGTGGCCTCCTGGAATGTGTTGAGATAGGTTGTCTCTATATTTCTGAGTGGCCTTTGAATGCCTCTATTTTTCTGCTAATGATGATGGTGTTAGAAATAGGTGTGAAATGACCGGATCAGGACCTTGAGGAGGACTGATAAATTTGGGGCTGGCTGTTAAGAGGAGCAGACTGAAAAACTGGACTCATCAATTAACTGGAAGCAGAGATTATCAAGCAGTGCTTTGCACATAATTGGTGCTCAATGTATATTTGTAAAGTAAATGGGCACAAGGTAAATATCAAATCGTATTGCCAGTGAGCATGATCATCAAGTTAGGGTTTTGAATGGGCTGTGGAGGTAAGAGCATGGAGCAGCACAGTGTAGTAGGTGGGCCTGGATAGACCTGGCCTGTGAACTGAAGTGCCCTGGGTTTAAGCCCCACTCCACTGATCACTAGCTCTGTATGACCTTGAGCAAGGCACTTGATCTCTCCTTACCTCAATTTTATCATCTGCAAAATTGGAGTAATAATGGCAACTACTTCGTAGTGTTTTTATGAGTATTAAATGAGTTAATGTTTATAAAGCTCTTTAAAAAACACTCCTGGAGTTAGACAATGTAAGTGATTGCTATTATTATTCTCTTTAAGCAAATGGTTGCAAATAAAGGCAGGTTGTTAAAATATTTGATAAAGTTTTAACTAGGTAATGAACTATTTTAATGTTTTATAGAAGTATTTTCTTTTATATTGGAAATAAGAATAAATTTAAAATTTTATATATTTACAAAAAATATGACCACTCTGTACCTAAAGTTTTACAACTTGCTTTTTTCACTTAAAATATATTTTGGACATTTTTCCATGTCAGGATACATAAAATTTTCTCCGCTTTCATAGTTGTTTAGAGTTAGGAAGGAACTTTGAAATCATATATTCCACCCTTCTTCCTCCATATTATGGATCGATTGTACTTTTTGGGAGAACTGCAGTTTTTCAGCTTCCTTCTTACAATATGCAGTTTGCAATTCTATACAATGTGTCGTATTTAGTACTTGGTTCTTTTGTTGTTGTTGTTTAGAGTGACTTCTCCCTCACCCCCCACAAAGAGAAAATAGCTCTTGCTATTAATAAAACCTTGAGTTCTTTATAGTGGACAAAGTGTAAACCTGTGTAATCACCTGAAATATTGCACACAGAGCAGTGGCAAAAGTAAATGTGGAGTAACATAATCTTTTAAAACCTAGTTAAAATAATGGATTGAACACATGCTTTAAGACTGTTTTGTTATAAAGTTGTAAAAATGACAATTAGAATGGAGAAGCAGACTTTAGCAAAAAATCATTGGAATGAAAACAGCAGCTGGTCAGCAGAAAAGGGAAAATAAAGCTGAATCCTAAGCCAGCATTGTTAAAACAGAGAAAAAATGTAATTTACATCACAGGATCCTTCCTTTCCAACATCAAAGCCTTATAAACTTGTAGTATCAGGTACCTGTAGAAGTGGAGGAGATGGCAAGACTGAAAAACTGGGAGAATTGGCTGAAAATCTGTTTAAAAAGCAATTAGACCCTGATCCTCTCTCCTCGACTCTGCATGGTTGAATGGTCCTTCCTCTCACACTCTGACAAAGATGAAGGTTTTAGATACTGGAAAGGGCAAATGAGAGGATCTCTGCTTGGGGAAATGAGAGGGGCACTAAATTATAACAGCGTGAGCAAGTGAGCATTGAGGGATAAATTTGAGATGCCCAGGCCCTAGCTTCCTGTCACCTCACACCCAGGACTCTGGAAACATGGTGTACATCCTGCAGGTATGCAAATGGAAGCTACTTGTACAGGTAATCTGACGTGGGTGGTCAGAGAATCCTGAAAATACCGACTGATATCACAGGTCCCCAAGCAAATGGCCCAGAAGATCATCATTAAGAAAACCACAGTTAACAAAACCCACCCACGGGCATGGAATTTCCAATCAACTTTTTAATATTCTACTCTTAATATGAGCAGAGAGCTATGGACCACTACGTATTTATGGAAGACATATGAGACAAAAGATGGAGGTTAAAAAAAAAAAAAAAAAGGAAAACCATATGGATAGATGCTAACCAGGGAGTGAGGGTATCTTCAAAATTGTTTATTAGTAATCTTAGAGTGATAAAACATACTATTACATCCATGAAACAAGAATAGCTTGTTACTTAAAATAGTTATCAAACATAAATGAGCTATTGGAAATTAAAGATAAGAGAGTTGTGAGGGAAATCTCAATAGGAGGTTTGGAAATTAAGAAATATCAGAAAGTAAAACACAATGAAGTTGAAATTATGAGACAAAAAAAAAAAAAGAGAGAGACTTATTCCAGGAGGGCCATCATTTGAAAAATATAACTCCCAGAAAAAAAGTGAAGAATGAAAATGGAGAAAAAGTAATTATCAAAGAACTAAGACAAGAAACTTCCTCAGAACATAGAGACCACAGGAGAGAAGCAAGTTAAAGATGACAATGGTGAAGGGATATTCTCAGATTAGAGCTGCTGGAGAAATTGAGATGGCAACCTATCCAAACTGGAAAGGTAGAAGCTCTTGGCAGGGACTTCTTTAATAAGAGGAAGTGAATGAAGTAGTTAATGTATTTGTATATACTGAGATAGATAAGCACTTCATTGAGAGTTGAGAGTGAATTAATAATAACTATTAAAAAGGGATCAGACAGGGCTTCCCTGGTGGCACAGTGGTTGAGAATCTGCCTGCCAATGCAGGGGACACGGGTTCAAGCCCTGGTCTGGGAAGATCCCACATGCCGCGGAGCAACTGGGCCCGTGAGCCACAACTACTGAGCCTGCGCGTCTGGAGCCTGTGCCCCGCAACGGGAGGGGCCGTGATAGTGAAAGGCCCGCGCACCGCGATGAAGAGCGGCCCCCGCACCGCGATGAAGAGTGGCCCCCACTTGCCGCAACTAGAGAAAGCCCTCACACGAAAAAACTAAGAGACCCAACACAGTCATAAATAAATAAATAAAATAAAATAAATAAAGTATAAAAAAAAAAAAAAAAAAAAGGGATCAGACAAACAATTATTTACTTCAAGGAAAACCAAAAGTGTAAAAAAGGAAAAATTACATAGTATCCTCTATGGTTCAGCAGTGAATAGCATTCATACAGTCATGGTACTATACACATTGAGTAATGATTAAACTAAAACTAATGGTAGAGTCTATCATACAGAGTGAAGCAAGTCAGAAAGAGAAAAACAAATGCCGTATGCTAACAGATATATATGGAATCTAAAAAAAAGAAAAGAAAAAAAAAAGTGGTTTTGAAGAACCTAGGGGCAGGACAGGAATAAAGACGCAGATGTAGAGAATGGACTTGAGGACATGGGGAGGGGGAAGGGTAAGCTGGGACGAAGTGAGAGAGCGTCATGGACATATATACACTACCAAATGTAAAATAGATAGCTAGTGGGAAGCAGCCACATAGCACAGGGAGATCAGCTTGGTGCTTTGTGACCACCTAGAGGAGTGGGATAGAAAGGGTGGGAGGGAGATGCAAGAGGGAGGAGATATGGGGATATATGTAAATGTATAGCTGATTCACTTTGTTATACAGCTGAAACTAACACACCATTGTAAAGCAATTATACTCCAATAAAGATATTTAAAATAAATAAATAAAACTAATGGTATAACTATATTTGGGAATATAGGGGGATAAGATGTGTGTTGTGTGTCTGTGCATCTGTGTGTCTTTGTGGTGGGGGTAGGTGAGGTGGGCAATGGAGGAGAACTAAATCCCCATTTTCTACAATAGAAAGCCAATACAGAGTGCTCTAATCAGAAAGATAGAAGAAACAATATAAATGTTTTTTAGATATGTGGAAGTATCATAAAATATGCTAGAAGAGTTGAAAGTTATCCCCTCTGGTGAGCAGGAAATGAGTTCACAGGGTTTTGGGTAGCATTTGTGTTTTAAAGACAAATTTCTTAAAATCATTTGATGCTAAATTATATATAGAATTTTGTTAAATTATAGGGGGAAATTAGATGATTTTCTACACCTTTTTAATACTTGCAGATTCCTCATAACTAGATTTTAAGAACAAAATCATAGGAAGAAAATCCTTCAAAAATCCCTTTTACTTGTGAAAAAAGGGCCTTTGTTTTCTGCTGTTTTATTCAGGAATTTGAAGAAATGCCACAAGAAAAGTTATAAAAATGCTGTATTATCTCCTTTACCACTGTTTGTCCCAGAACTAATTTCTTTAGGAAGTGAGGGTGAGAAATTCAAATATCATTTTATAGTGAGTAGGAGAACACCTGGCACCAGTGTGGGAGTAGTTTACCTGTCAACATATCTTTAGATTTGAGACTGCCAACCGCAAATCTCCATGTAAAAGTTAGCTGCAAAATACCTATCCATATCTTGCAGTCATTTTTTTCTCCGTTCCCTATCCTTACCTCAGTGATGAGGAAACCATGCTTATTCTGTTTTTATCATTATACAGTATTTCTTACAAGAGACTAAGGGAACCAGAGACTGTTTTGGGTAGTGTACATAAAAATATACAGACACAAACCCCACATTTCAATTGCCTTTTCACTAGATAGCATCTTATATCCCTTTAATCAAGATGTCGTGCCACTGAAAAACGCTGCCTGGTCTGTGTGCTACAAACTAGACAACACGTTTTCCATGAAGGCTTGACTCTATTTTACAGAAGCTTTGAAAAGCAGTGTTGACATAGGTGCAAGAATCACATTGAAAGGATAGAAGGAAGATGATTTTAAGGAATTAAGACAATTATATTTATAAAGGTGTAAATATGATTCTTTTAATGAACATTTATTGAGTATCAGAATATATGTGACCAAAAAATATGTAGACACTGGAGGCCAGGGAGAGGCCTTCAAAGAGCTAAGAAAGTGTAGCAGAAAAGATTGATATACAAATTGCAAGAGTATAAAATTGCATACAAAGAGTCTTATTTAATTCTGGAGGGTGCATGACTTCTACTGAAAGTACATTGCTTTAGGGCAAATAGAAGATATATCACATTAAAATTAAACTTGTATTATCTTTTCTACTTCAATATGTTAGGCATTTGCTCATTCATTAAACTAATTCACTGTAATTCCACGGGTAGTTTTTAAAAGCCTGCTATGTGTCAGGCATTCTGCTAGCTGATGAGGATAAAATAATTAAAGAGAGAGCTAAATTTTTGCCCTCAAAGGCAGGATGTTAGGGGAGAGACAGATAGAAGCAACTATCAAAGTGTGGTAAATGCCATCAAGGGAAAGTCAGCAGGACAGGAATGAGTAGAATTATAAAATTATAAAAGTAGAAAGAACTGCTTGGTCATCTAATTTTCTATAGACCAGTAAATTGAAACTGAGTAAAAATAACAGTGTAACTAAAGACAGAGGCAAAACATATGCATGTTCTGATGCCACTGGGGCATGGCTTCCAGTTACCACTTGAAATGGTTGGAGTGCTTGGCTCCACAAGGATTTAATATCCTCTATGCAAGGCAATATTTCATCAAGCTATTCAATAATCATGTAATTATTGAAAAATAGAAAATTGCAAGTGTGTGTGGTAGAGAGGGTATAGTTTAAATTAAAAATTATTCTAAATGACATATTAGCAATTGTTATAGGTTATTGGAATAAAACATTGGAGTAGGTTTTACTGGGTTTACTGCCAGGGAAGCAGTAAAGATACTAAAGTGAATAAAAACATTCTCTGTCCTCATTTATCAGAACCTATCTCATTTTTTCTTCACAATGGACCTGTGAGTTGAGTATAATTGTTTCTAATATACTGGAGAGGAATGTGAAGTTCTAGGTAAAAAGAGTAACTTTACCAGAGTTGAAGTTAAACAAATAGACTGCCAGTTATTTCTCCAGCAAAAATGGGTTTATTTGGGATCAGCAAAGAATTGCAATCCAGGGTCTGCAATCATGGTGAGCCACGTGCAAAAAGGAGAGGAAAACTCCTATACTATGGGGAAAAGGAAGTTGGGAGGGCTATAGTAAATGAAGAGTCCATTGGAGGAATTGAGAGTTCGAAGTATAGTGACTTTTCATTGGCTGAGTTTTAACAGTCTCTCATTGGCTGAGCTCTCACCAGGCAAGAAGGGGAAGTCCTTCTTCTTCCTGTTGAGCTGGACTAACTTCCTAGGGAGTGAGAGCTCTCTTTTCTGGCCTCCTGCCTCTTTTAATTTCTGTTCATTAATGTTTACACCAAGATCACAAAGCAATTTTGGGGTATAAAAGGGATCTCAATCTAGCATGCTATATAAGCAACGTTTTACTGTTCCCTTGCCTAAAAAAATTCTTGGTAGGTAAACATCACTTTGTTCATTTGGATATTAAGCATTATTTTTACCCCAGTGGAAAAATTTTAGAATGTAATATACTAGAGTTTTATGGTACAATGAAATATTCTGGAAAGCAGGACAATTAATCAGATAAAAAGGTTGGAGAATCCAGGAGTTATGGGAATCCGTTATACTCTTTCCCCATAGGAATTCATACAAATATTTTAGGCCACAAGTAATTCACAGGAGACCTTATCCTTTGGTTCAAGGATGATCTTTAAATAAAGGAAACCCCCTTGCTAAGACAGACAACTAAGACCTACATCATTTATCAGTATTAATACTTTAAAAAAAGAAACTTTTTTTCCTTTTGACTCCAGAAGGAATTGACATTTTAATGGAGAAGATAAGATGTTTCTGGAGCTGGGTGGGAGTGTCCCTGTGAAGACAGACTGAGGCAGTATGAGGATGTGTGGATGTGTATCAAAAAGAGATAGGAACCTAAGTGAGACTACTAGTGGTTTCAACATTTTGCCTGTTGTAAGTCCAGCTTTAAAGCAAACACTTGACTTTTGTTATAATTAATACACTATTCCTCCCTCAAGTCATGGTAAGATTCCTACAAGTTGAGTTACACCTGTTTTAGGGAAGCATTAAAGTAGCTTTTTAAATGCTCAACCTTGAAGCATCAAGTGAATCTGAATCCTCATCTCCTGGTTTGGGCATCTAGTCATAAGAGTTAGGTGAATAGAATTTGAAAACCCAATAATTTCAGCAAATATATTTATGCCAGGCTTCTTCCACATAACCCATTTTCCAAAATCACACACACATAACCCTTTTCATACTCTCTATATGTATAGCATTTCCTAAATTCAGCTGAGTCAGCTGAATGTTATGAAAAAAAAGCATCTGATTAAAGTAATTGCAATAAGTATGAATAATTAACTGAGACCACCCTCCCTAGAGGTGCTTTCAAGAGGATAGGCTAAGTGCTCACTAACTGTTAGATTGGGAGAGCAGCAGCAATGTCGCTTGCTGTTCCCCCTCCACACCTTCCTTTCCGGGTAATGTATTTTTTATCTAAAACCTCTCAGTTGTGTATATTCTAAAACATCTGCTACCTCTATAGCAATAATCATTAATTCATTTCTGTCCATTATTTCCATGATTTCTTTACAAATACTTTTTTTTTCTCTCCACTACCACACTATGCTCCTTTTCATTTTCAATTTGTACCTTCTCAAGTGTGGGATATCCACAGAGACAGGCACATTTGATGGTCCCTTTCTTGACATTGATGATGCACTATACTTCTTAAATCCTTCTAATTATCTAGTTACCCTTTATTATTATGATGGTTATTATATATATATATATATATATATATATATATATATATATATATATATATATATATATATATATATATATAAAACTGAAAACACTCCTACAACCCAATTCAAGAAACAGAACATTGCCAGCACAATATTATTCCTCTTGAAAAATGTTTCTTACCAAGAAGAGTGTCTATCCTCATTATTTTTGATAAGATCACCTTGTTTTATCAGATACTTCAGTGAGGAGGTTAGAATAACTGAATGTACCCAAGATGTTTCAAGGAGTGAAATGTCTAGAGAGAAAGATTGCCGCTATACTTCAGTAAAACATATACATACACCATAGAAAAGGTGATATAAAATTTTGATATAAAGTTTATTGTTTCAAAAAGTGAGACTGCCATAGCAAATGTGTAAGCAGAGGACAAAAAAAAACTAATAAAATGTTAATTAAAATAGTGACTTTTTAAACATAATTGAATTTATAGTGATCTCATTTGTCAAGCATTGAAGACATTGTTTCTAAGGAAGATACATTATTATTTTATTGCAAAGGTAATAATAAAATAACCATTTGACTTACTGCTCCTTTTGGTACATGTTCCCTTGAAATGTTAAAAATTAACAAAAATCCTCCTCAATTAAAATTGAATGTCTAGTATCTTTTTTATATGGAAGAAGACTTTTATGTTTCATATTAAATTGATCAAAGCATATTGCTTGCCTTTTTCTAGGCAAAAACATCTTTTTGAGGAGGCAGATTTGCTTATCTGTAAGAAAGTTTATAAATCATTTTATATAATGTATAGTAATTTACATTAGACATGTTAAGGTAGAAGCCTATACTGAAGGACTTATGATTAAAATAATGATACTTTTACTCAGCTCAGTGATACTAGTCCATGAAAATAATGCTGTATGGCAGAATTTGTCTATAACTTAATTGAGCACTTACAGCAATTTTCTTATAAATTTGGTTTTCCTTATAGATTGTGGTCTTCAGGATCACACAGAATATGCTTTGTTTCCCCAAGTCAGTGTAAATCTCATATTAGACGTTCAATAAAACTTCAAGTGATGGCAATAGTCAATAGCACTCAAATTTGTGAAAGATAATTCTTTGATAGTATTCCAGGAATAGTCCAACCCTGCTATATAAATGCTGATTATGGGAATCTTCGGTGAAGAATAAACAGATAATTGAAGAGCTGAGCACAGATGACTTACATCAATTTAAAAATTCTTTCCTGTTTTGGATTTTCTACCTCTTAGCTCAATTTTACTTTCCATTAATTGAAAAATATTCCTCTATATTCCTCTGTATTATTTGGGGTCCTCTGGATTAGCCATATTTTACTAAAAAAATCAGGGTTTTTGTTTTTGTTAAGTTGTATTTTGTTTTTACATCGTTAGGTATAGAGAAGTTTCTGAAATATATTTCCTTTTTTGTTACTGAGTTTTCACTTTTTTTCTTCCTAAAACTGCTGAGCTTTAAAGTCTTTTCATAAAAATTCTGTGAATAAAATGCCCTTCTGGGAACACGGTGTTTTCACATTTATTTGGAGAGGTCTATAGTTAACTTAAAGCACAAACATTTTAATTAATGATGTTGATGTTTTTATTATTGCTGAATGGGTAACCTGTTTTTTGTGAGCATATAAGAAATTGAGTCTCTTAAATAGAGTTCAGTTCTCCCTCAGAATTACATGGGGTGTTAATGAGGTCCTTTATACTTTCTAATGACTACCCAAGGAGTTGTAAAAAAGGCAGCTGGATGCCATATGTTAGGAAGTGAGCAATAAGCACCTACAAAGTGTGAGGCACTCTTTTGGTGCTGGGATACAGACCTCCCAAATCCCAGCCCTCATGGAACTTATATTTTTTAGGGGAAAACAGGTCATAAACAAATAAGCATATATTCTGATTTCTGATATTAAGTGTCCTGAAGAAAACTAAACTAGAAAAGGTGATTGAGAATAACAGAAACCACTGTTTTATATAGGATGCTCAGGGAAAGCTACAGTCGTGAAATGACATTTAAGCAGAGTCTCAAGTGAAGTTAAGAGAAAGGAGGACAACAAAGTCGCAGGCCCTGAAGCAGGAAGAATATTGGTGTGTTTGAGGAGGGAGGTCAGTATGGCTGGAGGCCACTGACTGAGGGATGATTCACAGAGATGAAGAAGGATAGAGGGCCTGATGAAAAGGAGTTGGATTCTATCCTACTTAAAAGGAGAGGCCAAAGGAGGGTTTAAGCAGAAGATGATACAATGTGACTTGTGTTTTAACAGGATGGCTTTGGCTACAACTTGGGGAATAAATTAGAAGGTTTGAGAGAGGAAGCTGGTGCTTTGTTCAGGGAGAGATGATGGTGACATTGGCAAGGAGGTTAATGTTTGGAGGTGGTGAAAAAGAGTAGATCAAATATATTTTGGGTAAAACTTTTGTTGATGGATTTTTTTTTAAATGCAGAGGGACTGCTTTTTTTTTTTTTTTTTTTTTTTGCAAAGCTCTCCTTTTTATGCACCAGATTCTCTGGCATTCTGAATTAATAATAAGTCTGTCTAAATTAGATTTAGGTTGTAGGAAAAGGAAAACTTGCCCTACTCTAGGGAGGCAATAGCTATTTTTATAGGAACCTGAATATTGTACGTACTGCATATTCAGGGTGTTTGCACTAGTAAGTTATATTAAGAGGTAACTCAATAACAAATTTCTAAGAACTGGGTCAAAGAGAAATATTAAGTTGGTACCTTGTAAGTTTTTCTAACAACCTGGCTTATTTTGCAAGCAAAGTTAAAGAGTGAATTTTCATGGGGACTCTCCTTTATATTGTATGGCCTGGCTCAGGAAAAAAGGAAAAAGTTTCTGAAATATTAGCTTTTTTTTTTTTTTTTCTTAAAGCTGATATTGCCTGTGAACTTGTTTTAAATATTTCAAACAAGTTGATTATTGGGTATTTTAACACTTTGCTAATGTAGAAAAAGTCACCATAAACTTTTTCTCCTCCCTGAAGGCATTGAAGAGGTTATTCATTTATTTAACCATCATTGATCGTGTCCTGTAAGGTGCCAATAATCATTGCATCATCAATCCTTACCCAGCATCTAGGGGAGCGTTTGGGAAAACATCATTATCCAAGTTAGTATTCATTGTGTTTTTATAAAGCTGTGGGAAAGAACATCTTGCCTACTTAACATTCCTTCATCCCAGAAATAGTATGTGACTCTCAATCTACTTCCATCAATATTATCCATTTATGACTTTCCTCAACCACTATCTGCTCCTAAACATTTCCTACTAAAGTTAATTGTATCCTTCAGCTTTGTTCTTTGGAACACTTATCTTGTAATAAAATTGTTGTCTTCCCACAGTGGAGTCTTCTCCTGTAACCCCATTTTCTCTGACATTGATTCTTCACTCTCTTTTTTCTTGACTCTTGAACCTAGGCTTTGGCATTGGTAAAGTCCTTGATTCCCAGGACCATTTCTGGGTGTTCAGATATAGCTTTTTGAATAGCCACTGGGACCAGGTGGGAGAGTCAGTTCTTCTTGGCATGAAACTAGACAAATAAGAAGCAGGAGACAGGGGTAGATAAGACTGATAAATTCTCTTTCATCCCTCATAGAACTGCAATGAAAGTATGTTTCCCATTTGAAAATCTGAATAATCCTGCATGCAGAAACAGGCACATCAGGGGCAACATATCCTTTGCATTGCCCTTCATCTTTCTTTGCCTCAGTCACACCTCTCACTTTCTTTCCCTCTTCATATCCCTAGGATTGCGTTTCCCAAAGAAACTGTCAGCACTCTAATTCTTGATTTGGGCTCTGCTCTTTTTAAAGGATCTGGATTAAGTTAGATGGTATTATTATTCTATTCATTTAGCAAAGATTGTGGAAAATAGAAAGGTTTATAAAATCCCCTTCTGCCTACACTCTGAGTTTCTATCAGTTGTTCATATTATTCTTTCTATTATTAGTTCTGAAACAAAACAAAACAGAAACTCATCTTTCAGAAGACATAAAACCTCTTTTTCTATGATCATTCCAGGAATTAAAAAAAAATTTATCCCTGGTCAAAACTTCCAAGTAATAAATGCATAATAAATGAATACATTGAATGAGTGAATCAAGGAATGGTGAGATTTCACTATTAGGCATTTTGGCACATCATAGTATGTAATAATGCAAAAATATATTCTGTGGCCTGATATGGATACGTAAGGTTTATGCCACTGTCTTCTCTTTATTTCCCTCTAATATCTAAAAATAGTTAACTTTGGAAAGTCAGCAATTTGAAAGACAGTATCGTTAAGTGATGCTTGAAACTTTTCTCTTTCAGGTACTTAATAAATATCATGCACTCTTTTAAAACCAATAAGATAATGAAGATTTTGATCATTTCAGTATATCCTGTAATTGTATAATTAGATATCATAATTACATGTTCAAATGATTATACATGTGAACACTAATTTCTTAATTATAGACAATTATGTTAACTAGGTAAATATACAGTAATTGACTGAAGTGACAAAAATGAAATAAGTACTTTCATCAAAAACATGTCAGTGAAAAATAAAAATACGTATTTATTGAAAATACCTTTCAATGGACTCTAGCATTTTCTGTTTATTGGAAGTTTTATGTGAACTGCATTAATTTTGCAGTGAGACATAACAAGATTGCATCTTACCTGAAGTAGTGAATGTATAAATTTATTAGAGGAGGCAATTATCCTTTCCATGAAGTGTTATGATAGCATCTTAGGATGTATGTTATCTCCTGTCATCTGATAAGTTCAACATATATTTATCTACTTTTGGTTTTGTATGCTCAACATGTGCCATTGCCAAAAAGTATTGACTATTTGAATATATTTGAAATCTTGGGACTTCTTGGTATCAGGCATAGAAGTAGCATTGGTAGATGTACATTTGGAATAATGAGATCTTAGATACTTATAATTTTCTTTACTTAAGGAATACATATATGAAAACCACTGATGATAAAACTAATGTGTCCAAACCTTAATTAATAGTTGAGAAATGGTGTCTACACATCATGTTATTTTGTATCTTTTTACTATTATATAGATGACTTATGATTGTAATTTCATATAATTGCCTATATTGCCTATATATAACATAAATGTAAATGTGAATTTATATAAAATATATAAAATATAAACATTTATAAATTGAATATATACTTATATCATATATACGTATTTATATATGTATATATTATTGGGGCATTATCCAGAATTATGAGAGGTGGGTTATTGTATCTCTGTCACTTGCTATGTGATTTTGGTCTGGGTATCTAAATGTATGCAATAAAGTTAGTAAAAAAGAAACACGATGTTTATATAAGATATTTTATAGTGCTATGTATACTGGTTTTATTATGAACCAACAAGGTAGATAAAAACATTTTAGGGGTTACTCTTTATTAGCTCAGGGGCAATAAGCTGAACTAGTTACATCTGTTTCACTTATTTTCCTAAAGGACCTGACTTCAAAGTATGGGGCTGTTGGTGAAATCCATTGGTAGGGGCCCTACTTCATGATTTTAAAAAGGTTTAAATTCCCTTCATCTCTAGGGGTGAGAGTGAAATGTTCTCAGAAGTTTCTTAATGTGAGTCTCAACTGAAAGTCATGTATTCTGATAAGTCAGTAGTCTGACTTTTAGATAAGGAACATTATATGGCTCTTTTAATGTGCTTTAAAAAAATGTACTTTTCCTGTGGTTTGTATAAGATATTCTAGAGCAGCCTCTCACTGTTTGTACTATGTGGCCAGCAGGCCCTCCTTTGTTTTCTCTGTCTGCCATCCTTTCTTTAATGCCCCACCTCATATCCTACACCTCAGATGAACTCATATCACATATCACATGAAGAGTATTGAAACTGTGAGATAAACTTAACAAATTGAGGACTAAAAGTGCAAAGTCTGACTTTTTTCTTTAAAATCAATGACAATACACTGATACAAATTGAATATATTTCCTCACATTTTCTGGCTTGAAAACTAAGTTGGGGGGGGCGAACAAACTTACTGTAATCATTGTATCTTTGACATACATTGTGATATATCCATTTTGTAATAAGTAGTTCATTTATTTTTTTACCCGAAATATAGTTTAGTTTTTCATATGCAGTTGATTCTAAATATTGTGAAATAAATCTTCATATAGGTCAGGATGAAACTAAATATTCATGACTTTTTGTGTAGATACTGGTGTTAACTTTTCATGGATAAATGAACTTGTAACATAATTTACTATCAAACAGCAAGCATTTATTTTAAAACTTCATAAAATAATTTATTGAAATGTAAATACATTGATATTCTATATACTGATGATGTAGCTCTTTTATAACAGTGCTTACCTTCAGTTGAAGACACACTAAAGTCTTTATGAATCATGCAGAGTAGCTTGTGCATATTTCATGCAGCTCCGTGCATATTTCATGCAGCTCTTAATAATGTTTCTGTTAAGCAGAATATGACACCTGATTGTTTACACTCTGTTGAAGGTGCCACTTCTCTCTTTAGTTACCAGTGCTGACCTATTCTCCATCATTCCTTTTCCTCATTAAAATTATAAGATTGAAAAACATCATTTAAACTTGCATGTTGATAATACTTAGGCAGCCAAGAGTTTCTGTCAATATAGTAATCCCACTGGGCAGTTGGATTTCATGGTGCTCATTTATATTTGTGGAATAAATTGTGTAGTCTCCAGAAAATACTAACATAGGTAATTCCAAGGAGATGAGCATGCTTTTGGAGGACGGAGGCCCCTGAGGTGACACAGTAGTGCTGACATGACTCTGCTACGCCTTGCTTTGAAGGTGAACCTGATTGAGGGCAGGTGAGAGTGAGGAGAAAAAGGGTGTATCAGTCAAGGTTCAGTTGAAGATAAGAGAATCTATTCTAGCTAGTTTAAGCATAAATGGATTAATCGAGGTAGTTAATTCCTTACAAAAACTAATTTTAAGGGCTGCAAGAGGCCCTAAGGCTGCTTCTACAGGAATGACTTCAGAATAAGACCCCAACATTTGCCCACCATCGAACTGTTTCCTCTGTTAGAATCACAAAGTAACTCTCCTAGCTAGTAGATTAAAAAAAAAAAAAATGTACCTTAGTTATGATTGATTCCTCACAAAATACCTCTCTTCCCACTTAATTTATTTCTGAATTGTCATGGATAAATCTGAAATTCTGTCTGCAACCTTAGTGTAAAGGAGTCTAGTAAATGTTTTTAGCTTTCTGGCTTCTGAATTATAAGAAGGCATCCTAGTCAAAAGTTAGAAGAGATGGTAAGCAACCAATGAGCTGTATCTTGTGGTCCTAGGGGAGAATTATATTGGATGATTTCCCATTCACCTATCCCCATAAACAATTTGGTCTTCACTATCTTTGGACAAAAGTCAAAATCTTTAACTTGCTATTGAAGCCTTAATTCTTGAAGTTACCAACATGTTGAAGATTATATTCTAACAATTTCCTGTTGTTTGTGGAAACCCCTCTGTCTTAGGACAGGCTTTTCTGTAGACCTTTCTCTTTTAACTTTAAAATTCCTCATTTTTCTCTCTTTTTTTTGCCCAGCATACAGATTCAAGTTCCTTTTCTTACTTCTTTCCTGTCAC
Organism: Balaenoptera physalus; assembly: GCF_965194825.1. Lineage (NCBI taxonomy): Eukaryota > Metazoa > Chordata > Mammalia > Artiodactyla > Balaenopteridae > Balaenoptera > Balaenoptera physalus. The sequence goes on from NC_138883.1 coordinate 52,804,347, forward strand.
AGGAATATTCAGTCCCCAGAATCACAGGGTAATTTTGTGCTTTATTCTTCATTTCCATTTCAATTGGAAAAAAAGTCTGGTAGAAATATAAATATGTGCAAGAAATGTTAGAGTGGGTCAGTAAAGGTGAATGATATGTTCTCTCTTTATTAAGAGTTAAGGCGCCATCCATTTTCATCTGTTCTTAGAGAAAGGTTCTTCGATCTACTTGCATTAAAGCCACTAGAATGAGTTTCTATTAGGAACACCAGAGCAAGACTAAAACCAGACTGATTTCAGATAGAGTGGAACCATCCTAGCTTCCCCATATACTCATTGTAGGACCTTGGACAATTCATTTTACTGTCTTCAGCATCAGTTTCTCATCTGTAAAATGGGGCTATAGTACCTAATTGATATGATTGTGGGGATTAAATGACATCATAATAAAGCATTTACCAGAGTAAACCTTTAATAAATTATTGATTTTTTTTTAGTAGAAATTCAGAGTCATACAGATGCTTGTTAAAATCCTGGAACCACTAGTTACTGATTGTATGGTCATTGTATGGGATTGTATGGTCTTGGAAAAGTTAGTTAACCTTTCTGAATCTCAATTTAGTCATCTGCAAATTAAGAATAATAGCATTTACTTGTAGGATTTTTATGAAGACTATTATGCAAAAGTGCATAGTATAGAATCTAACACAATATTAGTTCCCATATCTTCCCTTTCTAAGCTTTATCCAAAATTGAAACAAGTTAAATATAAATTCTTGCAATATTTTACCACAACACTAATCTAGTGGGCTGAAATGTTTCAAATATGTTCGAAATGAACATACCATTAATACTCTCTGATTTGTAACTCCTGAAATTGGGCCATTTACATGAACATTTAAAATGGTCCTCTTTCATTTATATTATTTTTGATGCCTCAGTTTAGTTTTGCATGTCTTCTTGCGAGAGCTTTCAGTCACCTGGGTGTTGCGTCGAGTTTAACTTCCAAGTCAACAGCTGTGAGTAAAGATCATTTGCACCTCTGAGTGTTGCAAGGTGCCGATAAAATGTCTTATTGTTCTTATTCTTGTTTTTCTAAAAGTTGCTCAAATATTTAGGGGAAAAGTGTGTGACAAAGATTTTTCCATAGATTGAAAATGTACCCATAGGAATTGGAGATGTTAATTTCTCTTTCTAGTTTCAGGTGCCCAGAAAAGTACAGAGGGACAGATAATTTACTCTCAGATATTTTCTTAGGCCAGTTTAATATGACTTTCTTTTGGTATTTTAGATGAATTATTAGAAAACATGGAATAGAATTGTACTTTATTATTTATTTGGCACAATCTGGCTAAATTTATTTATTAGGAGAAGAATAGAATACCATAATTACAAACATCTCTTGTCAAGCCTACATACCAGAAGACATTCTCATTTTTCTGTAAGTGTGCTGGTGTTTTTTTCAGTATCTTGAATGGCAAAAGTTCATTTGGTTATCTTATGAATAAATTTAAATACGGCTTTAGTAGAATGCTATCTTGGAGTGAGTGCAGCAGAGCAAGTTATTTTTTATTACATTTCTAATACTCTGCAGTGTCCGAAATGCTGTTAATTTAGATTATATTCTATTATAAAAATCATTAAAGAAATTACTGCTTTGCTTTCAACAAGATTAAGAATGATGGTGAAAAAAGTTCCATAAGAAATCCATAGGGGACTTCCCTGGTGGCGCAGTGGTTAGGAATCCGCCTGCCAATGCAGGGGACACGGGTTTGAGCCCTGGTGTGGGAAGATCCCATATGCCTCAGAGCAGCTAAGCCCGTGCACCACAACTACTGAGCCTGCTCTCTAGAGCCTGCGAGCCACAACTACTGAGCCCTTGTGCCACAACTACTGAAGCCTCCTTGCCTAGAGCCCATGCTCTGCAACAAGAGAAGCCACTGCAATGAGAAGCCCATGCACTGCAAAGAAGAGTAGCCCCTGCTTGCTGCAACTAGAGAAAGCCCGTGCAGAGCAATAAAGACCCAATGGAGGCAAAAATAAATAATAAAATAAGTAAATGAATTTATTTAAAAAAAAAAAAGAGACCTATAGGGAAGAAGATGGAAAGCTAGCTGTTCAGTAGCAACACTTAAAAATCCTTAATTGTTAAAATTTGTGGTTAAATAAATATTGATTGTTAAGTATAAAAGTGCTAAATTTAAATCAGGGAAAACTTTTATTAAAGTTCTGGAAGAAACACTATAGTGAAATTTGACTACCCTCCTGTATTTATTCTCAAGTTGTCAAAAAAAAATGTGTTTGGAATACATTGTATGCCATTACAGAACCTTCCCCTCCATAAAAATGACATACCAATGATTAAGTTGTAAAGCCTCAGTTTAATGATTTATTTATTTTTTAACCAATGGTTTATTCTTTCTCTCATGAGCTGGCACTCAGCTCTTTTAGATGCTTTAAATATAGCATTTCCAATGCATACAGTTTATTTCTTTGAGTACTTCTAGTTGCTTCTTCAAGAGTATTATTTTTATCATTTTGCATTTGGAAAAACAGAGCAGATCTTTTATTTATAGGGTCTGCAAATGTTAAAAATGTATTTCTTATTTTTATTTAATTTTTTTATGACAAGTTGTGTTTGGCTGCTAATTACCGAATGCAGAAATAATAGTAACTTAAACAAGATAAGTATCAATTCTGTCTAGAAAATAAATCTAGATGTCAAAAATATTGAAGTGGTATGATCCCTTCACAGTGTCACGAGGGATCCATCCTTAGCACATGACTTCTGCCTTGGAGTTGACCCACAATATAAGATGGGTCCTGGAGCCCCAGCTATCACAGATGAATTTCAGGCAGCAAGGAAGAAAAGGGAAAAAGATAAATGGGTCCATGCCCTTCTCTTTTAAGGAGCTTCTTCAGAGGGCCCACACAACACTTCTGCTACAAGGTATACATATGTGCAGAAAGAGTAAACCTAGCAGGTCTGAGAATACCATGCTTAGAAAGGCCTGCTTGAAAGGTTGGTCCTTGGTTGGCATCTGGAAATTTGGATTTCAGGAAGGGTCACTCCACTCCCTCTGATTAGAGTGGTTCATTTTGCCTGAATTGTTTCTGCAAACCATATGATTGACATGGAACACTTGCTTTACTTTTGCAGAATGAATTTTGGTATATCCAAGGCAGATGGTGCCTATGTGACCAGACCCCAGTAAAAGTGGAATCTCTAGTAAGCTTCCCTGATAGAACATTTCATAAGTGTTGTCATAATTTAATGCTGGGGGAATTAAGTGCCTCCTTTGTGACAACATGGGGAGGGGATTCTTGGAAGCTTGTTCCTGTTTTCCTTCAAACATCTTTCCCTTTTGTTACTCTTGCTTTGTATCCTTTCGCTGTAATATGTCATAGTCATGAGTATGACTATATCATGAGTCCTGTAAGTCTTTTGTGAGTCATCAAACCTAGATGTGGTCTAGGGGACCACCCCCAAAAAACATGAAAATTCAGTAGATGACTGTGTTACTACTTCTCAAGTTATAAAACACATTTTAAGGTCTAGCACAGATGTGGTACTTTTGGGCACTAATGTTAATAGTTTTATTGGCCTTCTCTTTTCATCAAAATGACTGCAAAGTTTTGGGTCTGAATGACTGAAAGGATGAAGTTGTCATTAACTGAAATGGGAAAGATGGTGAGAGCTGGTTTGGAGGGGAGATCAAGAGTTCATATCTTAATCAATTTCAGATGTGTTACATTGGAGATGGAGGGTAGATGGTGGTACCAGAAGACTGGGACTAGGGGAGAGGCCTTAACTACAAATCCTAAATTAGGAGTTATCGTCATGTAAATGGTATTTAAAGTACTTGAGGGGACGACCAAGGAAATGAGTGTAGATGGAAAGGACCAAACTTTAAGACACTCCGTCATTCAGGGGTCAGGGAGATGAGTAGGAACCACCAAAGACCAGGAAGGACTGGACAGTGAGGAAGCAGCTAAACAGATCTCTTTCCCGTCACCTTGTGGAAAACTTGGAGAACATCTTTTACATTTTTTCCTATTTTTCTGTAGCCTATATGGAATGTTATACTCCTTAAACATTTCAGTTATGATAAAAAATGAAGCCAAATCTTTACATATCAATCATATTTGAATATATTTAGCACAGTGTTTGATATTTGCAATGTTGATTCATTTAGCAGCCTATATTCTAAAACTTGGTTGGTTTTCTGATAAACCAATTCATAACTCACATCATGTATCCTGATGTTTTTATTTTTATATTATTTTTCTCCAATATTACTAGCTCTCTTGAATGAATATATCTTTATAAATTTACTTTTTCCCATTTATCAAATTTTACTCTTGTCCTGTGTAATACTGCTAATTGCTAATTCAATAACAATTTAAAATGTGACAGTAGAGAAGTATCATTTGATACTTTCCTCTAACTTCAGCCATCCATATTCAAAGTATAATCCTATGCTTATAAAAATGAATGGGAAAATATTTAGATATATTAATATAAATTTATAAAAAATTATAGAATTTAAATAAAAATCCCTCTGTGTATATTCCAGAATGAAAGCAGATGAGTAGACTCAGCTTTCATTTGAGGAAATATTTATTAAAAGATCAGCACCTCAATTAACTGAAACTCATTATACTGTGGATGCCTTGTAGAGTGGATTTTTCTGTAATTTATGTTTCATTGTCAGCAGAATTATACTGCTAGGAATCCATTCAAGCAACAGTGATTTTGTTAATCGCTACTATATCCTGGGATCAGTGCTTTGGACTGGAGACACCAAGATCAAGAACAGTCCTTGCTGTAATGGCTTATAGTTTATTAAAAGGCAAAAAAGTTATGTCTTAGGTCTGGTTCTTTAGAAGTAGAACTTGAGAATTCAAGTCTAAGTCATTTGTCAGGGAAATGCTCTTAGGAGAAACTGCTAATGGAGTAAGAAAGCAGAACAGGAAACGGAAGAAGGCAGGCAAGAGTGATTTTAGGAGATTAGCTTCCACCTTATTCTGCAAAGGAGCTCTGGAGTATAAATTATGCTTCAGAATCTGTGCCAAGGGTGGCAAGGGAGCTGGGCTTTCATATCCACTAAAAAGCTGCTGGGTAGAGAGGAAACTCTCAAGCATTTCCCAGACTCTGCCTCTGAGAGCAAAGTGGCTCCACAGCCCCAAGACCTTTTTCCAAGAGAAAGAGGGCGTCCTAGGGAGGTACACATGAGAAGCACAAAGGGACTCTGAGAGAATCAGGTGGAATAAATAGATAATTTATATAGCATGTGATGAGTACTCTCGCAGAGGGAATTGCAAGGTGCTGTGGCAACAAAGAGGACAGGGTGAGATAGAGCTTTATTAGAGAGGGAAGGCTTTCTCATATACTTCTGGAGGATCAGAGGGAGTTAACTAGCTAATAAGTGAAGGAAAAAAGGAGAACTTTTAGGTCAGAAGGAGCCCAGTGTACAAAGGCAGAGTCACATGGTCATGGAAGAACTGGAGCTGTAAAATGGGGAGAAAAAAATTTCCTACCTTTCAAGCCTGTCATGGTATTCAAATCAGCCAATAAGATAAAAAAGCTTTTTGTGAACTTTTAAAGAAGTAAAATCCTGTTACTGGTTGTTTGGAGTCCTTGATTAATAAATATCTTGGTTATGCTACAAAAGAAAACCCTTCAAGAAGGCAACCTACAGTAACCCCCAACATTTTGTATTTATAAGCATTTGCACCAAGATGTACCCTCTACTGTCACCTTTGGTTTGAAATAATGCTAGCAGGCCCTATTGTAGTTCTCCATATACATGTAGGAAGCCTGACGTTCTTAAAGATAAGCACGAAATTTATTTAGATTCTTTCACTGCTTATTCTCACAAGAGATGAATAAAGTCTTCAAAGTTTAAGTTCAAAAGAAAAGCCACAGCCAAAACAAAGATGAGAAAACCTAAAGTCTTCTCTGCTTTAAGGCATATGTCATGTTCAGAAATACCCAGGTCCTCACCTCACGATTTTCCCTTTTTTTCCAATGCATTTACCATGATGATTCCCTCTCCTTCCGCATTCTGTTTTCTGGCTGGTGAGAAGACCCCTGGTTGATGTTCAGACTCTCTTTTCTTTATTGCTTCCCTGAACTTCTTATTTTCACTGCATACTCTAAGAAATTCTTCCTTATCACACTGTGGGCATATTAACAGATAGTAACTCTAACTTGTAGAAATCTTTTAAAGCTGTAAATTATATTCATAGTAGTAGTAGTCATATTAGTAATAGTAGTAGTAGTTGTCTCCAATATTGGGGGCATACTAGAAAAATATGTTTCATGCATAGAGTATAGAAGTTTTCAGGTTAAAAGTTTGTTGCTTTGCCAGACAATTTTTTTAATAAAACTGTATTTAGAAGCAAGTGTGACATTTTGCTATAATTTATGGTAGACTGATACAGTTTATTAAAAATTGGAACCTGTGTGATCTGAAGTCCTGTGCCACTCAGAATTCTATTTTTTGTATTAAGTAACTCAAAGAAAACATATTTTCTCTGTAATTTTCCCTGATATTAGTGCAGGATAAGAGGATAACCTTTATTTTTAAAACTGTAAAGAGCACTGTTTACTCATTATCATGCCTTTATGCTTTTTCAGGCTGTCACTCCAAAGGCAACAAGAGCTGTGACTGGCTTTGTGTAGCTCCCAAAGGCTCTGGTGGCAAATCACCCCAATAATTATAGCAGATCAGATGATGTTTATCTTTCTTTTTCTCTGGCTTTATTTTACAGATAAGGGATCTTCTTTTAGAATATGAACAAGGCTGGGACAAAGCTCAGATTTGTCTCCACAGATTGACCTGAGTATATAAAGCCTAACTCCTTGGCAACTGATAGAAAGTATCTTTAATTCACAAATCCTCATTAACTAGACATTAATTAAAGGGGAGAACCTAGAAGTCTGAGCATTGTCAAGGGCTGAGTACTTATTGAGTTTGTAACATCTATGCAATATACTCTTTTGGATTCAGCTAGGTCCATCTGTGGTCTGCACTTGAGGTTTTTAACATTTTCTTAAGTTATCTCAGTCAACACTGATTTTATTTGACTACATAAAAGCAATGATGTTTCCGAAATATCATTATTTACAGAAAGAAAAGTAGAAAATTTTCTGTTGGGAGTTGGGTCACTCTAAGCTAAGTGTTATGATCTGCAACCTAGGAGTATCTCCGAGTTGTTTTTTTAGATTATATAGTTACAATAAAAGAAAAGTATCTGCTAAAGTCTAGTATCTTTCTTTTTTTGTTCGTGTTATTTTTTATGGAAATTGTTGTTTAATATTGTAACAGGATTTAAACACAATCATATTTGATAATGCAGCATATCTGAATATTGGATATATTTTATTCCCACTGTGGGACTAGCAGTTGTCCCAAATATCCCCTCTTCTCTTTTTCCTGGGAGGGAGGAGCTGTTTATGGTAAAGAGTAGGTTTCCCAGCCTTTCTTGTAGCTAGGGGTGGAACTGTAACTGTATGAGCTGAACCAGTGTCCCAAGGCAGCATCCTAGAGCCTTCTGTAAAAGGTAACTAGTGGGCGCTTTTTGTCTTGTCTTCTTTCCTTCTGCTAGGAGTGGGATGCGAAAACTAGATTTGTAGCTGCTATTGTGGGCCTTGAGCTCAAGCAGCACATGGTAGGGAAGGCACCTCCAAAGAGCCTGAGTCCCTGAGCAGTGCCATTAAATTCGCACTGGTCTGCCTTACTCCAGATTTTTTTTTTTTTTTGACATGAGAGAATCTAACTTTTATATGGTATAAATCACTGTTAATATGTCTATCTTACAGCTGAGTCTAATCCTCACCATTATATCCGCCAGCACCTCAAATTTCAACTCAAGTCCTATATTTTCATTCAACAGATACATGTAAATTATCTACTGAACTAATTGCTAGGTTCCAGAGTTGAATTATCCATAAAGTCTTCCTATGGTACTTCTTGTCTATTTTATTGTTTCCCTATGACATTCTTCATACATATGCCAGGCTAGCCCAGGGTAGTCTCCAGAAGAAATTAAAAATGAAGATGGATTGGTTCTACTTGTATTGATTAACAAACAGTAGTTTAGGGTAGAGACCAGCAAGCTACATTAAATTAAAATGAATTAAATAAGTACTTTATTTATTTATTTATTCATTCATTCCTTAATATAGAAGGTATTCATTCCTTAATATAGAAGGTACTGATGCTTAGGGTTTATATTTTCCTCTTTGTACTCCTTTCACTGTATGCATAGATTATATATGAAATGGTTTTCTATTCATTGACTTTTAGATAGTTAGCAATTGTCCTTTTTTCTCTTTGAACCATGTATTTTTCGTCTTTTGATTATTTATTTATAACTATATTGAATTAAAGTCCAGAGATAGCCTGTACTATCTCTGCTTTTTTAGTTAATTGAGGGTTTAAGGGTGGTTGTTGTTGTTTTTTTGCTTCTAACTACATGATCATTTTTGTAAATGTTTAAATGGACATAAGAAAAAAATAAGAAATAAGAAAAAATAAGAAAAAATAAGAAAAAAATCCAGTATTCTATGGATGGAAGATTTTCTGTATTTTTGTTAGTCATAGACGTTAGTTATATTTTTTGATTCCTCCTTGTCTAACTTTCTACCTTAATAGAAAAAAACTATTATCTAGAACTTCCTAGTTCTCAGAGATGTATTGGAATTTCCCACTGCAACTGCTGCATGTTTCTCAAATTCTGTTCCTAATTTTTTTTTGTTTTATAATTTTAGCTGCTCCGTATTCATACGGAGCAGTGGATAAGGGAGCAGGACCAGGGATTGCATACCAATTCATAACAATATACTTTTGCTGTCAGTTGTAACTTGTAACATTACATAAAGTAATGACCTTCTTTCCCTCTTGGTGTTGTAAATGGTAAATTTCTTCTCAATAATTGAATTGTATTTTCACTTCTGATCATTTACATATTCCTGTTATCACTCTGTCCATGCCTCTTTTCCAATCTTAGCTTACAATCTTATTGACACCTTGTTTTAATATACATGCTATACTATATATATGTGTGTATATATATATAATATGTAATAAGTTATATATATTTGATAAACAGCATATAAACTTGTTACTTTTAAATGTGGTTACTGTACCCATATACTATATAATATATAAATTCTATAACATAAATTCTATATCTTTTTAACTATATGTTATATTATTATATAACTATATATATGTATATATATTTGGTAAACAGCATATAAACTTGTTGTTACTTTTAAATCCAGTCTAACAGACTCTTGAAATGGGCAAATTCAATCTATTCCCATTTAGTCTATGACTGATACAACTGTTTCCATCTTACTCCATATAATTTTATTTATTTAAAATTATATATTTCTCTTTTCCCTTTGCTCTATTTTTGCTAATTTTATCAAATTTCTATTCTTTCCACTCTTTACGCTTTATCTCATTTTCCCTCCCATTACTGGAATTATACATTTTTCTATTATTTTAAGTGGACTTTTATACTATTGTTATTTGTAAATAAAATACCTACTGTTTCTCCCATAGAGACATACTCTTCACCCTTCCAAGGCGCCAAAGTTGAAGATTTTAGATAACTTACTTCTCTCCTTCCCTTTCCTTTACTGAGCCATTAAGAGTTTTACCTCCTCTTTGTGTCCTACACCTCCTCCAAACTCCTAGGGTTTGCAATGATATTACAAATCACCTTATTCTATGTCCTTTCAGTTTTAATAACTTTATTTAGTGATTAAATTCTGTTTTACCCAGGTGAACCATACTTACCCTTAAATGCAAGTATATTAATATTCACTGCTCACCACCACCTGGTTTTCTAGATCTTCTCCAAATCTAAGGCCTTAGATCTAGTTTATTTGTTGGGTAGTTGGAATATTATCTCAAGTATTTTTTTTAATATTTATTTATTTATTTGGTTGCGTGGGGTCTTAGTTGCAGCAGGTGGGCTCCTGAGTTGTAGCACGTGGGCTCCTTAGTTGTGGCAGGTGGGCTCCTTAGTTGAGGCTCCGGGGTTCCTTAGTTGCAGCTTGCCAGCTCCTTAGTTTTGGCTCCTTAGTTGTGGCATGTGAACTCTTAGTTGCAGCATGCACGTGGGATCTACTTCCCTGACCAGGGATTGAACCCAGGCCCCCTGCATTGGGAGCATGGAGTCTTATCCACTGTGCCACCAGGAAAGTCCCCTATCTCAAGTATTTTTGTCAGGTAGGGTTATGTTATTTGAACCCTGAGGTTACTGAAGTTTTGTATATCACTTTATATATTTTTTCAAACTAAGTTGAATCAGATCTTGGCTGTTGGGTATTGGGATATAGGCCCTCCTCCCACCTTTTTCAATAAATGCAGATGCTGTTCTACTGTTTTCAAACTTCCAGTGTTGGAGATGAGAATCCTGAAGACAAGCTGTCCTTCCATACCACCCCAGGCTTATCAATTAGAATAAAGTTTGGCTGTTAGTCATAGAATACCCCCCCCAAAAGTATGACATAAGATAGAATTTTATTTTTCTCCTGTAAAGAAGCCCAGAAGCTATAAACAGTTCAGGTTAGGGAGGTACAACTCCGTGTCAGAGATTTAGATTCTTCTGTTTTATTGCTTCTCTGTGCTTGACTTTCATTCCATATCAGCTCATGGTCCAAGACAAGAGCCAGAAGAAATATGCTGAAATGACTGAAATATGGAGTGCTGCTTCCCTATAAGGACATTTCTACTTGAAACACACTTGCAAGAACATAGCTGAATGGATAGCAGGGAAATGTCTTTGTTTTGGGCAGGCTTGTGCCTGATGAATAATGTGGGATTCAGTTACTGTGGAAGAAAGAGAGAGTCAACATCAGGGAATGAGCAGGTTCTGACACGTTGTAGCAGTTTGTTCCTTCTGCCTGGAAGCCTAATACAGTTTTCTTTGTAGACTTTGAGGTCACAGCTTCTATCAGAGTATGTCTGGGGTTTCTTTTCTCATCAGTTAGACATATAATTTGATAAGCTCCCTCAGTGAGTAAACTTACGTCTTTCCAAAGCTCAGGAATATTTCCTTTCAGTATTTATTATTTATTTATTTATTTTTAACTTTTATTTTATTTTTTTAATTTATTTTTATACCTCAACGGCCAAAGTAGTCTTGATATTTCAGCTCATCTTTTTTTTTCTTTTTTTTTTAGTATATATTTTTTAAAAGTAGAGAACAAAAACCCTTTCCATAAGTGATTATTTTTGCTTCTTTCTATTCTTTTCTAGTTCTTCTATTTCTTATGTTTCACTACTGAATTGTATTTTTTCTTTTAAATTTATTTATAATAAATACAATATTTGCTCATAGTAAAATAAACTGTAAATAAGAATTTTAAATAAGAAATTTTTAAAAAGAATGTTTTCACTATTCTTTTGCCAGTCCCACTCATAGAGTTAATCAATGTTAAATTTTGTGTGTATTCCATGTATAAACATATTAACATATAAGAATACACACATGTACACAAACATATACTCTTTTTACACAGATGAGAATATTCTCTTTGGTTTCTTTTTTTTAACAGAATAATACATTTTGTATTTTAATTCTTTCAATGACTGCATTCAATTCAACTTTAGAGTCAATCAATTTATCACCATTTCCCTATCATTTGACATTGTATTGTTTCCAGTGTTATACTATTATACATACATTCTTCTGCATTCTTGTGCAAATGTTAGTTATATTAACTAGATAATTGCTAAGTCGAAGTCTGAATGTGTTGCCATTTTTTGACATAATTTACCAGGTTCTCCTCCAAAAAGGAAGGCTCTACCAGTCTACCCTTCCAATCCCAACTATGAAAGCTCAACAATATAAGATATTATCAGTGTTGGTGGCTATTTGATACATGAAATTTGATTTCTCATGCTTTATTTATAGTTTAAAAAGAAAGAAGTTGAACATCTTTTTATTTATATAATGCCAATTTGTACTTCTATTTTTTCCCCTCGATTTTCTGTTCTTATACATTAGCTTATTCATCATTTAGTGTACTATATTATAAATATATACATTATGGAAACTAACCCTGAATTCTGACATTGTTAACAGTAAATTGTCTTATATAATTTTAAAAAATGAGTGACATATTAATCAAGATTTTCTTATAATATTTTTTAGTGTTTGTATTAAAAGCCTTGCTCACTTGAATATTGTAGCAGATTACTCCATGTTTTATTATAGAACTGTTATGATTTCAATTTTCTACATTTAAATCTCTATTGTATCTGGAATTTATTTTGATATGAAGGGTGGGTTAGAAAGTCAGCTTTTGATAGCCTCATCCACCAGAGGGCAGACAGCAGAAACAAGAAGAACTACAATCCTGCAGCCTGTGGAACAAAAACCACATTCACAGAAAGATAGACAAGATGAAAAGGCACAGAGCTATATACCAGATGAAGGAACAAGATGAAACCCCAGAAAAACAGCTA